>NC_139812.1:29306729-29359229 GCF_963457635.1 Microchirus variegatus | reverse complement strand
CAACGACGCTAAGGAGGTTCTGAACCGGGTTCTAGACAAACACAAGAAGATCCCTGAAGAACTGGGTCGAGACCAGAACACTGTGGAGACTCTGCAGAGGATGCACAACACATTTGAACATGACATCCAGGCTCTGGGGACTCAGGTGCAACCTTCACTCAACCTTCACTCAACCTTCACTCATCGTTCACTCAACCTTCACTCAACGTTCACTCATCGTTCACTCATCGTTCACTCAACGTTCACTCATCGTTCACTCATCGTTCACTCATCGTTCACTCATCGTTCACTCAACGTTCACTCAACCTTCACTCAACCTTCACTCAACCTTCACTCTACCTTCACTCAACCTTCACTCAACCTTCACTCATCGTTCACTCATCGTTCACTCAACCTTCACTCAACGTTCACTCATCGTTCACTCATCGTTCACTCAACCTTCACTCAACCTTCACTCAACCTTCACTCAACCTTCACTCATCGTTCACTCAACCTTCACTCATCGTTCACTCATCGTTCACTCAACCTTCACTCAACCTTCACTCATCGTTCACTCAACCTTCACTCATCGTTCACTCATCGTTCACTCAACCTTCACTCAACCTTCACTCATCGTTCACTCAACCTTCACTCAACCTTCACTCATTGTTCACTCATCGTTCACTCATCGTTCACTCAACCTTCACTCAACCTTCACTCATCGTTCACTCAACCTTCACTCAACCTTCACTCATTGTTCACTCATCGTTCACTCATCGTTCACTCAACCTTCACTCAACCTTCACTCATTCATCGTTCACTCGTTCACTCATTCACTCACGTTCACTCAATGTTCACTTGTTCACTCAACGTTCACTCGTTCACTCACGTTCACTCAACGTTCACTCAACGTTCACTCATCGTTCACTCAACGTTCACTCGTTCACTCAACCTTCACTCATCGTTCACTCAACCTTCACTCAACGTTCACTCAACGTTCACTCATCGTTCACTCATCGTTCACTCATCGTTCACTCATCGTTCACTCAACGTTCACTCAACCTTCACTCAACCTTCACTCAACCTTCACTCTACCTTCACTCAACCTTCACTCAACCTTCACTCATCGTTCACTCATCGTTCACTCAACCTTCACTCAACGTTCACTCATCGTTCACTCATCGTTCACTCAACCTTCACTCAACCTTCACTCAACCTTCACTCAACCTTCACTCATCGTTCACTCAACCTTCACTCATCGTTCACTCATCGTTCACTCAACCTTCACTCAACCTTCACTCATCGTTCACTCAACCTTCACTCATCGTTCACTCATCGTTCACTCAACCTTCACTCAACCTTCACTCATCGTTCACTCAACCTTCACTCAACCTTCACTCATTGTTCACTCATCGTTCACTCATCGTTCACTCAACCTTCACTCAACCTTCACTCATCGTTCACTCAACCTTCACTCAACCTTCACTCATTGTTCACTCATCGTTCACTCATCGTTCACTCAACCTTCACTCAACCTTCACTCATTCATCGTTCACTCGTTCACTCATTCACTCACGTTCACTCAATGTTCACTTGTTCACTCAACGTTCACTCGTTCACTCACGTTCACTCAACGTTCACTCAACGTTCACTCATCGTTCACTCAACGTTCACATCGTTCACTCAACCTTCACTCATCGTTCACTCAACCTTCACTCAACCTTCACTCATTGTTCACTCATCGTTCACTCATCGTTCACTCAACCTTCACTCAACCTTCACTCATTCATCGTTCACTCGTTCACTCATTCACTCACGTTCACTCAATGTTCACTTGTTCACTCAACGTTCACTCGTTCACTCACGTTCACTCAACGTTCACTCAACGTTCACTCATCGTTCACTCAACGTTCACTCGTTCACTCAACGTTCACTCATCGTTCACTCATCGTTCACTCATTCACTCACGTTCACTCATCACAACATTCATCAGTTTTTTGATGATTTATTGTTTGTCCTCAGGTTCGTCAGCTGCAGGAAGACGCTGTTCGTCTGCAATCGTCTTACGCTGGAGACAAAGCTGAGGACATTCAGAAGAGAGAAGGAGAGGTGAGACAATGAGGGACAATGAGACACTGAGGGACAATGAGACACAGAGACAATGAGACACAGAGGGACAATGAGACACTGAGACACAATGAGACAGTGAGACACAGAGGGACACTGAGGGACAATGAGACACTGAGACACACTGAGTCAGTGAGACACACTGAGTCAGTGAGACACACTGAGTCAGTGAGACACACTGAGTCAGTGAGACACAGAGGGACAATGAGACACTGAGGGACAATGAGACACTGAGACACACTGAGACACTGAGACACTGAGGGACAATGAGACACTGAGACACACTGAGACAGTGAGACACTGAGGGACAGACATGGAGACAGACATAGAGACAGAATCCCTAGTGTTGTTGTGGACACTGTCCTCTGTGTCTCTGTCTCCACTGTTGACGTGTTGCAGAACAATGAGTGAGTAAAGTTAAGAAAGAGACAAATGAAAACATCTGTCTCACAAAAGACAAAAGACAAAGACAGACTTTGACCCTGAGGACGATCACATGTCCACTGCTCTTATGAGTTGTCTGGTGGTGGGAGGAGCTTAGGACAGTGAGTGATGGTGTGTGTTGATGTTCTGTCCTCTGTCCTCTGTCCTCTGTCCTCTGTCCTCTGTCCGTCCACAGAAGAGAAAGACGGAGGTGAGACGCCGCTCAAACATCAGCTTTGCTTCATTCTCAGATTTTCAGTTCAAACTAAAATGTCGAGCGTTAGAAACATTTTAGTCTTTAGTGGCTGTGGTTCATCTAGAGCTCGCTCTCTCTCTCTCTCTCTCTTTGCAAATACTCTAGTGTTTCTTTATCTTTATGACATCACGGGGTGGGCGGAGTTAATCTGACAAAGACCCTGTAAGCTCCGCCCCCTGAGCGTTACAAATGTTACCAGTTATTTGCAAAAAGTCTGAGTTTGAGTCGAGGTTTGAAAAGAGAAAGAATTCAGGATCTGCTTTTAGCTGCTTGTGTTCGTCTGCAGCCATGTTTACATCAATATAATGATAATAATGATAATAATTATAATTATGATAATAGTTATAATGATAATAACGTACATTATTGATCCATGTGACTGACAGATGATGATCAGTCACTGTGATCACATTCACTCTGATTTAATCCTCATTTTTCAGGATTTCCTGAACATTGAACAGATTTATTTTGATTATTATTATTATTATTATTATTATAATAGTTTTTGTTTCCTGTGACGTCACAGCCTGAGAAGAAGAATCATTCGTAGAAAAACTGAAGGACATTAAAGTCGACTCAGACTCAGACCTGATCAACTGCTACAGACTAGTTCTAAAGTTCTAGTTAAACTAGTTCTAGTTAAACTAGAACTAGTTTAACTAGTTACTCAGTGTTGAGAATCACTTTGAATCAGTTATGAATAAAAATATGATAAAATCAAGTTCATTGATTCAAAATGGCTGAGAGAATAAAAGTCATTTATTTAAATGAGTCATCGTTAGCTCTGTATGTGTAAATGTCTTCAGGTTCTGTAGCTATTTAGCTAATACCTAGTTAGTTCATGTGTTAGCTCAGGTCTCAGCTCAGGTGTTAGCTCGAGTGTTATCTTCGGTGTTAGCTCATGTGGTAGCTCAAGTGTTAGCTCGAGTGTTAGCTCGAGTGTTAGCTCGAGTGTTAGCTCGAGTGTTAGCTCAAGTGTTAGCTCCAGTGTTAGCTCAATCAGACGCCACCCCTAAAGCTCACAGACAGACATGGAGACAGAAGGACATTAAAGGACATTAAAAGAGACGAGACAAAAGTGTCGGCTAACACTGATTTTGAATAAAAAGAAGTAAAATAAAATAAAACAATATAAAGAAGTTAAATTGGAGAAGGTTTGTTCCTCTGACTCTTGGCTCCGCCTCCTCTCGTCCCCTCGTCCAGGTCCTGGACGCCTGGAAGGACCTTCTGGACGCAGCAGAGAGACGGCGAGTGAAGCTGCTGGACACTGGAGACAAGTTCCGGTTCTTCAGTTTGGTGCGTGACCTGATGTTGTGGATGGACGACGTCATCCGTCTGATCGAGGCCCAGGAGAAGCCCAGGTGACTCCGCCTTCTGTGACTCCGCCTTCTGTGACTCCGCCTTCTCTGTGACCCCGCCTTCTCATGTGGACGATACAGCTGGAGACGATGAATGAATGAATGAATGAATGAATTTATTTATTGTTTGACTCATGAAACGTGTTTTCAGAGACGTGTCTTCAGTGGAGCTTCTCATGAACAACCATCAGGGAATCAAAGCTGAGATCGACGCTCGCAACGACAGCTTCACCGCCTGCATCGAGCTGGGGAAGACTCTGCTGGCCAGGAAACACTACGCTTCAGAGGAGGTACTGACCGCTACTGACCACTACTGACCATAGAAGATTCTGCTGGCCAGGAAACACTAAGCTTCAGAGGAGGTACTGACCGCTACTGACCGCTACTGACCACTACTGACCATAGAAGATTCTGCTGGCCAGGAAACACTAAGCTTCAGAGGAGGTACTGACCGCTACTAACCGCTACTGATCGCTACTGACCACTACTGACCATAGAAGAATCTGCTGGCCAGGAAACACTACGCTTCAGAGGAGGTACTGACCGCTACTGACCGCTACTGACCACTACTGACCATAGAAGATTCTGCTGGCCAGGAAACACTACGCTTCAGAGGAGGTACTGACCGCTACTGACCACTACTGACCATAGAAGATTCTGCTGGCCAGGAAACACTACGCTTCAGAGGAGGTACTGACCGCTACTGACCGCTACTGACCACTACTGACCATAGAAGATTCTGCTGGCCAGGAAACACTACGCTTCAGAGGAGGTACTGACCGCTACTGACCGCTACTGACCACTACTGACCATAGAAGATTCTGCTGGCCAGGAAACACTACGCTTCAGAGGAGGTACTGACCGCTACTGACCGCTACTGACCACTACTGACCATAGAAGATTCTGCTGGCCAGGAAACACTACGCTTCAGAGGAGGTACTGACCGCTACTGACCACTACTGACCATAGAAGATTCTGCTGGCCAGGAAACACTAAGCTTCAGAGGAGGTACTGACCGCTACTGACCGCTACTGACCACTACTGACCATAGAAGATTCTGCTGGCCAGGAAACACTAAGCTTCAGAGGAGGTACTGACCGCTACTAACCGCTACTGATCGCTACTGACCACTACTGACCATAGAAGAATCTGCTGGCCAGGAAACACTACGCTTCAGAGGAGGTACTGACCGCTACTGACCGCTACTGACCACTACTGACCATAGAAGATTCTGCTGGCCAGGAAACACTACGCTTCAGAGGAGGTACTGACCGCTACTGACCACTACTGACCATAGAAGATTCTGCTGGCCAGGAAACACTACGCTTCAGAGGAGGTACTGACCGCTACTGACCGCTACTGACCACTACTGACCATAGAAGATTCTGCTGGCCAGGAAACACTAAGCTTCAGAGGAGGTACTGACCGCTACTAACCGCTACTGATCGCTACTGACCACTACTGACCATAGAAGAATCTGCTGGCCAGGAAACACTACGCTTCAGAGGAGGTACTGACCGCTACTGACCACTACTGACCATAGAAGATTCTGCTGGCCAGGAAACACTAAGCTTCAGAGGAGGTACTGACCGCTACTGACCGCTACTGACCACTACTGACCATAGAAGATTCTGCTGGCCAGGAAACACTAAGCTTCAGAGGAGGTACTGACCGCTACTAACCGCTACTGATCGCTACTGACCACTACTGACCATAGAAGAATCTGCTGGCCAGGAAACACTACGCTTCAGAGGAGGTACTGACCGCTACTGACCGCTACTGACCACTACTGACCATAGAAGATTCTGCTGGCCAGGAAACACTACGCTTCAGAGGAGGTACTGACCGCTACTGACCACTACTGACCATAGAAGTTTCTGCTGGCCAGGAAACACTACGCTTCAGAGGAGGTACTGACCGCTACTGACCGCTACTGACCACTACTGACCATAGAAGATTCTGCTGGCCAGGAAACACTAAGCTTCAGAGGAGGTACTGACCGCTACTAACCGCTACTGATCGCTACTGACCACTACTGACCATAGAAGAATCTGCTGGCCAGGAAACACTACGCTTCAGAGGAGGTACTGACCGCTACTGACCGCTACTGACCACTACTGACCATAGAAGATTCTGCTGGCCAGGAAACACTACGCTTCAGAGGAGGTACTGACCGCTACTAACCGCTACTGATCGCTACTGACCACTACTGACCATAGAAGAATCTGCTGGCCAGGAAACACTACGCTTCAGAGGAGGTACTGACCGCTACTGACCGCTACTGACCACTACTGACCATAGAAGATTCTGCTGGCCAGGAAACACTACGCTTCAGAGGAGGTACTGACCGCTACTGACCACTACTGACCAGTACTGACCGCTACTGACCATAGAAGACTCTGCTGGCCAGGAAACACTACGCTTCAGAGGAGGTACTGACCACAGCTGACCTCAGTGTTGACCTCTGACCTTTTGTCCAGTGTTTCAAATGTAATTCACTCATTCATAATCTCATGTCGTGAAAATGTGTTTTAAATAAAGTTTCTTTGAATGTTTTTTTTCTCCTCAGATTAAAGAAAAGTTGTTACAGTTGACGGACAAGAGGAAAGACATGATTGACAAGTGGGAGGACAGATGGGAGTGGCTTAGACTGGGTGAGAAACTTCACCACGCCCACTTTTACTCACAGGAGGTAACAGACACTCAATGTGTGTGTGTGTGTGTGTGTGTGTGTGTGTGTGTGTGTTCAGTGCTGGAGGTGCATCAGTTCTCTCGGGATGCGGGCGTGGCGGAGGCGTGGCTTCTGGGTCAGGAGTCGTACCTGTCGAGCAGAGAAATGGGTCAGAACGTGGACGAGGTGGAAAAACTCATCAAACGCCACGAGGCTTTCGAGAAGTCGGCCGCGACCTGGGAAGAACGATTCTCCGCCCTGGAGAGGCTGACCACGGTGAGGCGCACCATCACGCACGCCGTAACGACACCACAACGCATGCCGTAACGACACCGTAACCCACGCCGTAACGACACCGTAACGACACCGTAACCCACGCCGTAACGACACTGTAACGACACCGTAACCCACGCCGTAACGACACCGTAACGCACGCCGTAACCCGCGCCGTAACGACACCGTAACGCACGCCGTAACGACACCGTAACGCACGCTGTAACGACACCGTAACGCACGCCGTAACGACACTGTAACGACACCGTAACCCACGCCGTAACGACGCCGTAACGACACGTAACGCACGCCGTAACGACACCGTAACGACACCGTAACCCACGCCGTAACGACGCCGTAACGACACGTAACGCACGCCGTAACGACACCGTAACGACACGTAACCCACGCCGTAACGACACCGTATCCCACGCCGTAACGACACCGTATCCCACGCCGTAACGACACCGTAACGTACGCCGTAACGACATCATAACGCATGCCTTTAAAGACACCATAATGCACGCCGCAACGACACCGATAGCGTACGTGATAACAAACACGTTAAAGTACGTGATAACAAACACGATAACGTACGTGATAACAAACACGTTAAAGTACGTGATAACAAACACGATAACAAACACGATAACATACGTGATAACAAACACGATAACGTACGCGATAACAAACACGATAACAAACACGATAACGTACGTGATAACAAACACGATAACGTACGCGATAAACACGATAACGTACGTGATAACAAACACGATAGCGTACATGATAACAAACACGATAACAAACACGATAACAAACACGATAACAAACACGATAACAAACACGATAACAAACACGATAACAAACACGATAACGTACGCGATAAACACGATAACGTACGTGATAACAAACACGATAACGTACGTGATAACAAACACGATAAACACGATAACGTACGTGATAACAAACACGATAACAAACACGATAACGTACGTGATAACAAACACGATAACAAACACGATAACGTACGTGATAACAAACACGATAACAAACACGATAACGTACGTGATAACAAACACGATAACAAACACGATAACGTACACGATAACAAACACGATAACAAACACGATAACAAACACGATAACAAACAGGATAAACATGCTAACATACACACGTGTGTTTGTCAGATGGAGTTACTGGAAGTGAGAAGATGTCAAGAGGAAGAAGAGAGGAGGAGACAAGCCCCGCCCACTGACGCTCAGTCTGCTAATGCTGCAGCTCAGCACAGGTGTGTGTGTGTGTGTGTGTGTGTGTGTACACTTTGTGTTTGACCTTGTGTTGACCTATTGTTTGACCTTGTGTTGACCTATTGTTTGACCTTGTGTTGACCTACTGTTTGACCTTGTGTTTGACCTTGTGTTGACCTTGTGTTGACCTTGTGTGTGTGCAGGGAGGCGGAGTCATCGTCTCAGAACGGTCTTCAGTCAGAACAGGATTGTCCTCGGGTTAGTTATCGTTCACCTGCGTACAGGAAGTACAGCTGGAGGAGAGGAAGTGACGCTCCATGAACACACACTCTACACACTCTACACACTCTACACACACTCTACACACTCTACACACGCTACACACACACACATAACCTTTAACCTTTTTCTTCAGTTTTTTCGTTCATTTTAATAATTATTTAATTTCATGAGTGAAAGTTTTTAAATGAACCAACATTCACCACTTCATTTTAAACCACATTCACCACTTCATTTATCCTGACATTCCTTTATTTTCATGTTTTTAATTCATTTGTTTATTTGGTTCAGAAAATGTTTCAAATATTCATCAGTGGAAAGATGATGATGAAAGGATGATGAAGTGATGATGAAAGGATGATGAAAGGGTGATGAAAGGATAATGAAGTGATGATGAAAGGGTGATGAAGTGATGATGAAAGGGTGATGAAAGGATGATGAAAGGGTGATGAAGTGATGATGAAAGGATGATGAAGTGATGATGAATGGGTGATGAAAGGGTGATGATGAAAGGATGATGAAAGAGTGATGAAAGGGTGATGAAGTGATGATGAAGTTTCTTTGTTCCACACAGATTAGTTGACAGTTCATGTAATAATTGATGAATGGATGAATTCTTTCAGACAAAAACAAAAACATTTCATTTAGAAAAAAGTGAGTCAATGTGACAACACACACACACACCAACACACACACACGTGCACACACACACATGCATGCACACACACACACACACATTCGTGCACACACACACACATGCACACGCACACATGCATGCACACACACATGCGTGCACACACACACTCATGCGTGCACACACACACACACATGCGTGCACACACACACACGTGTACACACACACACATGCACACACACACATGCATGCACACACACATGCGTGCACACACACACACGTGCACACACACACATTGTTTTTCTCATGTCATTGTCTCTCTCTCTCCTGTAGCTCGCCCCTCTCGCCCTCCTCTCTCACTTCTTCATCTCTCTCTTTGTTACCGTGGTGATTTACAAACTCATTCAGTGATGACATCATCATCATCATCATCATCATCACAGAGAAGTTTATTTATATCATAGTTAGATAATAAAGAAGTATTTATATATATATATATATATATATATCATATAGAGTTAGATAATAAAGAAGTATTTATATATATATATCATATAGAGTTAGATAATAAAGAAGTATATATATATATATATATATATATATATCATATAGAGTTAAATTTAAATACGACGTCTTAATCAGATCAATATTAAATATTCAGAGTCTTAAAGTAAAAGATAACTTTGATCATTAACATAATCTTCACTATTTATTCATAATGTTTCATATATTTATGATAAAAGAAATTTTGTTACAAAATGACAATTAAGTGGAAAATTAACATTCATTTAACAAACACAAGAATAATTATAATTTAAAACGACAATGTCTTTATTCACTGTGTGTGTGTGTCGGTGTATGTGTGTGTGTGTGTCGGTGTGTGTGTCGGTGTATATGTGTATATGTGTGTGTGTGTGTATGTGAAGGTCCATTGTCACTGGTGTCTGTTTCACTTCCTGCTGCATGTTTCCACTCACACACACATCCCATAATAAACGCTGTCAAACCCGATCACTTCATCACGTCTGTGTCTGTCCATGTGTTGTTGTTATTGTGTGTTGTTGTTATTGTGTGTTGTTGTTATTGTGTTTTGTTGTCTGTTATTATTGTGTTTTTGTCGTCATCATCATTATTTGTTCATCAGTTTAATTTTTCCTCACGTTCTTCATGATTCTCATCCTCAGCCTTTTAATGTATTCATTAAATCATGAATACATTAAATCATGAATACATTAAATCATGAATACATTAAATCATGAATACATTAAGACAATTGATCAGACACTTTTGAGTCATTTTATTCAATTATTTATTTATCAATAATGTGTTTGATATTTTACCAATAGTTTCTGATCAGGACACAAAACATTCAGTATCAAGTCCCAGGATTTAGTCCAGGTCTCACTGTCCTTAAGTAAAAAGTCCTGAAAGTCCTTCAGTAAAAAGTCCTTCAGTGAAAAGTCCTTAAAGTCCTTCAGTGAAAAGTCCTTAAAGTCCTTCAGTGAAAAGTCCTTAAAGTCCTTCAGTAAAAAGTCCTTCAGTGAAAAGTCCTTAAAGTCCTCAGTAGTAAGTCCTGAAAGTCCTTCAGTGAAAAGTCCTTAAAGTCCTCAGTAGTAAGTCCTGAAAGTCCTTCAGTGAAAAGTCCTTAAAGTCCTTCAGTGAAAAGTCCTGAAAGTCCTTCATTAAAAAGTCCTGAAAGTCCTTCAGTGAAAAGTCCTTAAAGTCCTTCAGTGAAAAGTCCTTAAAGTCCTTCAGTGAAAAGTCCTTAAAGTCCTTCAGTGAAAAGTCCTTAAAGTCCTTCAGTGAAAAGTCCTGAAAGTCCTCAGTGAAAAGTCCTTAAAGTCCTTCAGTGAAAAGTCCTTAAAGTCCTTCAGTGAAGAGTCCTTAAAGTCCTTCAGTGAAAAGTCCTGAAAGTCCTTCAGTAAAAAGTCCTAAAAGTCCTTCATTATAAAGTCCTGAAAGTCCTTCAGTGAAAAGTCCTTAAAGTCCTTCAGTGAAAAGTCCTTAAAGTCCTTCAGTGAAAAGTCCTTAAAGTCCTTCAGTGAAAAGTCCTTAAAGTCCTTCAGTGAAAAGTCCTGAAAGTCCTCAGTGAAAAGTCCTTAAAGTCCTTCAGTGAAAAGTCCTTAAAGTCCTTCAGTGAAAAGTCCTTAAAGTCCTTCAGTGAAGAGTCCTTAAAGTCCTTCAGTGAAAAGTCCTGAAAGTCCTCAGTAAAAAGTCCTTAAAGTCCTTCATTAAAAAGTCCTCACTGTCCCTCAGTAAAAAGTCCTAAAAGTCCTTCAGTAAAAAGTCCTGAAAGTCCTTCAGTGAAAAGTCCTTAAAGTCCTTCAGTGAAAAGTCCTTAAAGTCCTTCAGTGAAAAGTCCTTAAAGTCCTTCAGTGAAAAGTCCTTAAAGTCCTTCAGTGAAAAGTCCTGAAAGTCCTCAGTGAAAAGTCCTTAAAGTCCTTCAGTGAAAAGTCCTTAAAGTCCTTCAGTGAAAAGTCCTGAAAGTCCTCAGTAAAAAGTCCTTAAAGTCCTTCATTAAAAAGTCCTCACTGTCCCTCAGTAAAAAGTCCTAAAAGTCCTTCAGTAAAAAGTCCTGAAAGTCCTTCAGTAAAAAGTCCTGAAAGTCCTCGGTAAAAAGTCTTTAAAGTCTTTCAGCAAAAAGCCCCGGAAGTCTTCAGTAAAAAGTCCCTAATGTCCTTCAGTAAAAAGTCTTCAGTCTTCAGTAAAAAGTCCCTAAAGTCCTTCAGTAAAAGTCCTTCAGTAAAAAGTCTTGAAAGTCCTTTAGCAGAAAGTCCTAAAAGTCCTCAGTAAAAAGTCCCAGGATTGGATGTGGCCTCTGGACTGTTGTGAATCTGAGGGTCCAGATCCTCTTGAAGATCTCAGGGTAATGAGCATCTGTTTGGTTTGTTCTGGTTTGGTTTGTTCTGGTTTGGTTTGGTTTGGTTTGTTCTAGTTTGGTTTGGTTTGTTCTGGTTTGTTCTAGTTTGGTTTGGTTTGTTCTGGTTCCATCACTTGTGTAACTTCTCACCAATGATGTCGATCTGTAACAATTTCCAAACAATGTAACGATCATTGTTTGAGATGATTCTTCTCACCGTCCTATTGTGTGTGTGTGTGTGTGTGTGTGTGTGTGTGTGTGTGTGTGTGTGTGTGTGTGTGTGTGTGTGTGTGTGTGTGTGTGTGTGTGTGTGTGCTCAGTGAAAACATGGCTGCCAGCGAGGAAACAAGATGACGTCTGCGTCACATGATCACGTCTTTAACTCACTCTCCCACACCAAAGTGTGTTTGCTTGAGCTCAGTGACACAGCGTGTCCACAGGAGGCAGCAGAGGACTTTGGTTTGGGAGAGTGAGATAAAGACGTCTTTAAGACACAGGTTTTTATAAAGTTAGTTTAAAGTTAACACAGTTGTGAGACTGAATGACTTTTCCGATGCTAACGCTTGGCTCTGCATGTTCTCTGCAGCTCTGATAACCGATCGATCAATAACATGATTATTGACGACTGAGGACGTCCGTCCACTGACTCTGTCTCTGTCTGCAGGACAAACAGGAAGTGAACGGGACGTCCAGCCCCTCTGCGTCTCCTGAGGCGACTCGTAGGTCAAAGGTCAGTCAGGCGGCGACGCTGCCGGCTAAAAGCCAACAGGAAGCTGTGACGTCTCAGCTGGAGGACTTCCTGCACCGCAAGCATGAGTGGGAGGGGCCTAACAAGAAGGCGTCAAACAGGTGGGCGGTCTGTTTAAGAGAACCTTCCCATGATCCTTTGCTGCTGTGGTTGATGTTTTCATGGTGACGTCGTGTGTCTGCAGGTCGTGGCACAACGTTTACTGTGTGATTAACCAACGTCAGCTCGGATTCTACAAAGACCAGAAGAACTCGACTCAGGGAATCACTTATCACAGTGAGATCCCTGTTCATCTGAGCGACGCCGTCTGTGACGTGGCTCTGGATTATAAGAAGAAGAAACACGTCTTCAAACTCAAGTGAGTCCTAATCTGTCATCGTCTGTGATCAACTTTGATATAATCTTGTATCATTTTTGATGAATCTTATTCTTAATCTCCTCAGAATCACCGACGGTAACGAGTATCTCTTCCAAGCTAAAGATGACGTGAGTAAAAAAACTCTTTGACGACGTCACACAGATAATCCTGCACAGTTTGGAAAGTCAGAAAAAAGAGAAGACATCGTTTATCAGCTCTTTCTGCTGGATTAGATTAGATTAGATTAGATTAGATTAGATTAGATTAGATCAGATTAGATTAGATCAGATTAGATTAGATCAGATTAGATTAGATTAGATTAGATTAGATTACGCTGATACATATGTATATGAAACCTATGCTGCCTAAAGTTATGTTGTGCTCTTGGAGGCAGCTAGCTTGTAGTTAGCTGCCGGCCGGCTAGCGTGTTGAAGTAAATGTGCACTAAAAACGTTCCCTTTGAGCTAAATTTTCAGATTATTCGTCACAGATTATTCGTGACTTGTTGCACAGATTAGTGTCAGTCGTGACACGAGCTCGACAGGACGTTTGTCATCGTAGAAACAAAACACAGAGACAAACTTTATCCAGAAGCTAAGAGTCGATATCATCAAAGCTAACTCACGCAGACAAACGCCGTTTATTGAAGTATTGTTCGCCGTCTTTAATCGTTAGCAACAGAATATTGTGAATGATTGGGAGGACGTTTGCTCTTCTTCTGACCCACAAATTGCGCACACATTCTAGCTAGGTTTGGAATGTTTGTAAACAATGAAAAACTTTATTTAAATCCTGTTTGCTGCTGGTGTCTGACTCCGCCCCCTCTGCTTTGTCCACCAGGAGGAGATGAACACGTGGATCTCGACCATCTCGGCCGCCGTGGTGGGTGAAAGGTCAGAGGTCACGCCCAGCAGCCACAGCACGCCCGCCGCACGCGCTCAGACGCTGCCGACCTCCGTCACCGCGGCGACCGCTGAGTCGAGCCCCGGAAAGAGAGAGAAAGATAAAGAGAAGAGATTCAGTTTGTTCAGCAAGAAGAAATAGAAGCTCCTCCTTCTCTTCTTCTGCCTTCCTTGCTTCCTTCCTTGCTCCCTTGCTTCCTCTCTCCTCTGGTGCTGTTTGAGGGTCAATCCTTTAGATTTAGTTTGATGATAACGAAGAAGAACGAATCCACGAGTCGTCGATCATTTCACTGATTTAAGTTGAAATAATAACGAGAAAAAATTATCAATAACAACACGTCAACAACGCGTCAACAACGCGTCAACGAGTCAACAACGCGTCAACGAGTCAACAACGCGTCAACAACACAATTATTCCCGATGTTTTCTCATAAAATCCCAAACAGATGCTTCCTCTTCCTCTCAGAGTATGACTCAGCATGAAGCTCCGAACCACAACACAACAACAACAACACAACAACAACACAACAACACAAACACACCGCCTGACTGTAAACAACTGTTTCCTCTGTTTCAGTTTTCAGAGAAATAAACAAACACATAGATGAAGAAAAATCAATAAATCAGTAACCGTGTGTGTGTGTGTGTGTGTGTGCGTGCGTGCGTGCGTGCGTGCGTGCGTGTGTGTGTGTGTGTGTGTGTGTCAAAGCTTCAGGCAGCTGCTGTCATAGAAATAAAACAACAACATAAAGAGGATTTCCTACAAAACTACACTTTATTATTAAGATGATGATTAGAATAATGATTAAGATTATTATTAAGATTAAGATTATTATTATTATTATTATTAGATTAGTTAGATTATTGCTGTTATTTGTGTTTTTTATCTCCTTCAGTTCCTTCTTTTCCTCCTCTCTTCTTCTTCTTCTTCTTCTTCTTCTTCTGTGGTGAATTTCCTGCTCGTTTTCTTTGCGAAGGCTTTTGTACGATGTCGTGTTTCCTCGGCTCAGAGGAAAACCTGTGACGGATCAGTGGAGCTGTGGAGCGGAGTGGTGAAGTGTGTGAATAACTTGTGTAAAATAACAAATGTTAATGTTTGACTAAAAGGTAAATAAGCTGAAGGAGTTTAACGTTTAACTCACATTTAACTTTTTCCTGTGTTTCAAACCACTTTGAATCAGAGAACGTGGTGTTTTACGTCGTGACCTCGAGTGAAACAACGTCAGTTACTAAGTTTCTTCGTTTCTACGAAGTTTCTTCGGTGACAAATTCTAATTAAAGGGATAGTTTGTATATTTGTGAGCAGACCTCACATAACCTAAAACCTGAACTGTCCCTTTAAGAGTCTTTGTTTTCATTCAGCTCATGGTGGGGTCAGTGGGTGGAGCTTCAGATGGATTAGTGGGTGGGGCTTAATCTTCACCAGTATGAATCAAAGTCACTGAAAGTGTTTTCACTCGAGGTTCAAAAACATGAAGCTCCTGATTCCTTTGTCTCTGTAACCATAGTAACCAGATATGTCTTTAAACTGCAAAGTCAGTGATACCACGATGGGGGGGGGGGTTTGTAGGGGTCAGAGGTCACTATAGTTGGATCAGCACCTGTTTCTTGTATTCTGTTACAAACTTGCAAAAATACATTAAAATGCTTTTAAAGTGAAAAACGAAAACCACGAGTCACCACCTTTAATTTGTTACACACACAAAAATATATATAGATATATATATATACTACATAGTTTAGTTTGACGTACTACATAGTATAGTATGACATTTTTGTCAAGTTTTGGACCCAAAAAAAGTTTTCCAAAAAAATTGTCAGATTTTGTACGACATAGTATAGTATGTCGTTTTTGTCAAATTTTGGACCAAATTTTTTTTTCAAAAAATTGTCTGATTTTGGACGACATAGTTTAGTTTGACGTACTACATAGTATAGTATGATGTACTACATAGTATAGTATGTTGTTATTGTCAAGTTTTGGACCAAATTTTTTTTTTTTTAAATGGTCACATTTTGGACGACACAGTTTAGTTTGATGTACTACATAGTATAGTATGACGTTTTTGTCAAATTTTGGACCAAATTTTTTTCTCAAAAAACTGTCACATTTTGTACGAAATAGTTTAGTTTGACGTACTACATAGTATATTTTGACGTACTACATAGTATAGTATGACATTTTTGTCAAGTTTTGGACCCAAAAAAAGTTTTCCAAAAAAATTGTCAGATTTTGTACGACATAGTATAGTATGTCGTTTTTGTCAAATTTTGGACCAAATTTTTTTTTCAAAAAATTGTCTGATTTTGGACGACATAGTTTAGTTTGACGTACTACATAGTATAGTATGATGTACTACATAGTATAGTATGACATACTACATAGTATAGTATGTCGTTTTTGTCAAATTTTGGACCAAATGTTTTTTTTTTAAAATGGTCACATTTTGGACGACATAGTATAGTATGACGTACTACATAGTATAGTATGACGTTATTGTCAAGTTTTGGACCAAATTTTTTTTTCAAAAAATTGTCAGATTTTGGACGACACAGTTTAGTTTGACGTACTACATAGTATAGTATGACGTACTACATAGTATAGTATGACGTACTACATAGTATAGTATGACGTTTTTGTCAAATTTTGGACCAAATTTTTTTCTCAAAAAACTGTCACATTTTGTACGAAATAGTTTAGTTTGACGTACTACATAGTATATTTTGACGTACTACATAGTATAGTATGACATTTTTGTCAAGTTTTGGACCCAAAAAAAGTTTTCCAAAAAAATTGTCAGATTTTGTACGACATAGTATAGTATGTCGTTTTTGTCAAATGTTGGACCAAATTTTTTTTTCAAAAAATTGTCTGATTTTGGACGACATAGTATAGTATGTCGTTTTTGTCAAATTTTGGACCAAATTTTTTTTTCAAAAAATTGTCTGATTTTGGACGACATAGTATAGTATGACGTTTTTGTCAAATTTTGGACCAAATTTTTTTCTCAAAAAACTGTCACATTTTGTACGAAATAGTTTAGTTTGACGTACTACATAGTATATTTTGACGTACTACATAGTATAGTATGACATTTTTGTCAAGTTTTGGACCCAAAAAAAGTTTTCCAAAAAAATTGTCAGATTTTGTACGACATAGTATAGTATGTCGTTTTTGTCAAATTTTGGACCAAATTTTTTTTTCAAAAAATTGTCTGATTTTGGACGACATAGTTTAGTTTGACGTACTACATAGTATAGTATGATGTACTACATAGTATAGTATGACATACTACATAGTATAGTATGTCGTTTTTGTCAAATTTTGGACCAAATGTTTTTTTTTTAAAATGGTCACATTTTGGACGACATAGTATAGTATGACGTACTACATAGTATAGTATGACGTTATTGTCAAGTTTTGGACCAAATTTTTTTTTCAAAAAATTGTCAGATTTTGGACGACACAGTTTAGTTTGACGTACTACATAGTATAGTATGACGTACTACATAGTATAGTATGACGTACTACATAGTATAGTATGACGTTTTTGTCAAATTTTGGACCAAATTTTTTTCTCAAAAAACTGTCACATTTTGTACGAAATAGTTTAGTTTGACGTACTACATAGTATATTTTGACGTACTACATAGTATAGTATGACATTTTTGTCAAGTTTTGGACCCAAAAAAAGTTTTCCAAAAAAATTGTCAGATTTTGTACGACATAGTATAGTATGTCGTTTTTGTCAAATGTTGGACCAAATTTTTTTTTCAAAAAATTGTCTGATTTTGGACGACATAGTTTAGTTTGACGTACTACATAGTATAGTATGATGTACTACATAGTATAGTATGTCGTTTTTGTCAAATTTTGGACCAAATGTTTTTTTTTTTAAATGGTCACATTTTGGACGACATAGTATAGTATGACATACTACATAGTATAGTATGACGTACTACATAGTATAGTATGACATACTACATAGTATAGTATGACGTACTACATAGTATAGTATGATGTTTTTGTCAAATTTTGGACCAAATTTTTTTCTCAAAAAACTGTCACATTTTGTACGAAATAGTTTAGTTTGACGTACTACATAGTATATTTTGACGTACTACATAGTATAGTATGACATACTACATAGTATAGTATGACGTTATTGTCAAGTTTTGGACCAAATTTTTTTTTCAAAAAATTGTCAGATTTTGGACGACATAGTTTAGTTTGACGTACTACATAGTATAGTATGACATTTTTGTCAAGTTTTGGACCAAAAAAAAGTTTTTCAAAAAAATTGTCAGATTTTGGACGACATAGTATAGTATGTTGTTTTTGTCAAATTTTGGACCAAATGTTTTTTTTTAAAAATTGTCACATTTTGGACGACATAGTATAGTATGACGTACTACATAGTATAGTATGACATACTACATAGTATAGTATGACGTTATTGTCAAGTTTTGGACCAAATCTTTTTTTCAAAAAACTGTCACATTTTGGACGAAATAGTTTAGTTTGACGTACTACATCGTATATTATGACGTACTACATAGTATAGTATGACGTTATTGTCAAGTTTTGGACCAAAAAAAAGTTTTTCAAAAAAATTGTCCGATTTTGGACGACATAGTACAGTATGTCGTTTTTGTCAAATTTTGGACCAAATGTTTTTTTCAAAAAATTGTCCGATTTTGGACGACATAGTTTAGTTTGACGTACTACATAGTATAGTATGACGTTTTTGTCAAGTTTTGGACCAGAAAATTTTTTTTCAAAAAAATTGTCAGATTTTGGACGACATAGTATAGTATGTTGTTTTGTCAAATTTTGGACCAAAATGTTTTTTTTCAAAAAATTGTCAGATTTTGGACGACATAGTTTGGTTTGACGTACTACATAGTATAGTATGACGTACTACATAGTATAGTATGACGTACTACATAGTATAGTATGACGTTTTTGTCAAGTTTTGGACCAAAAAAAAGTTTTTCAAAAAAATTGTCAGATTTTGGACGACATAGTATAGTATGTTGTTTTTGTCAAATTTTGGACCAAATGGTTTTTTTTAAAAATTGTCACATTTTGGACGACATAGTATAGTATGACGTACTACATAGTATAGTATGACATACTACATAGTATAGTATGACATACTACATAGTATAGTATGACGTTATTGTCAAGTTTTGGACCAAAAAAATGTTTTCTCAAAATAATTGGCAGATTTTGGACGACATAGTAGAGTATGTTGTTTTTGTCAAATTTTGGACCAAATGTTTTTTTCAAAAAATGGTCACATTTTGGACGAGATAGTATAGTATGACGTACTACATAGTATAGTATGACCTACTACATAGTATAGTATGACGTTATTGTCAAGTTTTGGACCAAAAAAAAGTTTTTCAAAAAAATTGTCAGATTTTGGACGACATAGTATAGTATGTTGTTTTTGTCAAATTTTGGACCAAATGTTTTTTTTAAAAAATTGTCACATTTTGGACGACATAGTATAGTATGACGTACTACATAGTATAGTATGACATACTACATAGTATAGTATGACGTTATTGTCAAGTTTTGGACCAAAAAAAAGTTTTTCAAAAAAATTGTCAGATTTTGGACGACATAGTATAGTATGTTGTTTTTGTCAAATTTTGGACCAAATGTTTTTTTTTAAAAATGGTCACATTTTGGACGACATAGTATAGTATGACGTACTACATAGTATAGTATGACGTACTACATAGTATAGTATGACATACTACATAGTATAGTATGACGTTATTGTCAAGTTTTGGACCAAAAAAATGTTTTCTCAAAATAATTGTCAGATTTTGGACGACATAGTAGAGTATGTTGTTTTTGTCAAATTTTGGACCAAATGTTTTTTTCAAAAAATGGTCACATTTTGGACGAGATAGTATAGTATGACGTACTACATAGTATAGTATGACGTACTACATAGTATAGTATGACATACTACATAGTATAGTATGACATACTACATAGTATAGTATGACGTTATTGTCAAGTTTTGGACCAAAAAAAAGTTTTTCAAAAAAATTGTCAGATTTTGGACGACATAGTATAGTATGTTGTTTTTGTCAAATTTTGGACCAAATGTTTTTTTTAAAAAATTGTCACATTTTGGACGACATAGTATAGTATGACGTACTACATAGTATAGTATGACATACTACATAGTATAGTATGACATACTACATAGTATAGTATGACGTTTTTGTCAAGTTTTGGACCAGAAAAAAGTTTTTCAAAAAAATTGTCAGATCTTGGACGACATAGTATAGTATGTTGTTTTTGTCAAATTTTGGACCAAAATGTTTTTTTTCAAAAAATTGTCCGATTTTGGACGACATAGTTTAGTTTGACGTACTACATAGTATAGTATGACGTACTACATAGTATAGTATGACGTTATTGTCAAGTTTTGGACCAAAAAAAAGTTTTTCAAAAAAATTGTCAGATTTTGGACGACATAGTATAGTATGTTGTTTTTGTAAAATTTTGGACCAAATTTTTTTTTTTTTAAATTGTCACATTTTGGACGACATAGTATAGTATGACGTACTACATAGTATAGTATGACATACTACATAGTATAGTATGACATACTACATAGTATAGTATGACGTTATTGTCAAGTTTTGGACCAAATCTTTTTTTTCAAAAAATTGTCCGATTTTGGACGACATAGTTAAGTTTGACGTACTACATAGTATAGTATGACGTACTACATAGTATAGTATGACGTTATTGTCAAGTTTTGGACCAAAAAAAAGTTTTCAAAAAAATTGTCAGATTTTGGACGACATAGTATCGTATGTCGTTTTTGTCAAATTTTGGACCAAAGTTTTTTTTTCAAAAAATTGTCCGATTTTGGACGACATAGTTTAGTTTGACGTACTACATAGTATAGTATGACGTACTACATAGTATAGTATGACGTTATTGTCAAGTTTTGGACCAAATCTTTTTTTTCAAAAAATTGTCCGATTTTGGACGACATAGTTAAGTTTGACGTACTACATAGTATAGTATGACGTACTACATAGTATAGTATGACGTTATTGTCAAGTTTTGGACCAAAAAAAAGTTTTTCAAAAAAATTGTCAGATTTTGGACGACATAGTATCGTATGTCGTTTTTGTCAAATTTTGGACCAAAGTTTTTTTTTCAAAAAATTGTCCGATTTTGGACGACATAGTTTAGTTTGACGTACTACATAGTATAGTATGACGTACTACATAGTATAGTATGACGTTATTGTCAAGTTTTGGACCAAAAAAAAGTTTTTCAAAAAAATTGTCAGATTTTGGACGACATAGTATAGTATGTTGTTTTTGTCAAATTTTGGACCAAATGTTTTTTTTTTAAAAAGGTCACATTTTGGACGACATAGTATAGTATGACGTACTACATAGTATAGTATGACGTTTTTGTCAAGTTTTGGACCAAAAAAAAGTTTTTCAAAAAAATTGTCAGATTTTGGACGACATAGTATAGTATGTTGTTTTTGTCAAATTTTGGACCAAATTTTTTTTTTAAAAAATTGTCACATTTTGGACGACATAGTATAGTATGACGTACTACATAGTATAGTATGACATACTACATAGTATAGTATGACATACTACATAGTATAGTATGACGTACTACATAGTATAGTATGACGTTATTGTCAAGTTTTGGACCAAAAAAAAGTTTTTCAAAAAAATTGTCAGATTTTGGACGACATAGTATCGTATGTCGTTTTTGTCAAATTTTGGACCAAAGTTTTTTTTTCAAAAAATTGTCCGATTTTGGACGGCATAGTTTAGTTTGACGTACTACATAGTATAGTATGACATACTACATAGTATAGTATGACGTTATTGTCAAGTTTTGGACCAAAAAAAAGTTTTTCAAAAAAATTGTCAGATTTTGGACGACATAGTATAGTATGTTGTTTTTGTCAAATTTTGGACCAAATGTTTTTTTTTTAAAAAGGTCACATTTTGGACGACATAGTATAGTATGACGTACTACATAGTATAGTATGACGTTTTTGTCAAGTTTTGGACCAAAAAAAAGTTTTTCAAAAAAATTGTCAGATTTTGGACGACATAGTATAGTATGTCGTTTTTGTCAAATTTTGGACCAAATGTTTTTTTCAAAAAACTGTCACATTTTGGACGAAATAGTTTAGTTTGACGTACTACATAGTATATTATGACGTACTACATAGTATAGTATGACGTTACTGTCAAGTTTTGGACCAAAAAAAAGTTTTTCAAAAAAATTGTCCGATTTTGGACGACATAGTATAGTATGACGTTATTGTCAAGTTTTGGACCAAATCTTTTTTTTCAAAAAATTGTCCGATTTTGGACGACATAGTTAAGTTTGACGTACTACATAGTATAGTATGACGTACTACATAGTATAGTATGACGTTATTGTCAAGTTTTGGACCAAAAAAAAGTTTTCAAAAAAATTGTCAGATTTTGGACGACATAGTATCGTATGTCGTTTTTGTCAAATTTTGGACCAAAGTTTTTTTTTCAAAAAATTGTCCGATTTTGGACGACATAGTTTAGTTTGACGTACTACATAGTATAGTATGACGTACTACATAGTATAGTATGACGTTATTGTCAAGTTTTGGACCAAATCTTTTTTTTCAAAAAATTGTCCGATTTTGGACGACATAGTTAAGTTTGACGTACTACATAGTATAGTATGACGTACTACATAGTATAGTATGACGTACTACATAGTATAGTATGACGTTATTGTCAAGTTTTGGACCAAAAAAAAGTTTTTCAAAAAAATTGTCAGATTTTGGACGACATAGTTTAGTTTGACGTACTACATAGTATAGTATGACGTACTACATAGTATAGTATGACGTTATTGTCAAGTTTTGGACCAAAAAAAAGTTTTTCAAAAAAATTGTCAGATTTTGGACGACATAGTATAGTATGTTGTTTTTGTCAAATTTTGGACCAAATGTTTTTTTTTTAAAAAGGTCACATTTTGGACGACATAGTATAGTATGACGTACTACATAGTATAGTATGACGTTTTTGTCAAGTTTTGGACCAAAAAAAAGTTTTTCAAAAAAATTGTCAGATTTTGGACGACATAGTATAGTATGTTGTTTTTGTCAAATTTTGGACCAAATTTTTTTTTTAAAAAATTGTCACATTTTGGACGACATAGTATAGTATGACGTACTACATAGTATAGTATGACATACTACATAGTATAGTATGACATACTACATAGTATAGTATGACGTACTACATAGTATAGTATGACGTTATTGTCAAGTTTTGGACCAAAAAAAAGTTTTTCAAAAAAATTGTCAGATTTTGGACGACATAGTATCGTATGTCGTTTTTGTCAAATTTTGGACCAAAGTTTTTTTTTCAAAAAATTGTCCGATTTTGGACGGCATAGTTTAGTTTGACGTACTACATAGTATAGTATGACATACTACATAGTATAGTATGACGTTATTGTCAAGTTTTGGACCAAAAAAAAGTTTTTCAAAAAAATTGTCAGATTTTGGACGACATAGTATAGTATGTTGTTTTTGTCAAATTTTGGACCAAATGTTTTTTTTTTAAAAAGGTCACATTTTGGACGACATAGTATAGTATGACGTACTACATAGTATAGTATGACGTTTTTGTCAAGTTTTGGACCAAAAAAAAGTTTTTCAAAAAAATTGTCAGATTTTGGACGACATAGTATAGTATGTCGTTTTTGTCAAATTTTGGACCAAATGTTTTTTTCAAAAAACTGTCACATTTTGGACGAAATAGTTTAGTTTGACGTACTACATAGTATATTATGACGTACTACATAGTATAGTATGACGTTACTGTCAAGTTTTGGACCAAAAAAAAGTTTTTCAAAAAAATTGTCCGATTTTGGACGACATAGTATAGTATGTCGTTTTTGTCAAATTTTGGACCAAATTCTTTTTTACAAAAAATTGTCCGATTTTGGACGACATAGTATAGTATGACGTACTACATAGTATATTATGACGTACTACATAGTATAGTATGACGTTATTGTCAAGTTTTGGACCAAATCTTTTTTTTCAAAAAATTGTCCGATTTTGGACGACATAGTTTAGTTTGACGTACAACATAGTATAGTATGACGTACTACATAGTATAGTATGACGTTATTGTCAAGTTTTGGACCAAAAAAAAGTTTTTCAAAAAAATTGTCCGATTTTGGACGACATAGTTTAGTTTGACGTACAACATAGTATAGTATGACGTACTACATAGTATAGTATGACGTTATTGTCAAGTTTTGGACCAAATCTTTTTTTTCAAAAAATTGTCCGATTTTGGACGACATAGTTTAGTTTGACGTACTACATAGTATAGTATGACGTACTACATAGTATAGTATGACGTTATTGTCAAGTTTTGGACCAAAAAAAAGGTTTTCAAAAAAATTGTCAGATTTTGGACGACATAGTATAGTATGTTGTTTTTGTCAAATGTTGGACCAAATGTTTTTTTTTAAAAATGGTCACATTTTGGACGACATAGTATAGTATGACGTACTACATAGTATAGTATGACGTTTTTGTCAAGTTTTGGACCAAAAAAAAGTTTTTCAAAAAAATTGTCAGATTTTGGACGACATAGTATAGTATGTCGTTTTTGTCAAATTTTGGACCAAATGTTTTTTTCAAAAAACTGTCACATTTTGGACGAAATAATTTAGTTTGATATAAATTGACATACTACATAGTATATTATGACGTACTACATAGTATAGTATGACGTTACTGTCAAGATTTGGACCAAAAAAAAGTTTTTCCAAAAAATTGTCAGATTTTGGACGACATAGTATAGTATGTCGTTTTTGTCAAATTTTGGACCAAATTTTTTTTACAAAAAATTGTCCGATTTTGGACGACATAGTTTAGTTTGACGTACTACATAGTATAGTATGACGTACTACATAGTATAGTATGACGTTATTGTCAAGTTTTGGACCAAAAACATTTTTTTCAAAAAAATTGTCAGATTTTGGACGACATAGTATAGTATGTTGTTTTTGTCAAATTTTGGACCAAATGTTTTTTTTTAAAAATGGTCACATTTTGGACGACATAGTATAGTATGACGTACTACATAGTATAGTATGACGTACTACATAGTATAGTATGACGCTTTTGTCAAGTTTTGGACCAAAAAAAAGTTTTTCAAAAAAATTGTCAGATTTTGGACGACATAGTATAGTATGTCGTTTTTGTCAAATTTTGGACCAAATGTTTTTTTCAAAAAACTGTCACATTTTGGACGAAATAGTTTAGTTTGACGTACTACATAGTATATTATGACGTACTACATAGTATAGTATGACGTTTTTGTCAAGTTTTGGACCAAAAAAAAGTTTTTCAAAAAAAATTGTCCGATTTTGGACGACATAGTATAGTATGTCGTTTTAGTCAAATTTTGGACCAAATTTTTTTTTCAAAAAATTGTCCGATTTTGGATGACATAGTTTAGTTTGACGTACTACATAGTATAGTTTGACGTTATTGTCAAGTTTTGGACCAAAAAAAAGTTTTTCAAAAAAATTGTCCGATTTTGGACGACATAGTATAGTATGCCGTTTTTGTCAAATTTTGGACCAAATTCTTTTTTTACAAAAAATTGTCCGATTTTGGACGACATAGTATAGTATGCCGTTTTTGTCAAATTTTGGACCAAATTCTTTTTTTACAAAAAATTGTCCGATTGTGGACGACATAGTATAGTATGCCGTTTTTGTCAAATTTTGGACCAAATGTTTTTTTACAAAAAATTGTCCGATTTTGGACGACATAGTTTAGTTTGACGTACTACATAGTATAGTATGACGTACTACATAGTATAGTATGACGTTATTGTCAAGTTTTGGACCAAAAAAAAGTTTTTCAAAAAAATTGTCAGATTTTGGACGACATAGTATAGTATGTTGTTTTTGTCAAATTTTGGACCAAATGTTTTTTTTTTTAAATGGTCACATTTTGGACGACATAGTATAGTATGACGTACTACATAGTATAGTATGACGTTATTGTCAAGTTTTGGACCAAAAAAAAGTTTTTCAAAAAAATTGTCAGATTTTGGACGACATAGTATAGTATGTTGTTTTTGTCAAATTTTGGACCAAATGTTTTTTTTAAAAAATGGTCACATTTTGGACGACATAGTATAGTATGACGTACTACATAGTATAGTATGACGTACTACATAGTATAGTATGACATACTACATAGTATAGTATGACGTTATTGTCAAGTTTTGGACCAAATCTTTTTTTTTTCAAAAATTGTCCGATTTTGGACGACATAGTTTAGTTTGACGTACTACATAGTATAGTATGACGTACTACATAGTATAGTATGACGTTATTGTCAAGTTTTGGACCAAAAAAAAGTTTTTCAAAAAAATTGTCAGATTTTGGACGACATAGTATAGTATGTTGTTTTTGTCAAATGTTGGACCAAATGTTTTTTTTTAAAAATGGTCACATTTTGGACGACATAGTATAGTATGACGTACTACATAGTATAGTATGACGTACTACATAGTATAGTATGACGTTTTTGTCAAGTTTTGGACCAAAAAAAAGTTTTTCAAAAAAATTGTCAGATTTTGGACGACATAGTATAGTATGTCGTTTTTGTCAAATTTTGGACCAAATGTTTTTTTCAAAAAACTGTCACATTTTGGACGAAATAGTTTAGTTTGATATAAATTGACATACTACATAGTATATTATGACGTACTACATAGTATAGTATGACGTTACTGTCAAGATTTGGACCAAAAAAAAGTTTTTCCAAAAAATTCTCCGATTTTGGACGACATAGTATAGTATGTCGTTTTTGTCAAATTTTGGACCAAATTTTTTTTACAAAAAATTGTCCGATTTTGGACGACATAGTTTAGTTTGACGTACTACATAGTATAGTATGACGTACTACATAGTATAGTATGACGTTATTGTCAAGTTTTGGACCAAAAAAAGTTTTTCAAAAAAATTGTCAGATTTTTGACGACATAGTATAGTATGTTGTTTTTGTCAAATTTTGGACCAAATGTTTTTTTTTTTAAATGGTCACATTTTGGACGACATAGTATAGTATGACGTACTACATAGTATATTATGACGCTTTTGTCAAGTTTTGGACCAAAAAAAAGTTTTTCAAAAAAATTGTCAGATTTTGGACGACATAGTATAGTATGTCGTTTTTGTCAAATTTTGGACCAAATGTTTTTTTCAAAAAACTGTCACATTTTGGACGAAATAGTTTAGTTTGATATAAATTGACATACTACATAGTATATTATGACGTACTACATAGTATAGTATGACGTTACTGTCAAGATTTGGACCAAAAAAGTTTTTCCAAAAAATTGTCAGATTTTGGACGACATAGTATAGTATGTCGTTTTTGTCAAATTTTGGACCAAATTTTTTTTACAAAAAATTGTCCGATTTTGGACGACATAGTTTAGTTTGACGTACTACATAGTATAGTATGACGTACTACATAGTATAGTATGTCGTTTTTGTCAAATTTTGGACCAAATGTTTTTTTCAAAAAACTGTCACATTTTGGACGAAATAGTTTAGTTTGATATAAATTGACATACTACATAGTATATTATGACGTACTACATAGTATAGTATGACGTTACTGTCAAGATTTGGACCAAAAAAAAGTTTTTCCAAAAAATTCTCCGATTTTGGACGACATAGTATAGTATGTCGTTTTTGTCAAATTTTGGACCAAATTTTTTTTACAAAAAATTGTCCGATTTTGGACGACATAGTTTAGTTTGACGTACTACATAGTATAGTATGACGTACTACATAGTATAGTATGACGTTATTGTCAAGTTTTGGACCAAAAACATTTTTTTCAAAAAAATTGTCAGATTTTGGACGACATAGTATAGTATGTTGTTTTTGTCAAATTTTGGACCAAATGTTTTTTTTTAAAAATGGTCACATTTTGGACGACATAGTATAGTATGACGTACTACATAGTATAGTATGACGTACTACATAGTATAGTATGACGCTTTTGTCAAGTTTTGGACCAAAAAAAAGTTTTTCAAAAAAATTGTCAGATTTTGGACGACATAGTATAGTATGTCGTTTTTGTCAAATTTTGGACCAAATGTTTTTTTCAAAAAACTGTCACATTTTGGACGAAATAGTTTAGTTTGACGTACTACATAGTATATTATGACGTACTACATAGTATAGTATGACGTTTTTGTCAAGTTTTGGACCAAAAAAAAGTTTTTCAAAAAAAATTGTCCGATTTTGGACGACATAGTATAGTATGTCGTTTTAGTCAAATTTTGGACCAAATTTTTTTTTCAAAAAATTGTCCGATTTTGGATGACATAGTTTAGTTTGACGTACTACATAGTATAGTTTGACGTTATTGTCAAGTTTTGGACCAAAAAAAAGTTTTTCAAAAAAATTGTCCGATTTTGGACGACATAGTATAGTATGCCGTTTTTGTCAAATTTTGGACCAAATTCTTTTTTTACAAAAAATTGTCCGATTTTGGACGACATAGTATAGTATGCCGTTTTTGTCAAATTTTGGACCAAATTCTTTTTTTACAAAAAATTGTCCGATTGTGGACGACATAGTATAGTATGCCGTTTTTGTCAAATTTTGGACCAAATGTTTTTTTACAAAAAATTGTCCGATTTTGGACGACATAGTTTAGTTTGACGTACTACATAGTATAGTATGACGTACTACATAGTATAGTATGACGTTATTGTCAAGTTTTGGACCAAAAAAAAGTTTTTCAAAAAAATTGTCAGATTTTGGACGACATAGTATAGTATGTTGTTTTTGTCAAATTTTGGACCAAATGTTTTTTTTTTTAAATGGTCACATTTTGGACGACATAGTATAGTATGACGTACTACATAGTATAGTATGACGTTATTGTCAAGTTTTGGACCAAAAAAAAGTTTTTCAAAAAAATTGTCAGATTTTGGACGACATAGTATAGTATGTTGTTTTTGTCAAATTTTGGACCAAATGTTTTTTTTAAAAAATGGTCACATTTTGGACGACATAGTATAGTATGACGTACTACATAGTATAGTATGACGTACTACATAGTATAGTATGACATACTACATAGTATAGTATGACGTTATTGTCAAGTTTTGGACCAAATCTTTTTTTTTTCAAAAATTGTCCGATTTTGGACGACATAGTTTAGTTTGACGTACTACATAGTATAGTATGACGTACTACATAGTATAGTATGACGTTATTGTCAAGTTTTGGACCAAAAAAAAGTTTTTCAAAAAAATTGTCAGATTTTGGACGACATAGTATAGTATGTTGTTTTTGTCAAATGTTGGACCAAATGTTTTTTTTTAAAAATGGTCACATTTTGGACGACATAGTATAGTATGACGTACTACATAGTATAGTATGACGTACTACATAGTATAGTATGACGTTTTTGTCAAGTTTTGGACCAAAAAAAAGTTTTTCAAAAAAATTGTCAGATTTTGGACGACATAGTATAGTATGTCGTTTTTGTCAAATTTTGGACCAAATGTTTTTTTCAAAAAACTGTCACATTTTGGACGAAATAGTTTAGTTTGATATAAATTGACATACTACATAGTATATTATGACGTACTACATAGTATAGTATGACGTTACTGTCAAGATTTGGACCAAAAAAAAGTTTTTCCAAAAAATTCTCCGATTTTGGACGACATAGTATAGTATGTCGTTTTTGTCAAATTTTGGACCAAATTTTTTTTACAAAAAATTGTCCGATTTTGGACGACATAGTTTAGTTTGACGTACTACATAGTATAGTATGACGTACTACATAGTATAGTATGACGTTATTGTCAAGTTTTGGACCAAAAAAAGTTTTTCAAAAAAATTGTCAGATTTTTGACGACATAGTATAGTATGTTGTTTTTGTCAAATTTTGGACCAAATGTTTTTTTTTTTAAATGGTCACATTTTGGACGACATAGTATAGTATGACGTACTACATAGTATATTATGACGCTTTTGTCAAGTTTTGGACCAAAAAAAAGTTTTTCAAAAAAATTGTCAGATTTTGGACGACATAGTATAGTATGTCGTTTTTGTCAAATTTTGGACCAAATGTTTTTTTCAAAAAACTGTCACATTTTGGACGAAATAGTTTAGTTTGATATAAATTGACATACTACATAGTATATTATGACGTACTACATAGTATAGTATGACGTTACTGTCAAGATTTGGACCAAAAAAGTTTTTCCAAAAAATTGTCAGATTTTGGACGACATAGTATAGTATGTCGTTTTTGTCAAATTTTGGACCAAATTTTTTTTACAAAAAATTGTCCGATTTTGGACGACATAGTTTAGTTTGACGTACTACATAGTATAGTATGACGTACTACATAGTATAGTATGACGTTATTGTCAAGTTTTGGACCAAAAACATTTTTTTCAAAAAAATTGTCAGATTTTGGACGACATAGTATAGTATGTTGTTTTTGTCAAATTTTGGACCAAATGTTTTTTTTTAAAAATGGTCACATTTTGGACGACATAGTATAGTATGACGTACTACATAGTATAGTATGACGTACTACATAGTATAGTATGACGCTTTTGTCAAGTTTTGGACCAAAAAAAAGTTTTTCAAAAAAATTGTCAGATTTTGGACGACATAGTATAGTATGTCGTTTTTGTCAAATTTTGGACCAAATGTTTTTTTCAAAAAACTGTCACATTTTGGACGAAATAGTTTAGTTTGACGTACTACATAGTATATTATGACGTACTACATAGTATAGTATGACGTTTTTGTCAAGTTTTGGACCAAAAAAAAGTTTTTCAAAAAAAATTGTCCGATTTTGGACGACATAGTATAGTATGTCGTTTTAGTCAAATTTTGGACCAAATTTTTTTTTCAAAAAATTGTCCGATTTTGGATGACATAGTTTAGTTTGACGTACTACATAGTATAGTATGACGTTATTGTCAAGTTTTGGACCAAAAAAAAGTTTTTCAAAAAAATTGTCCGATTTTGGACGACATAGTATAGTATGCCGTTTTTGTCAAATTTTGGACCAAATTCTTTTTTTACAAAAAATTGTCCGATTGTGGACGACATAGTATAGTGTGCCGTTTTTGTCAAATTTTGGACCAAATGTTTTTTTACAAAAAATTGTCCGATTTTGGACGACATAGTTTAGTTTGACGTACTACATAGTATAGTATGACGTACTACATAGTATAGTATGACGTTATTGTCAAGTTTTGGACCAAAAAAAAGTTTTTCAAAAAAATTGTCAGATTTTGGACGACATAGTATAGTATGTTGTTTTTGTCAAATTTTGGACCAAATGTTTTTTTTTTTAAATGGTCACATTTTGGACGACATAGTATAGTATGACGTACTACATAGTATAGTATGACGTTATTGTCAAGTTTTGGACCAAAAAAAAGTTTTTCAAAAAAATTGTCAGATTTTGGACGACATAGTATAGTATGTTGTTTTTGTCAAATTTTGGACCAAATGTTTTTTTTAAAAAATGGTCACATTTTGGACGACATAGTATAGTATGACGTACTACATAGTATAGTATGACGTACTACATAGTATAGTATGACATACTACATAGTATAGTATGACGTTATTGTCAAGTTTTGGACCAAAAAAAGTTTTTCAAAAAAATTGTCACATTTTGGACGACATAGTATAGTATGACGTACTACATAGTATATTATGACGCTTTTGTCAAGTTTTGGACCAAAAAAAAGTTTTTCAAAAAAATTGTCAGATTTTGGACGACATAGTATAGTATGTCGTTTTTGTCAAATTTTGGACCAAATGTTTTTTTCAAAAAACTGTCACATTTTGGACGAAATAGTTTAGTTTGATGTACTACATAGTATATTATGACGTACTACATAGTATAGTATGACGTTTTTGTCAAGTTTTGGACCAAAAAAAAGTTTTTCAAAAAAAATTGTCCGATTTTGGACGACATAGTATAGTATGTCGTTTTTGTCAAATTTTGGACCAAATTTTTTTTTCAAAAAATTGTCCGATTTTGGACAACATAGTTTAGTTTGACGTACTACATAGTATAGTATGACGTTATTGTCAAGTTTTGGACCAAAAAAATGTTTTTCAAAAAAATTGTCCGATTTTGGACGATATAGTATAGTATGTCATTTTTGTCAAATTTTGGACCAATTTGTTTTTTTCAAAAAATTGTCCGATTTTGAACGACATAGTTAAGTTTGACGTACTACATAGTCTAGTATGATGTTTTTGTCAAGTTTTGGACCAAAAAAAGTTTTTCAAAAACATTGTCCGATTTTGGACGACATAGTATAGTATGTCGTTTTTGTCAAATTTTGGACCAAATGTTTTTTTTTCAAAAAATTGTCCGATTTTGGACAACATAGTTTAGTTTGACGTAGTATAGTATGACGTTATTGTCCAGTTTTGGACCAAAAAAATGTTTTTCAAAAAAATTGTCCGATTTTGGACGATATAGTATAGTATGTCGTTTTTGTCAAATTTTGGACCAAATTTTTTTTTCAAAAAATTGTCAGATTTTGGACGACATAGTATAGTATGATGTACTACATAGTATAGTATGACGTTTTTGTCAATTTTTGGACCAAACAAAATTTTTTAACAAAATCGTCAAGTTTTTGACGACATCGTATCCATGTTTTTGTCAAATTTTAGAACAAAAAAGTTGTTCGAAAAAATAGTACAAAAATTGGACAAATACTTTTTGACTGTACTTAAGTAGAATTTTCACATATCTGTACTTTACTTTGTTATTTATATTTCTGACATTTTTTACTTTACTCCGACACATTTCCCTTCATCTTCGTTACAAGTTGGTGACGTAATGTCTGTTTGTTGTCACTCGCTCAGCTGTTAGCCGCTCAGCTGTTAGCCGCTCAGCTGTTAGCCGCTCAGCTGTTAGCCGCTCAGCTGTTAGCCGCTCAGCTGTTAGCCGCTCAGCTGTTAGCCAAGTGGACTTAAACACAGAGCGGTTGCTCACCGTGTCCTACAGTGAGGCTCTGGTCTCCGGGTTTCTGTTGGACGCGATCTGGACGCCTGAGGTTGAGAGTTCAAATCCCACAATGAGGTGAATTTGTGTACGACTTATTCAACGATGACTTTTTGTTCACATCTTACTCTAAACTGACTCAGCTGCTCCATGATGTTCAACACACACTGAAAACACAGACCCTGGATCAAGAGGTCGTGTTTTATCCATGAGGTCAATGATGCTCGTCATCTCTGAATGATGAAGTAAAAACTTATTTAAGAACATGGACGACAGATGTCTGAGGAATAAAAGAAACACAATCAAATATAAATATAAATATATACACAATCAAATATAAATGTAAACACTGAACAGTGTAAGTAACATAATAGCACGACTTAATCCCTTATCCTAGTTTCATACAACAGGCCTCTGATGTCACTTCCTCCTCTCAGCTCACTAACAATCCTCGGAAATGACACACACACACACACACACACACAGTGGAAAAGTCCCGTCTCTGAACAGGAAAAGTCAACTTTCCTCCTTTAAACTGTGTGAGTGAAGTGAAGCATGATGGGATTATGACATCAACACTTTACAGTTCACACAGCAAACACTAGGTGTCAGTAAAGAGAACACAATACATTTGAAGGCGCCATCTGTAACAATGTGGCCAAGAACTGTTACTGCACTCAAAATCAAAACACTGCAGTGAGTCGTAGCCTCACACTCGGGTTGCCAGAGCGGTTGCCATTTAACTCCGTCAGTGACAAGTTTTATCATAAATGAGTGGATTTAAGACACAACTCTGTTTTCTCAGTGAAGTAAAGATGTAAAATAAATAATAAGTATAATAATGATGGCAATGTTGACTAGGGATGGATTTATCAGCTGGAATAACTTTATGATATTTGACACAACTGTAATATATTTATGCTTTATACAATAATGTTGATACTGCCCAGAATCGAACCTACAACCTTTCTGACACAAGTCCACCTATTTAACCACTCAAGTAGGTGTGTGTGTGTGTGTGTGTGTGTGTGTGTGTGTGTGTTCTTGTACTTGCGGCATTCTGAGGACCAGTGAGGGTTTTTAACCAACAAAGTGAGGTCATTTTTATGAAGTGAGGAGATTTTGGCCGGTCCTCACTTTGTTTTCATTGAAATCACTTCCTTAGGTTGCTATAACATGCTATACTCAATTTCTTTTTGGACCAAAAATTTTGGGTCAAAATTTGGTCGATATAGTATAGTATGACGTTTTTTTCAAATTTTGGGTCAAATTCTTTTTTTTCAAATTTTTGAACGACAGTATAGTATGATGGTTTTGTCAAATTTTGGACCAAAATTTTTTTGTCAAAGATTTTTTCAAATTTTGGACGACATAGTATAGTATGATGGTTTTGTGAAATTTTAGACCAAAAATTTTTGGCCCAATTTTTTTTTTTAAATTTTGGACGACAGTGTAGTATGAGTTTTTGGTCCAAAATTTGAACTAAACTTTTTTTGTCAAATATTTTTTCAAATTTTGGCGGACATAGTATGACGTTTTTGTAAAATTTTGGCCGAAAAATTTTTGGTCACATTTTTTTTTTCAAATTTTGGACGACAGTGTAGTATGACGTTTTTGTCAAATTTTGGACCAAAAATGTTTTGTCAAAGATTTTTTCAAATTTTGGACGACATAGTATAGTATGATGGTTTTGTCAAATTTTGGACGAAAAATTTTTGGTCAAATTTCTTTTTTCAAATTTTGGACGACATAGTGTAGTATGAGTTTTTTGTCAAATTTTGGACCAAAAATTTTTGGTCAAAATGTTTTTTTTAAATTTTTGACGACATAGTGTAGTATGAGTTTTTGGTCAAATTTTGGACCAAACATTTTTGGTCAAAAATTTTTTTTAAATTTTGGACGACATAGTGTAGTATGAGTTTTTGGTCCAAAATTTGAACTAAACTTTTTTTGTCAAATATTTTTTCAAATTTTGGAGGACATAGTATGACGTTTTTGTAAAATTTTGGCCGAAAAATTTTTGGTCACATTTTTTTTTTCCAATTTTGGACGACAGTGTAGTATGACTTTTTTGTCAAATTTTGGACCAAAAATTTTTTGTCAAAGATTTTTTCAAATTTTGGACGACATAGTATAGTATGATGGTTTTGTCAAATTTTGGACGAAATATTTTTGGTCAAATTTTCTTTTTTCAAATTTTGGACGACAGTGTAGTATGAGTATTTGGTCCAAAATTTGAACTAAACTTTTTTTGTCAAATATTTTTTCAAATTTTGGAGGACATAGTATGACGTTTTTGTCAAATTTTGGACCAAACATTTTGGGTCAATTTTTTTTAAAGATTTTGGACGACATAGTATAGTATGATGTTTTTGACAAATTTTGGATCCAAAATTTTGGGTAATTTTTTTTTTTCAAATTTTGAACGACATAATATTGTATGATGGTTTTGTGAAATTTTAGACCAAAAATTTTTGGCCCAATTTTTTTTTTCAAATTTTGGAGGACATAGTATGACGTTTTTGTCAAATTTTGGACCAAACATTTTGGGTCAATTTTTTTTAAAGATTTTGGACGACATAGTATAGTATGACGTTTTTGACAAATTTTGGATCCAAAATTTAGGGTAATTTTTTTTTTTCAAATTTTGAACGACATAATATTGTATGATGGTTTTGTGAAATTTTAGACCAAAAATTTTTGGCCCAATTTTTTTTTTTAAGTTTGGACGACATTGTGTAGTATGAGTTTTTTGTCAAATTTTGGACCAAAAATTTTTGGTCAAAATTTTTTTTTAAATTTTGGACGACATAGTGTAGTATGAGTTTTTGGTCCAAAATTTGAACTAAACTTTTTTTGTCAAATATTTTTTCAAATTTTGGAGGACATAGTATGACGTTTTTGTCAAATTTTGGACCAAACATTTTGGGTCAATTTTTTTTAAAGATTTTGGACGACAAAGTATAGTATGACGTTTTTGACAAATTTTGGATCCAAAATTTTGGGTAATTTTTTTTTTTCAAATTTTGAACGACATAATATTGTATGATGGTTTTGTGAAATTTTAGACCAAAAATTTTTGGCCCAATTTTTTTTTTTAAATTTTGGACGACATAGTGTAGTATGAGTTTTTGGTCCAGGGTTTTTGACAAATTTTGGATCCAAAATTTTGGGTAATTTTTTTTTTTCAAATTTTGAACGACATAATATTGTATGATGGTTTTGTGAAATTTTAGACCAAAAATTTTTGGCCCAATTTTTTTTTTTTAAGTTTGGACGACACTGTGTAGTATGAGTTTTTTGTCAAATTTTGGACCAAAAATTTTTGGTCAAATTTTTTTTTTAAATTTTGGACGACATAGTGTAGTATGAGTTTTTGGTCCAAAATTTGAACTAAACTTTTTTTGTCAAATATTTTTTCAAATTTTGGAGGACATAGTATGACGTTTTTGTCAAATTTTGGACCAAACATTTTGGGTCAATTTTTTTTAAAGATTTTGGACGACATAGTATAGTATGATGTTTTTGACAAATTTTGGATCCAAAATTTTGGGTAATTTTTTTTTTTCAAATTTTGAACGACATAATATTGTATGATGGTTTTGTGAAATTTTAGACCAAAAATTTTTGGCCCAATTTTTTTTTTCAAATTTTGGAGGACATAGTATGACGTTTTTGTCAAATTTTGGACCAAACATTTTGGGTCAATTTTTTTTAAAGATTTTGGATGACATAGTATAGTATGACGTTTTTGACAAATTTTGGATCCAAAATTTTGGGTAATTTTTTTTTTTCAAATTTTGAATGACATAATATTGTATGATGGTTTTGTGAAATTTTAGACCAAAAATTTTTGGCCCAATTTTTTTTTTTTAAGTTTGGACGACATTGTGTAGTATGAGTTTTTGGTCCAAAATTTGAACTAAACTTTTTTTGTCAAATATTTTTTCAAATTTTGGAGGACATAGTATGACGTTTTTGTAAAATTTTGGACGAAAAAATTTTGGTCAAATTTCTTTTTTCAAATTTTGGACGACATAGTGTAGTATGAGTTTTTTGTCAAATTTTGGACCAAAAATTTTTGGTCAAAATGTTTTTTTTAAGATTTTGGACGACATAGTATAGTATGACGTTTTTGACAAATTTTGGATCCAAAATTTTGGGTAATTTTTTTTTTTCAAATTTTGAACGACATAATATTGTATGATGGTTTTGTGAAATTTTAGACCAAAAATTTTTGGCCCAATTTTTTTTTTTTAATTTTGGACGACAGTGTAGTATGAGTTTTTGGTCCAAAATTTGAACTAAACTTTTTTTGTCAAATATTTTTTCAAATTTTGGAGGACATAGTATGACGTTTTTGTCAAATTTTGGACCAAACATTTTGGGTCAATTTTTTTTAAAGATTTTGGACGACATAGTATAGTATGACGTTTTTGACAAATTTTGGGTAATTTTTTTTTTTCAAATTTTGAACGACATAATATTGTATGATGGTTTTGTGAAATTTTAGACCAAAAATTTTGGCCCAATTTTTTTTTTTTAATTTTGGACGACATAGTGTAGTATGAGTTTTTTGTCAAATTTTGGACCAAACATTTTTGGTCAAAATTTTTTTTTTAATTTTGGACGACAGTGTAGTATGAGTTTTTGGTCCAAAATTTGAACTAAACTTTTTTTGTCAAATATTTTTTCAAATTTTGGAGGACATAGTATGACGTTTTTGTCAAATTTTGGCCAAAAACTTTTTGGTCACATTTTTTTTTTCAAATTTTGGACGACAGTGTAGTATGAAGTTTTTGTCAGATTTTGGACCAAAAAATTTTTGTCAAAGATTTTTTCAAATTTTGGACGACATAGTATAGTATGATGGTTTTGTGAAATTTTAGACCAAAAATTTTTGGCCCAATTTTTTTTTTAAATTTTGGACGACATAGTGTAGCATGAGTTTTTTGTCAAATTTTGGACCAAACATTTTTGGTCAAAATTTTTTTTTAAATTTTGGACAACATAGTGTAGTATGAGTTTTTGGTCCAAAATTTGAACTAAACTTTTTTTGTCAAATATTTTTTCAAATTTTGGAGGACATAGTATGACGTTTTTGTAAAATTTTGGCCGAAAAATTTTTGGTCAAATTTTTTTTTTCAAATTTTGGACGACAGTGTTGTATGACGTTTTTTGTCAAATTTTGGACCAAACATTTTTGGTCAAAATTTTTTTTTAAATTTTGGACGACATAGTGTAGTATGAGTTTTTGGTCCAAAATTTGAACTAAACTTTTTTTGTCAAATATTTTTTCAAATTTTGGAGGACATAGTATGACGTTTTTGTCAAATTTTGGACCAAACATTTTGGGTCAATTTTTTTTAAAGATTTTGGACGACATAGTATAGTATGACGTTTTTGACAAATTTTGGATCCAAAATTTTGGGTAATTCTTTTTTTTTCAAATTTTGAACGACATAATATTGTATGATGGTTTTGTGAAATTTTAGACCAAAAATTTTTGGCCCAATTTTTTTTTTTTAATTTTGGACGACATAGTGTAGTATGAGTTTTTTGTCAAATTTTGGACCAAACATTTTTGGTCAAAATTTTTTTTTTAATTTTGGACGACAGTGTAGTATGAGTTTTTGGTCCAAAATTTGAACTAAACTTTTTTTGTCAAATATTTTTTCAAATTTTGGAAGACATAGTATGACGTTTTTGTCAAATTTTGGCCAAAAACTTTTTGGTCACATTTTTTTTTTCAAATTTTGGACGACTGTAGTATGAAGTTTTTGTCAGATTTTGGACCAAAAAATTTTTGTCAAAGATTTTTTCAAATTTTGGACGACATAGTATAGTATGATGGTTTTGTGAAATTTTAGACCAAAAATTTTTGGCCCAATTTTTTTTTTAAAATTTTGGACGACATAGTGTAGCATGAGTTTTTTGTCAAATTTTGGACCAAACATTTTTGGTCAAAATTTTTTTTTAAATTTTGGACAACATAGTGTAGTATGAGTTTTTGGTCCAAAATTTGAACTAAACTTTTTTTGTCAAATATTTTTTCAAATTTTGGAGGACATAGTATGACGTTTTTGTAAAATTTTGGCTGAAAAATTTTTGGTCAAATTTTTTTTTTCAAATTTTGGACGACAGTGTTGTATGACGTTTTTTGTCAAATTTTGGACCAAACATTTTTGGTCAAAATTTTTTTTTAAATTTTGGACGACATAGTGTAGTATGAGTTTTTGGTCCAAAATTTGAACTAAACTTTTTTTGTCAAATATTTTTTCAAATTTTGGAGGACAGTATGACGTTTTTGTCAAATTTTGGACCAAACATTTTGGGTCAATTTTTTTTAAAGATTTTGGACGACATAGTATAGTATGACGTTTTTGACAAATTTTGGATCCAAAATTTTGGGTAATTCTTTTTTTTTCAAATTTTGAACGACATAATATTGTATGATGGTTTTGTGAAATTTTAGACCAAAAATTTTTGGCCCAATTTTTTTTTTTTAATTTTAGACGACATAGTGTAGTATGAGTTTTTTGTAAAATTTTGGACCAATGTATGACGTTTTTGTAAAATTTTGGCCGAAAACTTTTTGGTCACATTTTTTTTTTTTAATTTTGGACGACATAGTGTAGTATGAGTTTTTTGTCAAATTTTGGACCAAAAATTTTTGGTCAAAGATTTTTTCAAATTTTGGACGACATAGTATAGTATGATGGTTTTGTGAAATTTTAGACCAAAAATTTTTGGCCCAATTCTTTTTTTTTAAATTTTGGACGACATAGTGTAGTATGAGTTTTTTGTCAAATTTTGGACCAAACATTTTTGGTCAAAAAATTTTTTTAAATTTTGGACGACATAGTGTAGTATGAGTTTTTGGTCCAAAATTTGAACTAAACTTTTTTTGTCAAATATTTTTTCAAATTTTGGAGGACATAGTATGACGTTTTTGTAAAATTTTGGCCGAAAAATTTTTGGTCACATTTTTTTTTTCAAATTTTGGACGACAGTGTAGTATGACGTTTTTTGTCAAATTTTGGACCAAACATTTTTGGTCAAAATTTTTTTTTAAATTTTGGACGACATAGTGTAGTATGAGTTTTTGGTCCAAAATTTGAACTAAACTTTTTTTGTCAAATATTTTTTCAAATTTTGGAGGACATAGTATGACGTTTTTGTCAAATTTTGGACCAAACATTTTGGGTCAATTTTTTTTAAAGATTTTGGACGACATAGTATAGTATGACGTTTTTGACAAATTTTGGATCCAAAATTTTGGGTAATTTTTTTTTTTCAAATTTTGAACGACATAGTATAGTATGATGGTTTTGTCAAATTTTGGACGAAAAAATTTTGGTCAAATTTCTTTTTTCAAATTTTGGACGACATAGTGTAGTATGAGTTTTTTGTCAAATTTTGGACCAAAAATTTTTGGTCAAAATGTTTTTTTTAAGATTTTGGACGACATAGTATAGTATGACGTTTTTGACAAATTTTGGATCCAAAATTTTGGGTAATTTTTTTTTTTCAAATTTTGAACGACATAATATTGTATGATGGTTTTGTGAAATTTTAGACCAAAAATTTTTGGCCCAATTTTTTTTTTTACATTTTGGACGACATAGTGTAGTATGAGTTTTTGGTCCAAAATTTGAACTAAACTTTTTTTGTCAAATATTTTTTCAAATTTTGGAGGACATAGTATGACGTTTTTGTAAAATTTTGGACGAAAAAATTTTGGTCAAATTTCTTTTTTCAAATTTTGGACGACATAGTGTAGTATGAGTTTTTTGTCAAATTTTGGACCAAAAATTTTTGGTCAAAATGTTTTTTTTAAGATTTTGGACGACATAGTATAGTATGACGTTTTTGACAAATTTTGGATCCAAAATTTTGGGTAATTTTTTTTTTTCAAATTTTGAACGACATAATATTGTATGATGGTTTTGTGAAATTTTAGACCAAAAATTTTTGGCCCAATTTTTTTTTTAAATTTTGGACGACATAGTGTAGTATGAGTTTTTGGTCCAAAATTTGAACTAAACTTTTTTTGTCAAATATTTTTTCAAATTTTGGAGGACATAGTATGACGTTTTTGTAAAATTTTGGCCGAAAAATTTTTGGTCACATTTTTTTTTTCAAATTTTGGACGACAGTGTATTATGAGTTTTTTGTCAAATTTTGGACCAAACATTTTTGGTCAAAATTTTTTTTTAAATTTTGGACGACATAGTGTAGTATGAGTTTTGGTCCAAAATTTGAACTAAACTTTTTTTGTCAAATATTTTTTCAAATTTTGGAGGACATAGTATGACGTTTTTGTCAAATTTTGGACCAAACATTTTGGGTCAATTTTTTTTAAAGATTTTGGACGACATAGTATAGTATGACGTTTTTGACAAATTTTGGGTAATTTTTTTTTTTTCAAATTTTGAACGACATAATATTGTATGATGGTTTTTGTGAAATTTTAGACCAAAAATTTTGGCCCAATTTTTTTTTTTTAATTTTGGACGACATAGTGTAGTATGAGTTTTTTGTCAAATTTTGGACCAAACATTTTTGGTCAAAATTTTTTTTTTAATTTTGGACGACAGTGTAGTATGAGTTTTTGGTCCAAAATTTGAACTAAACTTTTTTTGTCAAATATTTTTTCAAATTTTGGAGGACATAGTATGACGTTTTTGTAAAATTTTGGCCAAAAACTTTTTGGTCACATTTTTTTTTTCAAATTTTGGACGACAGTGTAGTATGAAGTTTTTGTCAAATTTTGGACCAAAAATTTTTTGTCAAAGATTTTTTCAAATTTTGGACGACATAGTATAGTATGATGGTTTTGTGAAATTTTAGACCAAAAATTTTTGGCCCAATTTTTTTTTTTAAATTTTGGACGACATAGTGTAGTATGAGTTTTTTGTCAAATTTTGGACCAAACATTTTTGGTCAAAATTTTTTTTTAAATTTTGGACAACATAGTGTAGTATGAGTTTTTGGTCCAAAATTTGAACTAAACTTTTTTTGTCAAATATTTTTTCAAATTTTGGAGGACATAGTATGACGTTTTTGTAAAATTTTGGCCGAAAAATTTTTGGTCACATTTTTTTTTTCAAATTTTGGACGACAGTGTAGTATGACGTTTTTTGTCAAATTTTGGACCAAACATTTTTGGTCAAAAATTTTTTTTAAATTTTGGACGACATAGTGTAGTATGAGTTTTTGGTCCAAAATTTGAACTAAACTTTTTTTGTCAAATATTTTTTCAAATTTTGGAGGACATAGTATGACGTTTTTGTCAAATTTTGGACCAAACATTTTGGGTCAATTTTTTTTAAAGATTTTGGACGACATAGTATAGTATGACGTTTTTGACAAATTTTGGATCCAAAATTTTGGGTAATTTTTTTTTTTTCAAATTTTGAACGACATAATATTGTATGATGGTTTTGTGAAATTTTAGACCAAAAATTTTTGGCCCAATTTTTTTTTTTTAATTTTAGACGACATAGTGTAGTATGAGTTTTTTGTCAAATTTTGGACCAAACATTTTTGGTCAAAATTTTTTTTTAAATTTTGGACAACATAGTGTAGTATGAGTTTTTGGTCCAAAATTTGAACTAAACTTTTTTTGTCAAATATTTTTTCAAATTTTGGAGGACATAGTATGACGTTTTTGTAAAATTTTGGCCGAAAAATTTTTGGTCACATTTGTTTTTTTCAAATTTTGGACGACAGTGTAGTATGACGTTTTTTGTCAAATTTTGGACCAAACATTTTTGGTCAAATTTTTTTTTTAAATTTTGGACGACATAGTGTAGTGAGTTTTTGGTCCAAAATTTGAACTAAACTTTTTTTGTCAAATATTTTTTCAAATTTTGGAGGACATAGTATGACGTTTTTGACAAATTTTGGATCCAAAATTTTGGGTAATTTTTTTTTTTCAAATTTTGAACGACATAATATTGTATGATGGTTTTGTGAAATTTTAGACCAAAAATTTTTGGCCCAATTTTTTTTTTACATTTTGGTCGACATAGTATAGTATGACGTTAAATTTTGGACCAAAAAAAAGTTCTTTGTAGATGTCGTTCATGGAGTAGATATTTGTAATTGTATTATTTATAAAGTGGAAATGCTGGTCCTCAGTATGCAGCAAGTACAAGAATGTGTGTGTGTGTGTGTGTGTGTGTGTGTGGGTGTGTCAGCAGCTAACAGTCGTAAAAACAGAACAAGTCCAGGAAACAGACATTATTTCATTGTTACACAAACAAACATCGCAGCAGTTTGTTGATCCTCGAGCGTCAGGAGTGATGGACGTGTGTCTCATTTATGAACCTGAACTCTGAGAGAGTTAAAGTGAACTCTGAGGACGAAGGGAAGGAGAAGGAGTGAAATACAGACGAACACTAAACACTTTAACACCAAACACTTTAACACTAAACACTTTAACACTAAACACTTTAACACCAAACACTTTAACACTTTAACACTTTAACACTAAACACTTTAACACTAAACACTTTAACACTAAACACTTTAACACTTTAACACTTTAACACTAAACACTTTAACACTAAACACTTTAACACTTTAACACCAAACACTTTAACACTAAACACTTTAACACTAAACACTTTAACACTAAACACTTTAACACTAAACACTTTAACACCAAACACTTTAACACTAAACACTTTAACACTAAACACTTTAACACTTTAACACCAAACACTTTAACACTAAACACTTTAACACTAAACACTTTAACACTAAACACTTTAACACTTTAACACCAAACACTTTAACACTAAACACTTTAACACTAAACACTTTAACACTTTAACACTTTAACACTAAACACTTTAACACTGACTCTTGAATCAGGTCAAAGTGAGGCGTCAACAAACCCTACAGCACAGGAAGGAGGGGGCGTGGTCACCCACCCTGGCCACACCCCCTCACCCACACACCCCTCCCTCTGCCCAAGAGGGTAAATGAAGCTGCTGTTGTTTGAACTTCCACTCAGAGCTGAGGAGGATCAGGACCAGTACCAGGACCAGGACCAGGATCAGGATCAGGATCAGGACCAGGATCAGGATCAGGATCAGGATCAGGACCAGGATCAGGATCAGGATCAGGATCAGGATCAGGACCAGGATCAGGATCAGGATCAGGATCAGGACCAGTACCAAGATCAGGACCAGGATCAGGACCAGGATCAGGATGACAGAACCAGAACTGGTTCTGGTTCTGGGTTTACTGGGTCTGCTGCTGAGCGCTCAGTGTGAGGTGAGAGCTCGAGATCCTGAGGAGGAGGAGGGAGGAAGAGGAGGAGGGGGCGTGTCTGAGAGTGTGGACACGCCCCCTACAGGAGACAGAGGGAATGACGCCGTCAGGACCGGGTGAGTTTATTATTTTACTGTAAATGTGATGGAAACAGAAGAAGAAGAAGTGAGGCTTTTATTTTGAAGGGTTCAAACCTAATGAAGACAAAAGAAGTGTTTTTAAAAAAAGACTTCCTGTTCACCACTTCCTGTTTGTGTGTGGACAGACAGAGAGACATGGTGGACAGACACAGGGACATTTTAATCTTTAAACTTATTTTAAATACGTGGGTGTATTTTTGTTCATGTGTGGGCAACATTCATAACAACATTCATAACAACATTCACAGACTCTAGAGGACAGATTTAAATATTCCTGCTCTCCAGAGACGACTGAGGAAGTGACTGAGTCACATGGTCAGATAAGAAGTTAGAGGGACACGTCTCTGTGTGTCTGTCCACATCAGTGTCTCTGTGTCTTAAATGTCTCTTTAAATGTGAGACATTTAAATGTCTTTGACCAAAATAACAACATGTTTCCTGTGTTTGTCTCTGTTTTACAGACAGAGAAAATAAAAGTCCAGCTTTTATAAAAAACAATAAACACAAGTGTGTCCACCCCCTCAATGAAAGCAACACTTGGTACGGCCCTGCTGCCACTTCCTGTCACTCTGCTTCCTGTGCTCCGCCCCCTTTTTATAAATCCTGTGAGAAATAAGACAAAGATTTAATTTTCACAGAAATGAAAGTTAAAAAAACACCAGGTTTACTCTAATGTGTGTGTGTGTGTGTGTGTGTGTGTGTGTGTGTGTGTGTGTGTGTGTGTGTGTGTGTGTGTGTGTGTGTGTGTGTAGGTATAAGCCTCTCTCCCCTGTGAAGATCTCCACTCCTCTGCTCACACACACAGGTAAAAACACACAGGGTAAATACACACACACACACACACACACACACACACACACAGGTAAACACACACACAGGTAAAAACACACACACACACAGGTAATCACACACACACACACATACAGGTAAACACACACACACACAGGTAAACACACACAGATAAACACACACACACACACACACAGGTAAAGACACACAGGTAAAAACACACACACACACGCACAGGTAAACACACACACACACAGATAAACACACACACACACACAGGTAAAGACACACACACAGGTAAACACACACACAGGTAAACACACACACACACACACAGATAAACACACACAGATAAACACACACACACACACACAGGTAAAGACACACAGGTAAAAACACACACACACACGCACAGGTAAACACACACACACACAGATAAACACACACACACACACAGGTAAAGACACACACACAGGTTAACACACACACACACAGATAAACACACACACACAGGTAAAGACACACACACAGGTAAACACACACACAGGTAAACACACACACACACACACAGATAAACACACACACACACAGGTAAACACACACACACACACACAGGTAAATACACACAGGTAAACACACACACACACACACACACACACAGGAAACACACTTTAGTGTAGAAACAGACGTGAGACTTTTACTTTGAAAACCAGGAGTGTTTTAGTGCAGATGACCTTCATGGTCATGTGATCATGTGGGGGGGGCGTGGTCTAGAGCTCCTGAGGCTCCACATTAAAGGTCAAGAGGTCACTTCAGTTTAACAATGACCAGGAAAAACACAACTTCCCATCAGCCACCACAGCGCCTCACTTCCTGTCTCTTTGTCCCTGTGACAGATTGACCTTTGACCTGCTGATGATGTCATTGTGTTTCAGACGTCCAGGATCAGCACGACCACACAACCACACACCCCGCCCGTGACACAGGCCACGCCCACAACTCCCATCACACGCCCCATGACCTGGACTCAGGCCACGCCCACCACGGCGCTGATAGGTTGAACCCACACCGTGGACGCCAACATCAACCACGCCACTATCCCTGTGAGTACACACACACACACACACACACACACGTGATAAAGGTCAAAGGTCAGAGTTTTTTCTAACTTTCCTCACCTGTAGACGATGATGACGCCGCCCACCATTACCCAGAATTCCCTGAGATGATGGCTCTGGTCCTGTCCCAGCTGCAGCCGCTCCTCCATCACTTCAACCGCTCTGTGGATCACCTGACCCGACAGGTGGGCGACCTCGCCCGGGAGGTGCTGCAGCTGAAGGGCGGGCGGCTGGGGGCGGAGCTTCAGCAGCAGGCGGAGCTTCAGCCGCAGGCGGGGCCAACAGAGGCGCTTCAGCACAACCAGGAAGCAGAGGAGATATTAGACGCCAAACTGGACGAGGTGTACGATCACATCAGGGAGGTCCAGGCACAGATGGAGACGCACAAGATGGACGTGGACAACAGACTCCAATCCCAGCATGCAATGCTGCACCACAACCTCACCAGCTTCAAGATGGACACGGACGTGAAGCTGAAACGTCAGCAGAAGACGCTGCAGGTCAGAGGTCGACGTCTCTGTCTCATATACTGTATGTAACGTTCACTCTGACCTCTGACCTTTGACCTCTGACCTCTGACCCCAGATCAGCCTGCAGGCCATCAACGCCACACTGTCAGACCTGAAGGTCGACCAGGATCAGACCCACGCCCCGCCCCCTCCCTCCATGCTCCGCCCACAGCCACTGGCGTCCACAGACTCGTCCACGCTGTGGGACGCCATCGAGCGTCTGGACAACATGGTGGTCAACAACACGGTCAAGGTGGGCGGAGCTTTGTGTCGGAGGTCACTTTATTATCAAGTGACCTCTGACCTCTGTCATTCAAAGTCTCTTTGTGTTCTCTGCTCTGTGATTGGCTGGTGCAGGTGGGCGGGCTGATAGAGGACGTGGGCGTGGCCTCAGGAAACATCCAGAGACTCAGGTTTGACCTGAAGGATCTGGAGAAGATGATCAACAAAACCGCTCGACGCAGTCAGATCCTCTTCATGGAGACGGGGCTGGAGGTGGAGGAGGCTAAGGTGGGCGTCCTGAAGGAGGTGCACCAGCTGACGCACAACGTGACTCAGCTGACGCACAACGTGACTCTGCTGACGCACAACGTGACTCTGCTGACGCACAACGTGACTCGGCTGACGCACAACGTGACTCGGCTGACGCACAACGTGACTCTGCTGACGCACAACGTGACTCTGCTGACGCACAACGTGACTCTGCTGACTCACAACGTGACTCTGCTGACGCACAACGTGACTCTGCTGACTCACAACGTGACTCAGCTGACTCACAACGTGACTCTGCTGACGCACAACGTGACTCAGCTGACGCACAACGTGACTCAACACACCGATCACCTTCAGGACATGGACGTGGACATGGATTATCTGTTCACCGTCCACTATCAGAACCACTCTTCCCCCGACTGTGACTGTAAGGCACTGACGGCCGCCGTGGTTCAGCTGGAGAGGGGCGTGGCCAATGTGACAGCCCTGGCCAATGAGAACAGAATAGCCCTGGAAGAGGATGATGATGGAGGGGTGGAGCCATGGGGCGGAGCCAGTGACTGGGAGGCGGCGGTGGAGGCGCTGCAACATGGTCTTCATGAGGTAACAAAACTCACTCACTCACATTCACTCACTCACTCACTCAGTCATTCATTCACATTCACTTGTTCACACACTCACTCACTCATTCACATTCACTCACTCATTCACTCACTCACTCACTCACTCACTCACTCATTCACATTCACATTCACTCACTCACATTCACTCACTCACTCACTCACATTCACTCACTCATTCACATTCACTCACTCACTCATTGACTCACTCACTCACTCACACATTCACTCACTCACTCACTCATTCACTCACTCACTCAGTCATTCATTCACATTCACTTGTTCACACACTCACTCACTCATTCACATTCACTCACTCATTCACACATTCACTCACTCACTCACTCACTCATTCACTCACTCACTCATTCACATTCACTCACACATTCACTCACTCATTCACATTCACTCATTCACTCACTCACTCACTCACTCACATTCACTCACTCATTCACTCACTCACTCACTCAGTCATTCATTCACATTCACTTGTTCACACACTCACTCATTCACTCATTCACTCATTCAATCACTAACTCACTCATTCACACATTCACTCACTCACTCACTCATTCACTCACTCATTCATTCATTCATTCATTCACTCATTCATTCACCCCTCCCTCCTGTAGGTGAGAGAGTCTGTAGTCCTGGATCAGACCAGGACCAGAACCAGGACCCAGAGCATGAACTTGACTCTGGAGCAGCTCAGCAGCTCAGTGACCTTCAGCGCGGCGGAGGTCAAAGGTCTGAAGGAGGAGGAGGAGCAGCTGAAGAAGGAGCTGCAGCTTCTCTCCGGCTTCTTCAACTCTCTGCTCAAAGACGCCGTCAGACACAGCTCCGTCCTGGAGCTCCTCCTGGGCGAGGAGGTGCTGGAGTTCCTGGAGCTGCCGGTCCAGGAGCAGGAGGCCAACTCCATCCCAGCCCTGAAGGAGCAGCTGAGGAAGCTGCAGGAGGAGCTGAGAAGACACAGTGGAGCTGACAGAGAGGAGGTGCCATCTGCTGACCAACCCTCCTCCTCCTCCTCCTCCTCCTCCTCCTACCTCCTCCCTGTTAACAGTGGAGAAGCCGCCCAGGAGAAGCAGCACGTCCTGCGTCCAGAGTCTGAAGGAGACGGCAGTGATCTGTGGAACCTGGAGAACCTGGTGCAGGAGCTGATGCTGAAGGTGAAGCAGCTGGAGGACAAACTCTGCTCCTCCACAGAGAGGGAGGTGCTGTCCAAGCTGCAGGAGGAGGTGATGTGGCTGAAGAGAGGCCTGGAGGAACATCTGAGGCTCTTCAAGAACGTCTTCACCAACGCTGACGTTCTGCTGAAGTCAGATGCAGCTCTGGACCTGGATAAGGTTTGGCAACTGGTGAAGAACCAGAAAACTAAGAAAGACAGGAAGAGAGGAGGAGGAGCCACCGGAGGAGGAGCCACAGGAGGAGGAGCCACAGGAGGAGGGGAGGAGCCAGGAAGAAGAGGAAACCATAGAAACAGGAGGGATTTACCTGGTGAGTGACACATGATAAGGACATGTGGACGAGCACAGAGGACACATGTTCATCACTTCTCCTGCTTCTCTCTCCAGGTGGCGCTCTTGTGTCAGAAGACTCCGTGATGTTCGTGGCGTCTCTGAAGATTTCCAACAGCGTGGTGACGTTTGATTGGTCTCTGAACCGAGGACACGTCCACTCAGACACCTTCACCGCTCCTGTGGGCGGGGTCTACGTCTTCATCCTCACCTTGGATCTAAAGTCTGGCTCCGCCCATGTGGTCCTCAGGAAAGGGGGCGGGGTTTCAGTGTCTCTAAACCGACAGAATGTGACAGCGGCGGGGGGGCGGGGGGGGCGGTCCACCTCTGTGGGACTCCTGCGGCTCAGGAAAGGGGAGGAGATATGGCTGGAGCTGAGGGGCGGGGCATGGGCGGAGTCAGAGGACAATGTCTTCACTGGGTTATTACTGCATCGCACCACCTGAGGGCGCTGTGCAACAATCAGCTGGGAATCAAACCATCAACCCTTCAACTGCCGACTGCAGACTGGAGATGTGAGGAAATAAAACATTAAATAAAAATGTTTTGACTGTAAATAAACACGACAGCTCGCCCCCTGGTGGCAGGGGTCATAACTCTGCCCCCAACATCATCAACAAAATGTGTTTTATTTTTTCTTTACACTTTGGTTTAATTATTGATTCAATTATGAAGACGTGATTGACAGCTGAGGAAACAGAGAATGTGATTGGATTATCTGGTTCTGGATTTTTATGAGACTCAAAGCAAATATTCAGACTGATCTGATTTAATCTCAGATTAAACTGAACATTTATGATGAAGACGAATCTTTTACATATTTTGATCAAAAGAAAACATTTGTTGTGATAAATCCCATATATTGATGATATATTTATATAAATAATCTGAGTTTGTTTGTCAATAAAAACCTTTTATCTGCACTGGTTTATGTTTATTTATTTATTTATTCTAATAACAATCAGTTAAAAGAGCAGAAACTTCTCCTTTTCTCTGTCAAAATAAAATAAAAGGGAGGAAAATTCCAAAGAAAATCTGAAAAATACAAAGATGAAAGTTTGTAGAAAACAAATCCATTTTAATAATGAAACTCTTTATTATATTAATTCATTCTATCTTTGTTTACTTCATGTCAGTGAAAATATAAGTATATTCTGAGCAGATTAGATGATTCACAGTCGAGTCACTGCTTTAATAAACATCAGCATATAATTATTATTGTTATTATTGTTATTACCGTGGAATAATAACCCAAAATAAAACACCATGCTAAATATTAGCTGCAACCCTTTCAAAATAAAAGCTCATAGCTATTCATCTAAAATCCTCTAACAGGAAGAGAAACCACAGAAGTCAGGGATGAGGAGGCGGGGCTTCACAGAGGAGGCGGGGTTTCACAGAGGCGGCGGCTATCTCTGCTTTAGACGAGTAGATTAGGTCTATAGATGTGGAGTATAATCAGATTATAATCTGTTTAAACCACATATGAATATGAACAGAGGTTTATGAGCAGGACTTCCTGTGATTTAAACTGTGACCTCTGACCTCTGTCTCTAGGACTCCTCCCCCTCACTGTCAACGAGGAAGTAAACGAGGTGACGACATGTTCATGTGTTCATCGTTGATCGTTGGTCTCCTTCATAAATCAAGTCAACAACGATCAGCTGTGGATGATAGAAGTTATTACTAAAACTTAGATAAACGTCTTTATCAATGTTTCATCTTGGTTGAAAACAAATTCCAGGACTTTTCCCTCCAAAGATCTTTGCTCTGAACACGACTTCTATTCTACCACTGATTGAACAAATAATACCATTCACTGACAGTAGGGGGAGCACAGAGCCAGTCCTTCAGTGTTTGATTGACCTCAATGACACAAAGTGACCACACGAGGCAGCAGAGGACCAGCAGCTCCTGAGGACTTTGGTGTGGGAGAGTGAGTGTGTGTCACAGTGAGACAAAGACGTCCTCATGTCCTCATGTCCTCATGTCCTCATGTCCTCAACATCATGGACTTAAACCGACGTAGATTTGAGCCCCATGTGTCTTTAAAGTCTCAGGCTGGTCCTGAGCAGCAGGGGGCGCTGTGACTGTGTCAGCTGAGTGGGCGGAGCTGAGCCACATCAGCGCTGCAGGTGGAGCAGAGTGGGCGTGGCAGCTCAGCAGGGAGGAGTCCACAGAGCGAGCAGAGACGAGGAGGAGGAAGTGGGCGGGGCTTCACAGACCTATACACAACATCACGACGCCAGTCGCCCTCAGGGGGGACGTCCAGGCGCACAGGGTGGGCGGGGCCTTCGCCCGGCGACCTGAGCTGCTGACGAGGGCAGTGAGCTGACCTCCTGACCTCTGACCTCCTGACCTCTGACCTCCTGACCTCTGACCTGCTGACCTCACCATGGTGACCGTTGGAGCGGCGGGGGCGGGGCAGTGTGGCGTACAGACTCTGTGGAGCAGGAGGGAGGGCGGAGCTTGAGCACACTCTGGGTCTGGGGAGGGAGGAGGAAAAGGAGCAGGAAGGCGGAGCACGGCGAGGAGCCTGAGGAGGAGCCTGTGGAGGAGCCTGAGGAGGAGCCTGAGGAGGAGCCTGGGGAGGAGCCTGGGGCAGCTGAGCATGACTCAGCAGAACGCTGTCGGTGTTTTGACCACGGAGGAGAGTCTGATGACGGTCAGAAAAAAACAAAGACGGGAAACTCGGTCCAACTCCTGAGGACGAGAAGAAGGAGGAGGAGGAGGAGGAGGAGGAGGAGGAGGAGGAGGAGGAGGAGG
>NC_139812.1:29299229-29301729 GCF_963457635.1 Microchirus variegatus | reverse complement strand
TCCTCAGAGACGGGTGGTGCTCAGTGTGTGTGGCGTAGCCTTAGCAACGAGAAGACGACAGCGAGGATGGTGAGAGGGTGAAAGCTGCTGATGACAGGGTGAACATGACGCTGTTAAAGGGCTTCACTGGTCCTCTGCTGCCTCCTGTGGTCACTCTGTGTCACTCAATCAAGCACTGAAGAGACAAAATCAGACGTTTGAACTCAGTGATGGAGGCAGCAGTGACACAAAGTGACCACACGAGGCAGCAGTGGATCAGTGGCCTTTAGTGTGGGAGAGTGAGTGATTTACAAACTTCAGTTTAACACTGAAATAAAGACGCGATCACGTGACGTAAACAAAGACGTGACGTAGATAAAGACGTGATCACGTCTTTATCTACGTCACGTGATCACGTCTTTATATTTATATATATCGTAGATTTGATGACTTTGTGTCTTTAAACCCGTTTTTCCTCCTTCAACATGAAAACCTTGTCCCTTTAACAGTGTGATGACGTGAGGCTCATACTGACCTATGACCTCCAGGCTGCAGAGCGAGGCGTGCAGCAGGGGGCGCTGCGGTCCGTCTGGACGGCCGGTGCAGTTTCTCTGGGAGTCGGACGAGCAGTGAGCGTCCAGCGGCTCGTGGTGAGAGAGCGAGGGGCGTGGACATGAGGAGGGGCGTGGACATGAGGAGGGGCGTGGACATGAGGAGGGGGAGGGGCGTGGACATGAGGAGGGGCGTGGACATGAGGAGGGGCGTGGACATGAGGAGGGGCGTGGACATGAGGAGGGGCGTGGACATGAGGAGCTCTCTGTGGACGAATCGGTGCGAGTGTCGCTGGAGATTGACGGCTCACGGCCTGACAGAGGGGGAGGAGTCAGGTGAGTCAATGTGGGCGTGGTCAACGCACACACACACACACAGTAGACTTTAACATCTGTGCTGATACAATGATAATACACAACGACTACATGTACACATGAGCCAGTACCTCAGCCTCGTCTGTCGCAGTACTAATACTATGACGACTACAACTACTACTACTACAAGTACTACTACAAGTACTACTAACTCGGGTTTAGTTACCTGAGTGTTTGCTGTTGTGCTAGTACTAGGACTCCTAGTTGTGTTGTAGTTACCCGAGTCTTCACTGTCATAACAGGCCTTGTAGATGTGGGGGGGCAGGTCCTGCAGTGACACTGGCGTCCCCTGGGGGTCAGCGTAGAGCAGCAGCAGAGGCTGGTAATGTCCTTTAATGCAGCGAGACACCACGTCCTTCCATTTAGGACCAATCTGTGGGGACAGACGACGATGAGAGGACAAACCACAGCTTTCAACTGGAAGGTTGTGGGTTTGATTCCCAAATCCACTCATCGAACGTGCCGTAGTGTCCTCGGGCAAAACACTTAAGCCCAGGGGTGAGAATGTGTGAGTGAATGAGTGAATGAAGTGCAGAAAGTAAATAAAGGTGAATTATAAAGACATATTCTGCAGTGATTCACTGATTATTCATCGATTACTAAATTCAATGTCAACAAAATCATTTATTAATCATTTCATTTAAAAATTTAATGTAAATATTTTCTTTCTTTCGTAAAACAAAGAAATAATTTTGGTTCAAACCTGAATCAAACCTGAATGAATCCTGAATCACAGCTGCAGTTTAGTTTAGTTCAGATTGTGACTGAACTAAAGAGTGAGGATTAAATCACACGTTCACCTGAAAACAGCAGATCTTTGTCCTCGTCTCTAATCCACGTCCACACGTCTCTGTCCTTCTCTAATGGAACATTCCACAAACTGCTGACCGTCCACTGTGTGTGTGTGTGTGTGTGTTCTAACCACACCCTTCTGTCCAGCTGGACCCATCAACAATAGAGGGATATCCTTGTTTTCATAACCAGTGAGGACAGAGTGTGTGTGTGTGTGTGTGTGTGTGTGTGTGTGTGTGTGTTTCGTAGATGTGAGAGAGTGAAATGATGATTTATAAATGTTGCACAGATTAAATGTTGCACAGATTATTGTTGCACAGATTATCAGTGTAGAATCCTAACTTTCACCTCTTTGACGTGAGCGTCGTCAAAATACATCCATCGTCTGATCTTGGTCTGGAAGAAGAAGGTGGAGTAATGTTTGCCGTAGTAACACACCATGCCCACCAGGTAGAGCTCTGACTGACGAGCCTTCTCCTCAGTCACCCTGTAAAAGAGCTGCACACAGGAAACAGTGAGTGTCTTCATCATCATCATCATCATCATCATCTTCTTCTTCTCCTTCTTCTTCTTCTTCATGGTCTTACGTCTCCCAGGTGCAGACAGGTCCCCAGAGTGTGGATGACGTCTTCAGCCAGATCAGAGTGATCTGAGTCCCACACCAGACCAATGGTGATGATCTCTGGACTGTTGAGGAGGACACGAGCCATTCTGAGCTGCTGACCACACTGACTCTGAAGACAGGGACCAGGATCAGGACCAGGATCAGGATCAGGATCAGGACCAGGACCAACAGTAAGGTT
>NC_139812.1:29284229-29294229 GCF_963457635.1 Microchirus variegatus | reverse complement strand
ATTATAATCTGAACATGAAGATTATAATCTGAACATGTAGATTATAATCTGAACATGTAGATTATAATCTGAACATGAAGATTATAATCTGAACATGTAGATTATAATCTGAACATGAAGATTATAATCTGAACATGAAGATTATAATCTGACAAAGGAAAATGATAATCTGAACATGTAGATTATAATCTGAACATGAAGATTATAATCTGAACATGTAGATTATAATCTGAACATGTAGATTATAATCTGAACATGTAAATTATAATCTGAACATGTAGATTATAATCTGAACATGTAGATTATAATTTGAACATGTAGATTATAATCTGAACATATAAATTATAATCTGAACATGTAGATTATAATCTGAACATGTAAATTATAATCTGAACATGAAGATTATAATCTGAACATGTAAATTATAATCTGAACATGTAAATTATAATCTGAACATGAAGATTATAATTTGAAAATGTAGATTAATCTGAACATGAAGAGAAAGAGGACTCATCAATAACAAACTCCGTTCACTAATCTTCTAATTGTTTGTTTCTTCTCTTCCACACAAAAGTATCTTCGACACAGTGACGTCATAGATGACCCGAGTATCCCTCACGCGCTACTCTGCACATCGGCTTCGTTCGTGATCCGATGACATCAGTGATTGACAGAGAAAAGCGCGTTCACGTCCTGGATGATTTCCGTGTGTCGGTAAATAAAGAGCTCATCATGGCGGAGCCGTTAACGACGCTCCGCCGTCACGCGCCGCCGCTTCATGACATCACTTCCAGCAAAACTTCACGGACACAACGAACGGCGCGAGCGTCACGCGTTCATTTTACCCACAAACACACGCGCGCAATCCCTGCTGCGCAGTTACAGCGCGAGCCCGGAGTGACCGGAACCGCGAGACCGCCGGTGAACGAGTTACCGGAAACACGCACAAACACGCACACACACACAGACGGTGAAGAGAAGCAGCAAACATGGCGGCGTCTCACCTGTGACCTGAGGAGGAGGAGGAGGAAGAAGAGGAGGAAGAGGAGACCGGGACCTGGAGCCGCGGTGGAACCGGGAGAGAGAACCGGAGCAGCCGCCGTTAATGTGTTTGAACTGCAGCGTGAAGGGGGCGGAGCTACTACCTGCAGCAGTGTGTGTGTGTGTGTGTGTGTGTGTGTGTGTGTGTGTCTCTGTGTGTGAAATTAAATGTTTGTGTCATAATAATGAGTTTTGTTCACTTTTAGTACAAATTACATTCATTTCAATTTAAAATGTTCAAAACACACAAACACACACACACACACAGCAGTGATGAAGGCTCCTCCTCCTCCTCTCCGTCCACGCGCAGCTGTCGTTTCCTCAGGTGACTCAGAGAGAATGACATCATCTCTGTTCGCGCGCGCACACCTGTTCCCACAACAGGAAGCCACCCCCCCCCCCCCCACACACACACACAGACACACACACACACACACCTCACTTCCTGTGTCACCTTGATTTATTGTATGATTTAATAAATGTGTGATTATGGGATGGATTATATGTTAATGTGTTGACTCCGCCCACTCGTGTGGCCTATTGTGTTGACAGTTGTGAGTCTGTCACTGTGTGTGTGTGTGTGTGTGTGTGTGTGTGTGTGTGTGTGTGTGTGTGTGTGACACAAACTGTCCACACGAGGCAGCAGTGTCCCTCTGTCTCTGTCTTTTCTGTGACAGAAATTAAAAAAATTAAACATCATTTTAAAATGTTTGTGCTGTATTTATTTGTATTGTTGGGTTTGTCCTCATGTCTTCATGTGGTCATGTCCTCATGTCTTCATGTCCTCATGTCTTCATGTCCTCATGTCTTCATGTCCTCATGTCTTCATGTCCTCACGTCTTCATGTCTTCATGTCCTCATGTCCTCCCGTCTTCACATCTTCACGTCCTCACGTCCTGTCCTTCTCTACTCAAACGTCTCCAGAATGGGTTCGTGTCCCGTCTCCTTGAGGAAGCGCAGCAGATCTTCAGGACGGATCCCCATGGTGGCGCTGTTGGTCATGGGGTGAAAGTAGATCATCTCATGTCCTCCGTCCAACAAGTCCTTCTCGAGGACACACTTCACACTCTGGTCTTTATCAAAGAGCAGAGCCAGAGCAGACGCACAGCCCTGTCCCACCTGAGGACAGACAGAGGACAGACAGACATGAAAGCAGGACAGTGATACAGGTGAAAGGTCTTTCAGAATAGAACGACTTCATCTCTTCAACTCTGTCCTCGTCTCTGTGATGAGACACTGTCTCACTTGGACATGTTTGTCTTCGTCCTCACCTTCAGTTTGTCCAACATGGACGCCTCGTCTGCAAAACGCAGGTTTCCACTGCCAACGCCAAGCTTTTTAGAGAGGACATTCAGATTGACCTGAGAGACAGACAGAGAGACAGACAGACAGTGAGAGACAGACAGACAGTGAGAGAGACAGACAGACAGTGAGAGAGACAGACAGACAGTGAGAGAGACAGACAGACAGACAGACAGACAGTGAGACAGAGAGAGAGAGAGATGATGTTTACATGTCATTCATTTCTGACTCTAACCCTGAACCATAATCACTGACCTAATCCTAATTTTATTCTTAATCTTAATCTTAATCTTAACCTTAACCACAGACAGGTAAATCTCACCTGTCTGTCATGACGAGTAGAGATCAGCCACAGTGTTTTCTTCTTTTTGTCTTTTAAGAAGAGGTTTTTAGTGACAGCTCCTCTGACGTCCTGTAGGTGGCGCATCATCTCCTCCACCGTGAACACCTGAGCAGAGAAGAACGTCACTGAGTCACTCAGTCAGGACTGTGGACAACAACAGTCCTCCAGGTTCCTCCAGGTTCTCCCAGGTTCCTCCAGGTTCCTCCAGGTTGAACTCATAGGTTTAAAGGCCACATTATACTTCTCCGTCTGCGTGACCACGTAGACCACTCCAGCCTTTATACTTCTGCGTCGTGGTGACGGATAGGCGATGCAATTTCCCGCCCGATCAGTAGGGGTCGCTGCGCAAGGTTGTTGTGCTTTTGGCTACAGTGACCAATGGCGTCGAGAGAGAAAGACTGTTGTTGTTGAAACAGTGAACGTTTGTCACTTTTCTGTGTCACTGAACGCAGTTTTGAGATCATTTGAGGCGAGAAATTGTCCATTTAGAGTCTAAACATGTTTGTGTGTGTTAAGATATGATGTATTTATAGTTCGGCAGCGACGTTATCGTTGATCAGCTCCTCTGTGGACGCTCAGAGTCACTGTGAGTCGACACAGAGCAGCATTAGCTCAGTCTGTCCTGACGACCAATCACAGCTCTAACTGTCTCTGTTGTCTCTTGACAGAATAATGTGGCCTTTAAAACAGTATTTAGTGAAGTCAGAGACGACACAAGAGAATAAATTGAGCTTAAGTTTGTTTCTTTGACTCAGAAACGTTTTTTCTTTTTTACAAACATCGTGCGTTTTAAGCTAAATTCAAACACAGTGACGTCATAACTACAGGACGCGTTCTGCACGAGACACATGAAACACGTCAACATGAAGCAGCAAAGACAAGTGCGCCCCCTGCAGGTGACGGCAGGTCTGTGTACGTTTAAGCACAACCTGTGTGTGTGTGTGTGTGTGTGTGTGTGTGTGTGTGTGTGTGTGTGTGTGTGTCACACCACGATCACACGCACAAAAACAATAAAGTGAACAAGTTTCACCGAGATTCAATTTTCAAACGAACTTCCGGTGAAAACAGAATGAAGACAAATGTAACCTTCATCTGTCGCGCGCGCACACTCACACGTTTCATCACGTGACGCTGTTTGTTTGTGTTTCACAGAAAAAAGAGTGAGTTTTACCGGCGCGTGCTCAACGCACGTGGTCTGGACATTGAGAGAGTCCAGGTATGTCTCGAGCTGTGCGCGAGGATCCTCTGACATGTTGACTGTTTTCACGCACAGCGGAAGAAGAAGAAGACTCTTCTTCTCTGCTCATTTACTGCAGCTACTGTATGCAGCGCCACCCTGTGGACACTCTGTGAACTCCCCTCACAAAACAGGACAAGAAAAAAATATCATATCATTAAATCATCATGTCAATAAAACATGATGTTGTTTATGTTTACAGTTATATTTAAACATGAATAACATGAAAACAATATTTATTATTTATATTTAATATTAATTTATATTTAATATTCGCTGGCAAAAAAAAGACACAGAAAGAGGACGAGACAGACCATAATATCTGTCAGTGTTAGCAAGGAAACTGTCCTCAGGCGTCAATGAGGCGTCCATGAGGCGTCCATGAGACGTCCATGAGGCGTCCATGAGACGTCCATGAGAAGTCCATGAGACGTCCATGAGGCGTCCATGAGACGTCCATGAGGCGTCCATGAGACGTCCATGAGGCGTCCATGAGACATCCATGAGAAGTCCATGAGGCGTCCATGAGACGTCCATGAGGCGTCCATGAGACATCCATGAGAAGTCCATGAGGCGTCCATAAGACGTCCATGAGAAGTCCATGAGGCGTCCATGAGAAGTCCATGAGACGTCCATGAGGCGTCCATGAGAAGTCCATGAGAAGTCCATAAGACATCCATGAGGCGTCCATGAGGCGTCCATGAGGCGTCCATGAGAAGTCCATGAGACGTCCATGAGACGTCCATGAGACGTCCATGAGGCGTCCATGAGGCGTCCATGAGACGTCCATGAGAAGTCCATGAGAAGTCCATGAGAAGTCCATAAGACATCCATGAGGCGTCCATGAGACGTCCATGAGAAGTCCATGAGACGTCCATGAGGCGTCCATGAGGCGTCCATGAGACGTCCATGAGACGTCCATGAGAAGTCCATGAGGCGTCCATGAGGCGTCCATGAGGCGTCCATGAGGCGTCCATGAGAAGTCCATGAGACGTCCATGAGACGTCCATGAGGCGTCCATGAGGCGTCCATGAGGCGTCCATGAGACGTCCATGAGAAGTCCATGAGAAGTCCATGAGAAGTCCATAAGACATCCATGAGGCGTCCATGAGACGTCCATGAGAAGTCCATGAGACGTCCATGAGGCGTCCATGAGGCGTCCATGAGACGTCCATGAGACGTCCATGAGAAGTCCATGAGGCGTCCATGAGGCGTCCATGAGGCGTCCATGAGACGTCCATGAGGCGTCCATGAGAAGTCCATAAGACATCCATGAGGCGTCCATGAGACCTCCATGAGAAGTCCATGAGACGTCCATGAGGCGTCCATGAGGCGTCCATGAGACGTCCATGAGAAGTCCATGAGACGTCCACGAGGCGTCCACGAGGCATCCACGAGACGTCCATGAGACGTCCATGAGAAGTCCATGCGACGTCCATGAGGCGTCCATGAGGCGTCCATGAGACGTCCATGAGACGTCCATGAGGCGTCCATGAGGCGTCCATGAGACGTCCATGAGAAGTCCATGAGACGTCCATGAGAAGTCCATGAGACGTCCATGAGACGTCCATGAGAAGTCCATGAGGCGTCCATGAGGCGTGCATGAGGCGTCCATGAGACGTCCATGAGAAGTCCATGAGACGTCCATGAGAAGTCCATGAGAAGTCCATGAGACGTCCATGAGGCGTCCATGAGAAGTCCATGAGAAGTCCATAAGACGTCCATGAGAAGTCCATAAGACATCCATGAGGCGTCCATGAGGCGTCCATGAGACGTCCATGAGACGTCCATGAGGCGTCCATGAGACGTCCATGAGACGTCCATGAGAAGTCCATGAGGCGTCCATGAGACGTCCATGAGACGTCCATGAGGCGTCCATGAGACGTCCATGAGGCGTCCATGAGAAGTCCATGAGAAGTCCATGAGGCGTCCATGAGAAGTCCATGAGACGTCCATGAGGCGTCCATGAGAAGTCCATGAGAAGTCCATAAGACGTCCATGAGAAGTCCATAAGACATCCATGAGAAGTCCATAAGACGTCCATGAGAAGTCCATAAGACATCCATGAGGCGTCCATGAGGCGTCCATGAGACGTCCATGAGAAGTCCATGAGGCGTCCATGAGACGTCCATGAGACGTCCATGAGAAGTCCATGAGGCGTCCATGAGACGTCCATGAGGAGGCGTCCATGAGGTCTCGAGAAATGAAGCCTTTCTCATGGTTCATGAGGCTTCATCTCACCATCACTACCTGGACGTCCTCCATGTCTCTAAGGCTGAGTCTGTCCTCACTGAGGAGGACACAAGGGTTCACTGCTGGACCAACTATGATGTCACAGAGATGAAAGGAGATGATGTCACAGAGATGAAAGGAGATGATGTCACAGAGATAAGAACAGTGATGAGAGTCACAGCTGAAGAATCAGTGATTTGAATCTTGACAAACAGTAATGTCTGAGGAAGAGGTCCAGGCTGGTCAGGAGACTGAAGGTCTCGCTGAGGCCACTAAAGACGGTGAGGCGGACAAGTCCACCAAGTCAAAGCCAAGTCAACATGTCTACTTCGTCTCCGTTAGCACGTTCAGTGCTCTGGACGAACAGATGATGACCTCTTACGTGGGCAGGACCGGATTCAGAGACTTGGGTTCGTTCACCTGGTCTTTGTGCAGAGAGTTCAGGACCACGCCTCGATGGCTGCAGAACATTCTGACCGTCTCAAAGATCAAATTAGTCAGGAGACCTCCACCTCCACCCAAACCCAAGATCAAATACCCCAAGCTGCGTATGATGGAGGACTAGGACTAAAGAAGCAGAGGACAAAGTGTCCACACATGTCCACGGTGAAGGTCAAGTATACATTTATAAGCACATTTCTTCTTCTGGCTTCTCCCTTTAGTGGATCATCTACCTCCATCTTATCCTTTCTCCTCCTTGTGTCCTCTTCCACCAACTGTCCCTTCTGTGATCTTCTTCTGTGGTCTTCTTCTTCTCTGTGGTCGTCTTCTCTGTGGTCTTCTTCTTCTTCTGTGGTCTTCTTCTCTGTGGTCTTCTTCTTCTTCTGTGGTCTTCTTCTCTGTGGTCTTCTTCTTCTTCTGTGGTCTTCTTCTCTGTGGTCTTCTTCTTCTGTGGTCTTCATCTCTGTGGTCTTCTTCTTCTTCTCTGTGGTCGTCTTCTCTGTGGTCTTCTTCTTCTTCTGTGGTCTTCATCTCTGTGGTCTTCTTCTTCTCTGTGGTCTTCTTCTTCTCTGTGGTCTTCTTCTTCTTCTCTGTGGTCTTCTTCTTCTTCTCTGTGGTCTTCTTCTTCTTCTCTGTGGTCTTCTTCTCTGTGGTCTTCTTCTTCTTCTCTGTGGTCTTCTCTGTGGTCTTCTTCTCTGTGGTCTTCTTCTCTCTGTCTTCTTCTCTGTGGTCGTCTTCTTCTCTGTGGTCTTCTTCTCTGTGGTCTTCTTCTCTCTGTGGTCTTCTTCTCTGTGGTCTTCTTCTTCTTCTCTGTGGTCTTCTTCTTCTCTGTGGTCTTCTTCTCTCTGTGGTCTTCTTCTTCTTCTCTGTGGTCTTCTTCTTCTTCTCTGTGGTCTTCTTCTCTGTGGTCTTCTTCTCTGTGGTCTTCTTCTCTGTGGTCTTCTTCTTCTCTGTGGTCGTCTTTTTCTCTGTGGTCTTCTTCTTCTCTGTGGTCGTCTTTTTCTCTGTGGTCTTCTTCTCTGTGGACATCCAGCAGAATCACTATCCGTCCTCATCCACTTGACCAAAACATCTCGACCTCTCTGACTTTATCTCCAAACCCTTGAACCTGAGTTGTCCCTGGATTATCTGCTCATGTCTAATCCTGTCCATCCTGGTCCCTCCCAAATAAAACCTCAGCATCTTCAGCTCTGCCACCTCCAGCGCCCCCTGTCTTTTAGACAGTGTCACACATCATAGCAGGTCTCTTCACCTCTGTCCACTGCTTTGGTCCAGGTTGTCTTCATAGTCCTGAGACTCCTGACCTGTCCTCACCTGTCAATCATCTGGTTTAGATGATGATGACGATGATGATGATGATGTGTCTCCAGAGACAGATCTAAAATAATGAGTCCAGAACAAATAGATGAAACCATCAACTGAAGAATAATTCTATTTAGTTATGATAAGAATATCATTTGTCATCATTTAGAATTTAACTATGTTAACATTTAACATTTATTAATGATTAAAAACTAACCACACGTTTAAAATACTTAGTTTTTTTGTTTTACCTTCTTATACTTTAATCCCTGAGAGAATTTGTCCCTGGATCTAACCGTCATCTAACCATCGTCTAACCGTCATCTAACCGTCCTCTAACCGTCGTCTAACTTCATCTAACCGTCCTCTAACCGTCATCTAACCGTCATCTAACCGTCCTCTAACCGTCATCTAACCGTCATCTAACCGTCGTCTAACTTCATCTAACCATCGTCTAACCGTCATCTAACTGTCCTCTAACCGTCATCCAACCATCGTCTAACCGTCCTCTAACCGTCATCTAACTTCATCTAACCGTCATCTAACCGTCATCTAACCGTCATCTAACCATCGTCTAACCGTCATCTAACCATCCTCTAACTTGGAGACAGGTTTGTCCATATTTGGACATTGCAGGAACAGCTCAGGTTGAACGGAGATAAAGTCAGAGAATGAAGGTTGAGATGGTTTGTTCATGTGCAGAAGACGGACAAAGACCACAGAGAAGATGGAGGCAGATGATCCACTGAGGAGACTCCTGCAGAGAAGTTCATTTAGTAATTATGGTGACTTCTTCTTTCTTATTTAGCCAAATCAGTTCCTCTGAGAGAAGGATCTGGAACCAGGTTTTGGTCAAATGAGGACTTCTGGTCCCATGAGGACTTCTTGTCCCATGAGGACTTCTGGTCTCATGAGGACTTCTTGTCCCATGAGGACTTCTTGTCCCATGAGGACTTCTGGTCTCATGAGGACTTCTGGTCCCATGAGGACTTCTGGTCCCATGAGGACTTCTTGTCCCATGAGGACTTCTGGTCTCATGAGGACTTCTTGTCCCATGAGGACTTCTTGTCCCATGAGGACTTCTGGTCTCATGAGGACTTCTTGTCCCATGAGGACTTCTGGTCCCATGAGGACTTCTTGTCCCATGAGGACTTCTGGTCTCATGAGGACTTCTTGTCCCATGAGGACTTCTTGTCCCATGAGGACTTCTGGTCTCATGAGGACTTCTGGTCCCATGAGGACTTCTGGTCCCATGAGGACTTCTTGTCCCATGAGGACTTCTGGTCTCATGAGGACTTCTTGTCCCATGAGGACTTCTGGTCTCATGAGGACTTCTTGTCCCATGAGGACTTAACAGGTGATGATACAGGTAAGTTTGTACGTCAGCGTGAGTCTGGTCTTCCTGTTTCTCCAGAAGAAGAGAGTGAAGGAAGGACTTCCTGGTAAGTTATGATCACATGATCACATGATCGAAGCACAGTTGATCACAGATTAGAATGATGATGATGATGAAGAGGATGATGATGATGATGATGATGAAGATTATCACCTTTTCTTCTGTTTCTTTATTAAAAAGCTTTAAATGTTTCCTTGGTTTGAATTCTTCAAACACGTCAAAGCAAATGATTCAAAAACTGTTTTCTTTTCTTTTCTCCTCAAACTGTGGCTCGCTAGTTAGCATCTTAGCTAGTTAGCATCTTAGCTAGTTAGCATCTTAGCTACTTAGCATGTTTTCATCCAAACATAAACAAGCTAGCTGAACAATCTCATGAAATAATCCTAAATGCTGCAGGCATGAATATGAATGAAAACATGAATATGAATGAAAACATGAATATGAATGACAACATAAATATGAATGAAAACATGAATATGAATGAAAACATGAATATGAACATGTTTCTAAAGTTTAACAGAAACATCTTGTTCTTTCATAAAGTTCATAAATATATGAACACGTTTAAATCATAATATTATTATAATAATAATAAAGAAGTGCAAACACTCACACATTCACTCTGTCACACTATGATGAGTTGAAAATAAGAAAATGAATAAAAAGTAAAGACAGATTTGAACGTTGAAGAATTTTCTGTCCACGT
>NC_139812.1:29269229-29271729 GCF_963457635.1 Microchirus variegatus | reverse complement strand
TTTATCTACGTCACATGATCACGTCTTTATCTCAGTGTAACACACACACACACACATGCAGACACACACACACACAAACACACACACACATGCACACACACGCACGCACACGCATGCACACACACATGCACACACACACACAAACACACACACACACCCCTGCACACACACACATACACACACGCACACACACACACACACACACACACACACACGCACGCACACACACGCACACACACACACACAAACACACGCACGCACACACACACACACGCACACACACACACACACTCTCTTGTAACATTTAAAATCTTAACAAACACAAAATGATTCAGAAAATATTCACATGTCCACAGGGGGCGACAGAGGGAACTTTTATTATAACTGAAGCTAATTTCAGCAGAACTGGAACAATGAGGCTGTGAGTGAGTGAGTGAGTGAGTGAGTGAGTGAACGACTGAGTGAATGAGTGAGTGAGTGAGTGAATGAGTGAGTGAATGAATGAGTGAACGAGTGAATGAGTGAGTGAATGAATGAGTGAATTAGTGAATGGGTGAGTGAGTGAGTGATTGAGTGAGTGAGTGAATGAGTGAGTGAATGAATGAATGAATGAGTGAATGAGTGAACGAGTGAATTACTGAATGGGTGAGTGAGTGAGTGAATGAGTGAGTGAATGAGTGAGTGAATGAGTGAGTGAATGAATGAGTGAACGAGTGAATTAGTGAATGGGTGAGTGAGTGAATGAGTGAGTGAATGAGTGAGTGAATGAGTGAATGAGTGAGTGAATGAGTGAGTGAATGAATGAGTGAACGAGTGAATTAGTGAATGGGTGAGTGAGTGAATGAGTGAATGTTTTTCATGTACTCACCATGTCGGGGTGCCAGACTCGTGCCCATCACGCCGCTGACTAAGCTCCGCCCCTCCACCTCCCTCCTCTGGCTGAAGGTGGAGATGAAGCTGAGTGACAGGTGAGGCTGTTTGGCTCCGCCTCCCAAACCCTGGCACAGGAAGATGATGTCATCAGAACGACGTCGTCAATTTACACTTTTATTTTCTATTTAACAGACGACAAATTAACTGTGACTGAAGACATGAGGACAGAGACGAGAAGAGGAGAAGAAGAGGATGAGAAGGGTCAGAGGTCAAGGTCAGAGGTCAAGGTCAGAGGTCAAGGTCAGAGACAGGGACTCGGTCAAGTCTTTGTAGGAAGACGCTGAATCCGTGCTGTAGACCAGCGGGAAAATCCTCATGAGCGAAGAACACACACAGAGTCGCAGGGACAACATGAAGACAACATGAAGACAACATCATGTTGTCTTCATGTTGTCCCCGTGACTGTGTCCACAGACCGAGGACAGAGGACCGTCCTGACACTGAGGTCAAACGCTGCCCCCTGCAGCGACAGAGGTGAAGTGATGTCACACACACATGAAAGGGCCTTTGATGTGTGTGTGACATCATGTCTTTGTCATGTTCTTGTAAATCACACCACGTCCAATCAGAAGCTCCAGTAAGAAGAACTCTCAGAACTCGCAGTAAACACAAAACAAGTCGAGCGCTTGGACCCAGACGATGAACACAGAAACCATGGAGCTGCCAAAGTTGTCCGTGGACAACGTTCGGCCACACATCGAGCTGTTTACGCGAGGTTTGACGGCCGAGCAGTGGAGTCTGTTAGCGGCGGGAAAACCCGACAACGACACCCGACTGAGGCTGGCGGACATGTTGGTGAAGGTCCTGTGCGCCCTCGTCGACGTCATGTCGGACTTTTTCAAACAAGATTCCGTGGTGGACCAAATGCGCGACAGTCTGGACGACTCCATCGCCCGCAGCTTCGCCGACGCCCTCGGCGTGGAGACGGTGAGAGGCCCCGCCTCCGACCACCTGACGGAGCTGCTCGTCACAGAAGTCATCGCCAGCAACGGCTCCGGGCAGCCGAAGCCGACCAACGCCATGATTCGCTCGGTCTGCAAAATGCTGAAGAAGTGCGCGCACAAGATGCGATGCATGTGCTGCACCGTGAAGCAGTCGCGCCGCAGCAGCGTCCACTCGTCCACAAACACCGAGGTGTCGTCCATGACGCAGTCGGTGCAGTACATCATCAGCGGGGAGTTGAACCAGATCATCGGGCCGATCGTGGAGGACATCCCCGACACGGAGTACCAGCAGCTGCAGGAGGAGTTCTCCGCAGACATTCAGAGCGCCGCAGAAGACATCGCTCAGTCCGTCACCGAGTACAAAGAGACCGCGGCCATGTATCCGAGTCCCAAAGCCCAACAGAACGGCCTGAGGACAAAGATCTGCAACTTCTTTGCGAAGATGTTCGCCAAAGCCTCCATCTGTCGGATCTTCTCGCAGGTAAAGACAAAGTTCAACAGCAAGGCCAAGGTCAGAGACAGCGACTCGGTCAAGTCTTTGTTGGACGACGCCGAGTCCGTGCTGCAGACCAGCGGGAAAATCCTCATGAGCGAGGAAGAGGTTTGTATGCTGCGCAAACTGG
>NC_139812.1:29164229-29264229 GCF_963457635.1 Microchirus variegatus | reverse complement strand
GAGGCTGATGTTGGTCAGGAGCTCTGGTCTCCTCCAGATCATCGTCCTCACTGTCTTCAGTCTGAGACGATGAAGTCTCTTCTTCATCTGAGTGAAGATGATCATCTCCATCAGTGGCTGGAGGCTCCGCCTCTCTGCTGTCCTCAGGTTGACTTTGATGAAGCTGTGAGGACTGAGGTTTGTCCTCATCGTCTTCCGTCTTCACGTGGACGACAGAGAGCGAGAACTTGTTGCCATGGACCTCCTGATTGGTCCAGAGATCTTCCTGTTCCTCTTTGATGTGAGGACTCTCTGGGTCATCTTCAGTTTTCACTTGAACAACAGTGAGTGAGAACTTTCCATCATCAGCCTCCTCCATGTCATGAAGCTGCTCTTCCTCCTGATTGGTCCAGAGATCTTCCTGTTCCTCTTTAATGTGAGGATTCTCTGGCTCCTCCTGATCTGGACTGGTCATCATCTCAGTGTCAAGCTCTTCTTTGATCAGCAGCAGATGTTGGACGTCTGCAGGAGACACACACACACACACACACACACACACAGTGTATTAATATGTGTTAACATGTATGAATGACTTTCTGGAGGAAATAAAAACACTGAGAATCAAACACCTGCTGTTTTTCACCTGAGTCACAACTGAAGAAGAGAAACATCTCAATGAAACAAAGAAAAAGCATTTTCTTAAAGAAACAAAGACCTGGATGAACCTTCACAGGATTATTGTTAGACTGGAACAAACGTCTGGAGAAGACTTCAGTTATGTTCATATTAGCTAATATTAGCTCGCTCCAAACATGTAAAAGAAGACAGTGGAGAAGGTTATTAAGGATATAAAAATGAAAAAGAGCTTTAAGTCTTAAAGGCAGAAAAAAACATGTTATCATAGTTATAGATCATCACAAATCTTTGTCAATAAAGTTTTGAACAAGAACAAAAACTTAGAACAGTTACCATCCAACAAATGATGACGTCACAGTCAATGTTAGGAAATAAAAATATCAATAATCAATATGTTATCATTCAAATATTCACCTGTAGAACAGTCCGCTAGAGGGCGTCTGTTTTCACGCAGCCGCTCCTGCTTCATCATTCTGTTCGTTAGTTTTGAGCCGAGCTAACGGCTAACACTGACCGGAAGTTCCTGTCCAGCTTCAACTGTTTCTGTTTACAGCAGCTGTGTGAGCTAACAGGAGCTAACAGGAGCTAACCGAAGCTGACAAGGAGCTAACGCGCTCGGTGCGGAGCACGTGCACAGATGCTAACAGTGTTAGCGTCATTAGCAGCGGTTCCGTATTTGAAAACGTGACGTAAATAAATAAAAAACGCGTGACTTGAAAGAAAAGACTCGCTACAGTTTGTTGTTAGCAACAAGACGAGCATCATCCCGAGTAAACACGGAAGTACCGTCCGCGCACACGGCCCCGCCCACAGCGCGTACGGCAACTCACCAGGGTCAAAAGTGTCCACTGTTCTTTTCATTATTATTATTGTTAAACACAAAGTTTGATTTTTATTTACTAATCAAAACAAAGTGAGTGTTTCATTGTCATCACTTGTTTTTATTGTGGTTTAAAAGTGATGTTTTTTCACATCATAAGAACTGGAATAATGATGATGATGATGATGATGATGAAGAAGAAGAAGAAGCTGCTGCATCACATCACTTAAAGGAGGACAGTGGCGACATCTAATGGACATCTGACCTCTGACCTGTGGTGGAAAACAGTTCAAGTTTCAGGAGTTAGACTTTATTATATTAGTGTTATTTATTGATTAAATCCATCATTTTGTCACAGAATAAAAAAACAGTGGTGATTGTTTTCACATTCATTCATAAATCCATATTTCCTGAAGCTCAAGACAGAAATAAAAAATCAACAACAACAAAGACTGTTTACGTTTGTACGATGTTTAACGTCTTGATTTTGAGTTTTCTTGCGTTTATTTTTATTCATTCATTTTTGTGTCTTTTTTACTGATAATTTCATCTTTATTTTATACTTTTATTCTTTCTTATTTTCTCCTGTTGACCAACTTTGATTTGTTTTATACACTCACACATCCACACCTGTCCACATGTGTCATGATGTCATGATTCACCTGCTGTAAATGATTGTATGCTAATTAGCTAAAGTAGATGTCATGTGACAACATTTAGAGTCAAATAAAGACGTTTGATATTAAAGTAACACAAGGTTCACTTTACTTTCATATTATTTATACAAACGTGTTTTACGTTCATTTTTTTAATGAAATATGTTCAGAAAGTTTTTTTTTTAATGTGTATATTTTTCTGTCTACTATTATTTTACATAAATAATAATAACAATCAATGTTTCCAATTAAATAAATGCACGTGAGGTAAATTACACATATTTCTAAAATGCTACATATATATACACATATATACATATGTGCATATATATGTACAATTTACACATATACACATATATATACATATATATCACATGATAATATCACTGTATCAGAAAATACAAAGTATTACATTGATAAAATCTCTAAAACTGTTTCACATTATAAAACCGATTGGTTTTTTTAATTGTTGTTTCTTTTGCTATATTTTAAACACAAGAACCAGGAGAAAAACTCAAGTATACGTTTGTGAGCTGCTGGTCCAGTGCTGCCTCGTGTGGTCACTTTGTGTCACTGAGGTTAATCTCAACACATTTGAACAAAAGGATGAATTTAGTAATTTGTTGATAACATGTTTATATTTGAGTTTTTTTTTTAAATAATACTAAATAACAGAAGTACTTACGACAGACACTAAAGTTGAAATATTTAAAAAGTACACGATGACGTCGTCTACGTGGTTAATGAAACATGGTGAATTTTCATGTGCTGTTTATGGTTACACGACTTTATGAATCTTTCCCCACAGACGTCACAAACATACGGTTTCTCTCCTTTATGAAGTCTCGTGTGGATGTTGAGAGAATGTTTGTGTGTGAATTTCTTCCCACAGACGTCACAGTGAAACGGTTTCTCTCCTGTGTGGAGCCTCATGTGGCTCTTCAGGTTACAACTGATGGTGAATCTTTTCCCACAGACGTCACAGTGACACGGTTTCTCTCCGGTGTGGACCACCATATGTCTCTTGAGAGTGGATTTCTCTTTGAATCCTTTCCCACAAACGTCACAACTACAGGGTTTCTCCTCTGTGTGGACCATCATGTGTCTTTTCAGAATAGACTTCTGTGTAAATCTTTCCCCACAAACATCACAGCTGCACGGCTTCTCCCCCGTGTGGACAACCATGTGTCTTTTGAGAGTGGACTTCTCTTTAAATCTTTTCCCACACATATCACATCTGTAGGGTTTCTCTTCTGTGTGGACCATCATGTGTCTCTTGACGTCACTGTTCTTTGTGAAACTTTTCCCACAAACATCACAGTGACATGGTTTCTCTCCGGTGTGAATCATCATGTGCGTCTTTAGAGCACTCGTCTGTTTAAAGGTTTTCCCACAGAATTCACAGCCACACGGTCTCTCTCCTGTATGAATTCTCATGTGGATCTTAAGAGAACATCTCTGTGTGAATCTTTTCCCACAAACGTCACAGCTGCACGGTTCCTCGTCTGAATGAACCACCATGTGTCGTTTAAGATTAGACTTTTTGGTAAATGTTTTCCCACATGTGTCACAGCCACACGGTTTCTCTCCTGGAGAAACTCTCTGAGGCTGATGTTGGTCAGGAGCTCTGGTCTCCTCCAGATCATCATCCTCACTGTCCTCAGTCTGAGATGATGAAGTCTCTTCTTCATCTGAGTGAAGATGATCATCTCCATCAGTGGCTGGAGGCTCCGCCTCTCTGCTGTCCTCAGGTTGACTTTGATGAAGCTGTGAGGACTGAGGTTTGTCCTCATCGTCTTCCATCTTCACGTGGACGACAGAGAGCGAGAACTTGTTGCCATGGACCTCCTGATTGGTCCAGAGATCTTCCTGTTCCTCTTTGATGTGAGGACTCTCTGGGTCATCTTCAGTTTTCACTTGAACAACAGTGAGTGAGAACTTTCCATCATCAGCCTCCTCCATGTCATGAAGCTGCTCTTCCTCCTGATTGGTCCAGAGATCTTCCTGTTCCTCTTTAATGTGAGGATTCTCTGGCTCCTCCTGATCTGGACTGGTCATCATCTCAGTGTCAAGCTCTTCTTTGATCAGCAGCAGATGTTGGACGTCTGCAGGAGACACACACACACACACACACACACACAGTGTATTAATATGTGTTAACATGTATGAATGACTTTCTGGAGGAAATAAAAACACTGAGAATCAAACACCTGCTGTTTTTCACCTGAGTCACAACTGAAGAAGAAAAACATCTCAATGAAACAAAGAAAAAGCATTTTCTTAAAGAAACAAAGACCTGGATGAACCTTCACAGGATTATTGTTAGACTGGAACAAACGTCTGGAGAAGACTTCAGTTATGTTCATATTAGCTAATATTAGCTCGCTCCAAACATGTAAAAGAAGACAGTGGAGAAGGTTATTAAGGATATAAAAATGAAAAAGAGCTTTAAGTCTTAAAGGCAGAAAAAACATGTATTATTATATTTAATTACAACTGACACAAGAACCTTAAAGAGTTTCTTCAACTGTTGAAGAAGTTTCTTTGACTCAAGATGCAGAAACAACAATATTATCATTATTAATGTTATTATTATTATTGATAACCATAATAATAATGACAATAATAATGGTAATAATAACAATATTGTTATGAATGATACTATTATTATTCAATAATCTGATTAAAAAAAGGCTCAGCTGGAGAAAAATGAATTTAAAATGAGCCAAACTACGAGCAGTGAGCTAAGCTAACAGGAGGAAGGAAGTGTTTTCTTTAACGAGACAAAAAAGTAAGAATATCTTTGAAATAACAGACTGTAGCTAAATGTAGCCAAACTATCAAATGAGTGAGAGGGTGAATGACCCACATTCATCCATTCATCCACATTATGATCAAATAAGTGAGAGGGTGAATGAGTGAGAGAGATGTTGACCCACATTCACCATTCGACGTCACAGTCAATGTTAGGAAATAAAAATATCAATAATCAATATGTTATCATTCAAATATTCACCTGTACAACAGTCCGCTAGAGGGCGTCTGTTTTCACGCAGCCGCTCCTGCTTCATCATCCTGTTCGTTAGCTTTGAGCCGAGCTAACGGCTAACACTGACCGGAAGTTCCTGTCCAGCTTCAACTGTTTCTGTTTACAGCAGCTGTGTGAGCTAACAGGAGCTAACCCAAGCTGACAAGGAGCTAACAGAAGCTAACGCACTAGGTGCGGAGCACGTGCACAGATGCTAACAGTGTTAGCGTCATTAGCAGCGGTTCCGTATTTGAAAACGTGACGTAAATAAATAAAAAACGCGTGACTTGAAAGAAAAGACTCGCTAGTTTGTTGTTAGCAACAAGACGAGCATCATCCCGAGTAAACACGGAAGTACCGTCCGCGCACACGGCCCCGCCCACAGCTCGTACGGCAACTCACCAGGGTCAAAAGTGTCCGCTGTTCTTTTCATTATTATTATAATATTAATATATATATTATATTAAAATAATAATAATAGACACAACGTTTGATTTTTATTTACTCATCAAAACAAAGTGAGTGTTTCATTGTCATCACTTGTTTTTATTGTGGTTTAAAAGTGATGTTTTTTCACATCATAAGAACTGGAATAATGATGATGATGCAGAAGAAGCAGCTGCTGGATCAGGTAAAGGACAGTGGCGACATCTAGTGGACATCTGACCTCTGACCTGTGGTGGAAAACAGTTCAAGTTTCAGGAGTTAGACTTTATTATATTAGTGTTATTTATTGGTTAAATCCATCATTTTGTCACAGAATAAAAGGACAGTGGTGATTTTTTTCAAATTCATTCATAAATCTATATTTCCTGAAGCTCAAGACAGAAATAAAAAAATCAACAACAACAAAGACTGTTGACGTTTGTACGATGTTTAACGTCTTGATTTTGAGTTTTCTTTTTTATTCATTTTTCTGTGTCTTTTTACTGATCATTTCATCTTTAGTTTATGCTTTTATTCTTTCTTATATCGAGAATCAGAATCACTTTTATTCTCCAAATGCATCAAAAGACACAGGAATTTGACTTGGCATCGAGCGCTGAACACAAAACAAGACACAGACAGTAAAATACGCAAAGGTCCAGGAGACGGATATTAAAAAACCTTCAAATAAAAGAATAATCATAAATCACTGATGAAACATTTATCAAGGTTTCATCATCACATGAATAATCCAGATTCAGGACTTCTCTCCTGTGTGAAGTCTCATGTGCATCTTCAGAGAATTCTTCTGTCTAAACGTTTGCCCACAAACATCACATCGACACGGTTTCTCTCCTGTGTGAACCCTCAGGTGTCTCTTAACGTCACTTTTTAACGGGAATCTTTTCCCACAGATGTCACAGCTACACGGTTTCTCTTCTGTATGAACCATCACGTGTCTTTTAAGGATGGATTTCTGTCGGAATCGTTTCCCACAAATATGGCAGGTGTGTGGTTTCTCTCCTGTATGAAGTCTCACATGCTTCTTCAGAAAACTGACCTTTGTGAATTTTTCTTCACAAACATCACAACAGAACGGTTTCTCCCCAGTGTGAACAACCATGTGTCTCTTAAGATTGCACTTTGCTGTAAATTTGCTTCCGCAGACGTCACAACTACAGGGTTTCTCCTCCGTGTGAACCATCATGTGTCTTTTAAGAATAGAGTTCTGTGTAAATCTTTCCCCACAAACATCACAGCTGCACGGTTTCTCTCCAGTGTGAACAACCATGTGTCTCTTCAGACTTGACTTCTGTGTGAATCTTTCCCCACAAACATCACAGTGAAATGGTTTCTCTCCAGTGTGAATCACAGTGTGTCGCCTAAGATTTGACCTTTTTGTGAATCTTTTCTCACAAACGCTGCAGTGAAACGGTTTCTCTCCTGGAGAAACTCTCTGTTTGTGTCTCTGAGGCTGACGTTGGTCAGGAGCTCTGGTCTTCTTCTCATAATCCTCACTGTCTTCAGTCTGAGACGATGAAGTCTCTTCTTCATCTGAGTGAAGATGATCATCTCCATCAGTGGCTGGAGGCTCCGCCTCTCTGCTGTCCTCAGGTTGACTTTGATGAAGCTGTGAGGACTGAGGTTTGTCCTCATCGTCTTCCGTCTTCACGTGGACGACAGAGAGCGAGAACTTGTTGCCATGGACCTCCTGATTGGTCCAGAGATCTTCCTGTTCCTCTTTGATGTGAGGACTCTCTGGGTCATCTTCAGTTTTCACTTGAACAACAGTGAGTGAGAACTTTCCATCATCAGCCTCCTCCATGTCATGAAGCTGCTCTTCCTCCTGATTGGTCCAGAGATCTTCCTGTTCCTCTTTAATGTGAGGATTCTCTGGCTCCTCCTGATCTGGACTGGTCATCATCTCAGTGTCTGGAACAAACGTCTGGAGAAGACTTCAGTTATGTTCATATTAGCTAATATTAGCTCGCTCCAAACATCTAAAAGAAGACAGTGGAGAAGGTTATTAAGGATATAAAAATGAAAAAGAGCTTTAAGTCTTAAAGGCAGAAAAAACAATGTTATTATAGTTATAGATCATCACAAATCTTTGTCAATAAAGTTTTGAACAAGAACAAAAACTTAGATCAGTTACGATCCAACAAACGATGACGTCACAGTCAATGTTAGGAAATAAAAATATCAATAATCAATATGTTATCATTCAAATATTCACCTGGATCTGTTTCACAAAGCAGGTTTAGTGGAAACTCTGACTCTGTTAATCCTGACATGAGGGAAACAAAGGGAGGTTAAGTCAAATCAGAGAAAGAGGAGGTAACTTAAGCTCTGGGTCAGTTACCATGGTAACTTAAGCTCTGGGTCAGTTACCATGGTAACTTAAGCTCTGGGTCAGTTACCATGGTAACTTAAGCTCTGGGTCAGTTACCATGGTAACATGCTCTTTGAAACTAACCTGGTCTGGAGCAGGTTTTTCTCCACAAACCTTGAGTTTCTCTCTGACTCCGCCCTCTTTCACACACACACGGTGTTTGATTTCCTCATTCATTCAGTCAGCAGAGTTTTATCGTAGTATAGTTCTGCGTCTGTTCTGTGTTTACATTACAAGTTATATTAGGTGGAGACTATTTTCACTACCATGTCCGTGGATGAAGGTGCAGCATTACTGCGCAGAGAATTAAATATTCGTCTGGAGATGATTATCAGACCTCATATATGTTCTTACATTTACACACACTTTTCATTTTGAGCAGAACAGTTTCACGTCACAGTTCATCATTTACATTCACAACCTAATCCGTCCTTACATTTACAACATTAACAACCAGAGTCACGCTCTCACATCACAGCACAAACTTTGTTGAGCTGCAGTTTTTTACAAATGGAGTTTTTTATACGACGTCATAGATGCAGAGAACATGAACATGATGTAAATGAGAAGTCATTTATGTGTGAAAACATCATTATGTTGGTGATAAAACAACTGTACAGTCAAACCGACACTTCATATTTACTTTATGTAAAACATGATCAAAATGAGGTTAATCTCATGAGATTATACTGAGGTTTTACCTGTTTGAACAATGTTTTTATGTTTCATATTAATCTGCTGCTAAGTGGCTTCTCCCCCACAGGATTACAGCTAAATAAATTAATGAATAATCTGCCACTTGAGCAGTTTCCTCTGTAATATTATTGTGATAAAAGACGACATTTAAACTTCATTGACCTGAACAACAATGTTCTCTTTAGCTGTTGTTACACTTCCTTATAAAAACATGCTCAAACTCACCGTATGAGAACATTAATATTTCTAACAGTGGATGAAGAACCTCGTCCTCCTCTTCCTCGTTGTCATGGTGACTCGTTGAATCAGTGCTCCATTGATGCTGTCTGTTTATACTTGTGGTGCACACACTGAACTCCAGATTAAACTACTCTGAGTTGATCAAACTAACTCAAATCAGCTGTTGTTTATCTGAAAACTCAGAGTTTCTTATCTCAGAGTCGATCAACTCAGAGTTCAGGGTTAAACTCAGAGTTTGTTGAACCTGCTTTGTGAAACAGAGCCCTGTACAGTCCGCTAGAGGGCGTCTGTTTTCACGCTCCTGCTTCATCATCCTGTTCGTTAGCTTTGAGCCGAGCTAACGGCTAACACTGACCAGAAGTTCCTGTCCAGCTTCAACTGTTTCTGTTTACAGCAGCTGTGTGAGCTAACAGGAGCTAACCCAAGCTAACAGGAGCTAACAGAAGCTAACGCGCTCGGTGCGGAGCACGTGCGATGCTAACAGTGTTAGCGTCATTAGCAGCGGTTCCGTATTTGAAAACGTGACGTAAATAAATAAAAAACGCGTGACTTGAAAGAAAAGACTCGCTACAGTTTGTTGTTAGCAACAAGACGAGCATCATCCCGAGTAAACACGGAAGTACCGTCCGCGCACACGGCCCCGCCCACAGCGCGTACGGCAACTCACCAGGGTCAAAAGTGTCCACTGTTCTTTTCATTATTATTATTGTTAAACACAAAGTTTGATTTTTATTTACTCATCAAAACAAAGTGAGTGTTTCATTGTCATCACTTGTTTTTATTGTGGTTTAAAAGTGATGTTTTTTCACATCATAAGAACTGGAATAATGATGATGATGATGATGATGAAGAAGAAGAAGCAGCTGCATCACATCACTTAAAGGAGGACAGTGGCGACATCTAGTGGACATCTGACCTCTGACCTGTGGTGGAAAACAGTTCAAGTTTCAGGAGTTAGACTTTATTATATTAGTGTTATTTATTGGTTAAATCCATCATTTTGTCACAGAATAAAAGGACAGTGGTGATTTTTTGCCTGATTCCACATTCATTCATTCATTCATTCATAAATGCATATTTCATGAAGTTAAAGACAGAAATAAAAAGTCGAAACTACAAAGACTGTTAATGTTTGTACGATGTTTAACGTCTTGATTTTTGCGTCTGACATTTATTCACAAACATTTATCAAGGTTTCATCATCACATGAATAATCCAGATTCAGGACTTCTCTCCTGTGTGAAGTCTCATGTGCATCTTCAGAGAATTCTTCTGTTTAAACGTTTGCCCACAAACGTCGCAGCGACACGGTTTCTCTCCTGTGTGAACCCTCAGGTGTTTCTTAACGTCACTTTTTAACGGGAATCTTTTCCCACAGATGTCACAGCTACACGGTTTCTCTTCTGTATGAACCATCACGTGTCTTTTAAGGATGGATTTCTGTCGGAATCGTTTCCCACAAATATCACAGGTGTGTGGTTTCTCTCCTGTATGAAGTCTCATATGAACCTCGAGAGAATTCTTCTGTTTCATTCTTTCCCCACAGACGTCACAGCTGAACGGTTTCTCTCCGGTGTGAACCATCATGTGTCTCTTAAGATTGCACTTTGCTGTAAATCTACTTCCACAGATGTCACAGCCGTAAGGTTTCTCTCCTGTATGAATTCTCACATGCTTCTTAAGAAAACTTGCCTGTGTAAATTTTTCCCCACAAACATCACAGCTGAACGGTTTCTCTCCAGTGTGGACAACCATGTGTCTCTTAACGTCACTCTTTGTCATAAATCTTTTCCCACAAACATCACAGATGTATGGTTTCTCTCCTGTGTGGATCAGCATATGCACATCAAGAGTACCTTTTTGTGTGAATCTTTTCCCACAAACGTGACAGTGAAACGGTTTCTCTCCGGTGTGAACAACCATGTGTCTCTTCAGAATTGACTTCTGTGTGAATCTTTCCCCACAAACATCACAGTGAAACGGTTTCTCTCCAGTGTGGACCACCATGTGTCTCTTGACGTCACTCTTTGTTGTGAATCTTTTCTCACAGATGCTGCAGTGAAACGGTTTCTCTCCTGGAGAAACTCTCTGTTTGTGTCTCTGAGGCTGACGTTGGTCAGGAGCTCTGGTCTTCTTCTCATAATCCTCACTGTCTTCAGTCTGAGACGATGAAGTCTCTTCTTCATCTGAGTGAAGATGATCATCTCCATCAGTGGCTGGAGGCTCCGCCTCTCTGCTGTCCTCAGGTTGACTTTGATGAAGCTGTGAGGACTGAGGTTTGTCCTCATCGTCTTCCGTCTTCACGTGGACGACAGAGAGCGAGAACTTGTTGCCATGGACCTCCTGATTGGTCCAGAGATCTTCCTGTTCCTCTTTGATGTGAGGACTCTCTGGGTCATCTTCAGTTTTCACTTGAACAACAGTGAGTGAGAACTTTCCATCATCAGCCTCCTCCATGTCATGAAGCTGCTCTTCCTCCTGATTGGTCCAGAGATCTTCCTGTTCCTCTTTAATGTGAGGATTCTCTGGCTCCTCCTGATCTGGACTGGTCATCATCTCAGTGTCAAGCTCTTCTTTGATCAGCAGCAGATGTTGGACGTCTGCAGGAGACACACACACACACACACACACACACACACACACACACACACACACACGTATGAACGACTTTCTCTGTTGCACAGGAAATAAAAACACTGAGAATCAAACACCTGCTGTTTTTGTCTAAATGAATTATTTACATCTATAAAATATAAAGTGTAACTAACGCGTCGTCTCTGACTTAACATCAATGTGTGAAGTTAATTTTTGTTTCCATTAAAAACAAAACCTTACTATGATTGTTGCTGATTTTTTAAAATCAGTGCATGAACAATAACTCAATAAAAATGATCCATAAAACTGTTTAATGATCAAATCATAACTTCAGTAACCAGTTATTGAACAATACTCATCTCACAGTGACAATAAAACAGTGTTTTCAATAGAAAAATAGAAAAACTAAATATCAAATACATGAAACACGAAGGTTTCTTTTGTTTTAAAACCAGTTTCTGTGATTTTTTCAGCTTCTTAAATGTGAATATTTTCTGGTTTCTTTGCTCCATAAAAACAAAGAAATCAAACTCAATCATTTTGTGTTTGTGGACAAAAAGACATTTGAGAACATCATCATTTCCACGTTTGACAAACATGAATCAGTATTTTATTATTATTATTATTATTATTATTATTATTATTATTAAGGTTTATTTATATAGGGCAGATACAAAAACATAGACAAGTTTGAACAGTCATCTGATGCATCATAGTGTTTTTAGCTAAAGCTAATTCACAACACTTCTGCTATAGTCCTGTAACCTATAACATTAAATGTTTTATTATAATTAGAACAATGGCTCAGATTAGTATTAGGTTTGTATCATTGTTCCCTGTGTACTTGTACACAATAACTGTGTACTTGTACACACAATTTTATTGTTTACCTTGTATTCATTTGTTGCACATGTTTAATATTCGTATTTTAAAGTCTTATTCCTACATTGTTGACAGTGAAAATGTTCCCACGTGGGACGATCTTATCTTATCGAGTGTCACCTGTTGAAGTGTCCGCTAGAGGGCGTCTTTCTTCCGGCAGCCTCTCCTGGTTCATGTAGCTGTCGTTAGCTGTTAGCCGCGCTAACTGCTAACAGCTAACGACAGCTTCCTGTTTACAGCAGCCGTTGCTGCGCACACTGGCGTAAGCTAACATGAGCTAACATGAGCTAACAGACCGATCAAGCGAGATCGTACGGAATCTTACCGCGTTTCCACTTCACACACCGGTGTACGCTGGCACAAGCTAACCGATGCTAACGGGAGCTGCTACCAACTAAAGGGAACCAACAAGAGCTAGCCGAAGCTAACGGGGTCACAGACGCCGATGCTAACAGTGTTAGCCTGCATTAGCAGCGGCTCTGTGTTTGAAGATGAAAATGTGACGTGAATAAAAACGAGTTTGTTGTTAGCAACGAGACTAGCATCATCGCGAGTAAACACGGAACAGCGTCTGCGCACATGGCCCCGCCCACAGCGCATACGTCACCAGCGACAGTATTGTGTTGTTGTCAGATTTCAAACTCTCTAACTTTCATAAACAGATTCTTCTTTCCTGGTCTTTGATTTTTAAACATAACTTCACCCTCATAGATATTAGATCTGGAATAATATGGACATTTTATTATATTATACAAACACAAATCACTCTTCTTAGAGAAATGCTTCACCAAAGGCATAATTCTAGTTAGTCAACTTTTCAAATCTAACGACACATTATTATCATACTCAGAACTCTTGAATAAATATACACTTCCTGTTCCTCAGGAAGAATATGCAATAGTGTTTGATGCGATGACCTCTGACCCCTGACCTCTGGAGTGATGATGTTATTGAGAAATGTTACCTGAGTTTGACCTCTGACCTCTGACCTCTGGAGCCTGTACAGACAGAAGTTGGTCCGATCTGCTTCTTAACTAAAAAACAACAAAAAACGTACTGAACGTGCGTTATTTCAAAAAGAAAAGGTCAGTAAGTGTCGTATTGGAATAATATATTGACAAACCTGATCTGGAAAAGCAGATGGTCCCTCCCTACAAATATTTAATTACAAATAAAATCAAATTAGTATCCTTTAAACTCATCCATCGTATTTATCTCTCTAATCTATTTATGCAAAGATCTAAAAAAGACATGAATGAAGATCTTCACTCTCTCATGTCCTGACCCTTGATTGTTAGGTTTTCTTTCAGTCCCGTTTTCTCATTCAGATCAATATTATATCATTCATTTAATACTATTTTTAGCCAAAGCTCGTATCCATAACCATAAATTCACTAATCAAATACTTTGTACTCACCGTCTCAAAAAAGAAATCAAACAATACATGAACATGATCAGTCTGAAAATAAGAAAACCATCAAGACTTTAGTATGATTCTTTGTTTCCATGTTTCTGAATTCATTTTGTGTTTCTCTAACTGGGATTGTGTTTATTTTTGTCCTCTCCTGCACCATTTGATGTTGTGTATCCTCACTCTGAAACACTATTTTCTCTTCTACCTCATCCTGTATCATTGTTTTGCTGCCAAAATACAATAAAAAAAATAAAAAGATGTCAAACTCTCTTCACTACATTTATTTCTGTCAGGAAACATTTAATAAATGCTAAGCGTAAGATTTAGCAAGCAGCGGACTTAGCTTAGTGCCGCGTACGCTTTGACCTCCACACAAATACATTCATTTCACTCATCTTTTATTTTATTTTTATTAAAAGCATAGTTCAGTTTTTTTGAAGTGTGATTTTACAACAAATAATAATAATTAAAAAAAAACAAGAATTCAAAAGTTTGGTTTCGTTGCAGACATAAATATGAACTAATTTAGTTTAAATCTAAATTTAAATCTAATTCACTGTCGTCTTTTTTTAATATTTATACTCAAACAATCTGATAAGTTGTTGAACATAACTCAAAGTAAGTAAAATACTTAAAGCACAGAAATAAAAAAAGAAAGAAAGTGACCTCACTGTTCCAGGACGTTTACAAACGTTTGCTGCTGCCACCATGTGGTGAAACATAAATCTTCCTGTGATTTTCCAGATATTTCTCACATGAAAACGACCTCCAACAACAATCACATTGGAAGCGTTTGTCTTCCACGTGGACGACCATGTGTGACTTCACAGCTGTGTGGTTTCTCTCCTGAGTGGATCATCATGTCTCTTAACGTCAGCCCGACACTTGAATCTTTTCCCGCAGGTGTCGCAGCTGTACGGTCTCTTCACGACACGAACCATCAAAGACGACGTCCGTGTGTTCGACTGAGCTGGAATGTGTCTGATGTGGTTATTAAGAGAAGACTTTTGGAGAAATGTTTCCCCACAATCACAGCCAGAGGGTTTCTCTTCAGTCTGCAACATCATGTGATTTTTAAAAGACTTTTCCCGCACACGTCAGTTATTTAGTTTCCCTCCTGAATGTATCTTCATGTGGATCTTGAGAGAACCCTTCTGTGAGAATCTTTTTCCGCACAAGTCACAGTGATTTGGTTTTTCTCCAGTATGGCACAGCTTATGCATCTTCAGAGAGTGCTTTATTATGAAGCTTTTCCCACAAACGTCACAGGGAAATGGTTTCTCTCCTGAATGTATCATCATGTGGCTCTTCAGAGAACCCTTCTGTGTGAATCTTTCCCCACAAACATCACAGTGACATAGTTTCTCTCCAGTGTGAACCACCATGTGTTTCTTGACGTCACTTTTCTTTGTGAAGCTTTTCCCACAAACATCACAGGGAAATGGTTTCTCTCCTGAATGTATCATCATGTGACTCTTCAGAGAACCCTTCTGAGTAAATCTTTCCCCACAAACATCACAGTGAAATGGCTTCTCTCCAGTGTGGACCACCATGTGTTTCTTGACGTCATCTTTGCTTATGAATCTTTTCCCGCAAACATCACAGTGAAATGGCTTCTCTCCAGTGTGGACCACCATGTGTTTCTTGACGTCACTTTTCTTTGTGAAGCTTTTCCCACAAACGTCACAGGGAAATGGTTTCTCTCCTGAATGTATCATCATGTGACTCTTCAGAGAACCCTTCTGAGTAAATCTTTCCCCACAAACATCACAGTGAAATGGCTTCTCTCCAGTGTGGACCACCATGTGTTTCTTGACGTCATCTTTGCTTGTGAATCTTTTCCCGCAAACATCACAGTGAAATAGTTTCACTAGAGTGTGAACCACCATGTGTCTTTTGACGTTACTGTTCCTTTTGAGGTTTTTCCCACAAATGTCACAGTGAAATGGTTTCTCTCCTGAATGTACCATCATGTGGCTCTTCAAAGAACCCTTCTGAGTAAATCTGTTCCCACAAACATCACAGTGAAATGGTTTCTCTCCAGTGTGGACCACCATGTGTTTCTTGACGTCATCTTTCTTTGTGAATCTTTTTCCACAAACTTCACAAACAAACGGTTTCTCTCCTGGAGAAACTCTCTGTTTGTGTCTCTGAGGCTGACGTTGGTCAGGAGCTCTGGTCTTCTTCTCATAATCCTCACTGTCTTCAGTCTGAGACGATGAAGTCTCTTCTTCATCTGAGTGAAGATGATCATCTCCATCAGTGGCTGGAGGCTCCGCCTCTCTGCTGTCCTCAGGTTGACTTTGATGAAGCTGTGAGGACTGAGGTTTGTCCTCATCGTCTTCCGTCTTCACGTGGACGACAGAGAGCGAGAACTTGTTGCCATGGACCTCCTGATTGGTCCAGAGATCTTCCTGTTCCTCTTTGATGTGAGGACTCTCTGGGTCATCTTCAGTTTTCACTTGAACAACAGTGAGTGAGAACTTTCCATCATCAGCCTCCTCCATGTCATGAAGCTGCTCTTCCTCCTGATTGGTCCAGAGATCTTCCTGTTCCTCTTTAATGTGAGGATTCTCTGGCTCCTCCTGATCTGGACTGGTCATCATCTCAGTGTCAAGCTCTTCTTTGATCAGCAGCAGATGTTGGACGTCTGCAGGAGACACACACACACACACACACACACACACACGTACACACACACGTACACACACACGTACACACACACACACACACACACACACACACACACACACACACACACACACACACGTGTTAACATGTAAACAATAACACATATTTTAGTGCAGTTAAACTGAACCCTGGTGCATTTCCACTACACAGTTGTAGCTCGACTCAACCCTACACAGTTTGGTTGTTTTCTATAACGTCATAGCTCCTCCTCAAAGTGGGCGGAGTCATCATATCACAGTGGTTTTCTCCGTGAGGGTTACCCTGGAACTTTAATCTACACGATCTCTCACTACTCTTCAGTGACGACACTCTCTGACCAATCAGAGGCCGGCAGTCTGATGACGTCACACTTTAGTATCAGCTGAACCTCGTCAGATCAGGAAGTAAAGAAACAACAGGTACCAACGTTCTATCACTGAGAGGAGTTAGAAGTGAGTAACAGAGAGGCTCCAGATCCAGACTGGACCTTCATACTGCAGAACCCTGAACACTGGCTCAGGAGAACGTGTGGAGAACATTCGTCTCTGTTCTAAAAACATTCACATTTAAGAAGCTGAAAAATCATAAAAACTGGTTTGAATGATTAAATAAACATAATAATAATAATAATGATGAATCCATTGTCGTTGTTTCAGGACTCTTTTTCCAAACAAAGGCACAAATTATCTCCGTCGTTTTGAGATGATGAAGAAACAAATGTCATGTTTGTGGTTCATTCATTCATAATAAAAAAGCAGTTTTATGTGAGAATTATTAACATTCTGACAGATATTATGCAACTTAATAATGAAATATTTTGATTTATGAAATTCGATGAGCTGACAGCTCTTAAGATTCACTATTTAATCTAAAGGGATTAAATCACTGTTGAATAATTTCGTTTATTTCACTTTCAATAAATGTATTAATGTTTTAACAAAAAATACATAAATAAAAATAAATCCTGGTCCAAATCAGCTGACGTCCGTTATTTCTATGATTTCTGATTGTGTTTGACTTCCATCATCCTCTCACCTGCTCAATGTCCACTAGAGGGCGTGTCTGTCTTTACGCAGCCGCTCCTGCTTCACTGTTGACGCCGACGTTAGCTTTAGCCGTGCTAACGGGGAGCTAACGGGGAGCTAACGGAATCAAACCGGCGCTAACGGGAGCTAACGCGCTCAGACACCGATGCTAACAGTGTTAGCTGCTCAGCATTGAGACAAAAAGCAGAAACAGTCGCTCTGGATTTGCATGAATGAATGAATGTGACGTTAATAGAAACTGTGGAACTTTTAGTTGTTCGCAACAAAACCAGCATCACCATCACATGTAAACAGGAAAGTTCTACTTCCGCTGACACGGTCCCGACTTCCGCTCGTACGGAGATAACTTTATTTAAAAAGGTGCAGCAAAACAAGCAAAGTGGAAAACTCCAATAATACAAAGTAAATGAAGAATATTTGAAATAAAAAACTTAAGGGAAACCGAACAAATGAATGAGTGAAAAACAGAAATATAATAATAAAGAAAAGTTTGATTGATCAAATATAATTTGGTTTAATTCATTTAGTGAAGGATTTAAAGTTTGTTGAAAATTAATAACATTTTTTTTAACCTTTTGAGTGAAATAGATTAAAATTGTGCTTCATTTATTCAATGAATTCATGATTTTGAGTTGTGAAAATGTGACTTTGTGAAAGATAAGATCAAATTAATTATAACATGTTTTTTAAATGTATAATCAAAGAAGCCACAAACACGCACACGCGCACACACCCACACACACGCACACGCGCACACACACACACACACACACACACACACACACACAAGTCAATGGGCTGATCTTAGATATCGCTTCTTCCTTTCACTCTGCCTTTCAAAATAAGAGCCAGTCACTTCTGCTTTGGTAATAAATAATAATTATAATTTAAAAGTTTAAAGTCGTCATTCTTATAAAATAAAATGCATTTACGACATCATTTATTTTACTGAATGTTCCACAAATGTCGTAAAACACCAGCTTTGACACGAAGTCGTCGCACACTTTACCGCAGAGTACATCGGGTTTCCGGTTCAGATCGGTGACTTCCGTGTTTACTCGGGACGATGCTAGTCTTGTTGCTAACAACAAACTGTAACGAGTCTTTTCTTTAAAGTCACGCGGTTTTTTATTTACGTCACGTTTTCATCGCCTTCAAATGCGGAACCGCTGCAAATACACGCTAACACTGTTAGCATCGGCGAACGAGCGCGCTAGCCCCCGATAGCCTCCGCTAGCTTCTGTTAGCCTCCACTGGCTAACAGCGTTCGCTCATGTTGGCTAACAGCGGTGCGTTAAAGCACGGCTGCCGTAAACAAGAGGACAAACTCAAACACAGTGGACGGGAGCTTCCGGTCAGTGTTAGCCGTTAGCTTAGCTCAATGCTAACGAACAGAATGATGAAGCAGGAGAGGCTGCGTGAAGACAGACGCCCTCTAGCGGACTGTTCTACAGGTGAGGACACAGTGATGAACGCTGGACTCATTTTAACTTTAATAATAATCATAACAAACACTGAAGCTGATGAAACAATGAATCGTGAATCGTTTTCCCAACAAATGCACAAACTTGACTTCATTTTGAGATCATTAAGAAATAAATATCAGAATCAGCTGCTGATTATGAAACAGATGAAGTTATTTAGACATGAATTCTGCTCTGACTGAACTAAAGCACTTTCTGTGATGACATGGAAATAATATTCAAGCAGTTATTTCCTGTGTTGCCTCAGAATAACAAACTCATCATTTGTTAAATAATAATAATAAATGTTAATATAAATGTTAACACAAACATTGTTGAACTTGTTGAGACACTTTGGAAAACGACAGTTTGTTGTGTTTAATGTAAACATGTTTTTATTGAAACAAATTTATGAAATGAACTTTATTTTGGCTGTTTCGTGTTACTGTGGATTTTATTTTTTATCTTATTTATGTCGGTTTTTGTTATTTATTGACAGTGTGTGTGTGTGTGTACGTGTGTGTGTGTGTCTCCTGCAGACGTCCAACATCTGCTGCTGATCAAAGAAGAGCTTGACACTGAGATGATGACCAGTCCAGATCAGGAGGAGCCAGAGAATCCTCACATTAAAGAGGAACAGGAAGATCTCTGGACCAATCAGGAGGAAGAGCAGCTTCATGACATGGAGGAGGCTGATGATGGAAAGTTCTCACTCACTGTTGTTCAAGTGAAAACTGAAGATGACCCAGAGAGTCCTCACATCAAAGAGGAACAGGAAGATCTCTGGACCAATCAGGAGGTCCATGGCAACAAGTTCTCGCTCTCTGTCGTCCACGTGAAGACGGAAGACGATGAGGACAAACCTCAGTCCTCACAGCTTCATCAAAGTCAACCTGAGGACAGCAGAGAGGCGGAGCCTCCAGCCACTGATGGAGATGATCATCTTCACTCAGATGAAGAAGAGACTTCATCGTCTCAGACTGAAGACAGTGAGGATTATGAGAAGAAGACCAGAGCTCCTGACCAACGTCAGCCTCAGAGACACAAACAGAGAGTTTCTCCAGGAGAGAAACCACATAGTTGTGATTTTTGTGGGAAAAGATTCTCAAAGAAGTCTAATCTTAGGCGACATACGGTGATCCATTTAGAAGAGGAACCGTGCAGCTGTGACGTCTGTGGGAAACGTTTCACACACAGAGGTTCTCTGAGGAGCCACATGGGTGTTCATACAGGAGAGAGACCGTTTCGCTGTGACATCTGTGGGAAAACTTTTTCAAAAAAGTCTAATGTCAAGACGCACATGGTGGTCCATTCAGAAGAGGAACCATTTCGCTGTGATGTTTGTGGGAAAGGATTCACACAGAGGGGTTCCCTTAAGATTCATATGAGAGTTCATACAGGAGAGAAACCGTGTGGCTGTTATTTCTGTGGGAAAACGTTTCGACAGACGAGCGCTCTTAAGACGCACATGATGATCCACACTGGAGAGAAGCCGTGTAGCTGTGGTGTGTGTGGGAAAAGTTTTACAAAGAAAAGTGACGTCACGAGACACATGAAGGTCCACACAGAAGAGAAACCACACCGGTGTGATATGTGTGGGAAAAGGTTTAAAGAGAAGTATACGCTAAAGAGTCACATGATGATCCATACGGCAGAGAAACTGTGCAGCTGCGACATCTGCGGGGAAAAGTTTAAACTCAAGAAATCTTTTGAGAAGCACATGAGAATTCACACAGGAGAGACACCACATCGCTGTGATATCTGTGGGAAAATATTTGCCAAGAAAAGCACTTTAAAGACACACCTGATGGTCCATACAGGAGAGAAACCGTACGGCTGCGACGTCTGTGGGAAAATGTTTACGAAGAAAAGTTCCTTAAAGACGCACACGATGATCCACACGGGAGAGAAACTCTGCAGCTGTGACGTCTGTGGGAAAAGTTTCACAAATAAGAGCAGTTTTAAAAGACACATGACGATTCACAGCCGAGAGAAATCATGAAGCTGAAACGTCAGCGTTTCATCACTCATCACGTCCAGGAAACTGAGCTGTACTTTCACCGCTGAATCGCTTCAGTTTGAAGTTTCAGGAAACCGAGCAGGTGCGGTCCACGTTAGCAAAGAGCGTGTTTGGTGCGCGTGGACGGCACACGCATGAACCGAACTCCTAAGCCCCGCCCACCAAGCAGAAAAACATTCCGACAACAGAAGAAGTCGTCGCTAAGGAAACAACGATATGGATCGGAACGATGGAGGTGGAGGGTGGAGGTTCTGTGACTCGTCGCTCCAGGAGCAGAGACGTCTCATGTGGACGATTCTATGGGACAAGTTTGTCAAAGAAGACAAAGGTAAAGTTTGTCTCTGAACAACGACACAAACGTCAGGAAAAACAGAAAAACATACAGGTAAAAAAAAAGGAAAAAGTTCACCACATCGCTGTTAAGGCTTCTCAGCCACCGGTGTTTCTGATTGGACTATTTTTTTCTTCTTCTTTAGTAGGAATGCGTCCTGTGCCCAGACTTGTACTGCCACCTGATGGCGAAGTGGGATACTACAGGACCCTGACGCAGAATTTTGACAGTGTGTATCTACTGCCCCCTGAAGGCCAAACCTGAGCTGTCACTTTTGAAGTCAGTGGTTTCACCTCTGACTTCCTCAGCTGATTTTCCACAGTTGAAATGTTCATGTGCACAAATAAATCAATGAATGAATGAATGAATGAATAAATGAATGTGCCTGAAACAGAAAGATGTCTGTTTTTTTTCAGACTGCACTAGTTGGCAAACAGGTGCTACAGCGCAAGCTAACAGGAAGCATGATTATTACACTGGGATTCCAGTGCTAACAGTAGCTTCTGTAGCTCATCGTCAAAATATACATAAATATTTAATATACGTTGGACTGTTCTGTGTGTCTGTCCATGTTAACGTGAGACAAATGAGATGGACATGTCTCTTGTGGTCGGCGTGTTGTCTGAAGAAAGACGCCGCCGTGTCCAAGATAAGGACAATACTGGACGATGTCCGTCACAGTCACAGGACAGTTGGACACTGAGAGACACAGGAAATCATCATGTTTCACACATTCATGTTTCTATTTTCCACCACATAACTGATGAAAACAGACCATAATCTAAAATCACATCAATACTACGACAAAAGAAGTTTGGAAACTCAAGCTGAAGATTTCACAAATGTTTGGTTTCTGTCCTTTATAAAGCAGCTGCATCATCACCAGTTCATCCACCTTGAAACAAAGTAACACCAAACAGAAGAAATTCAATTCATAGACAGGTTTGCCTGGACGTCCATTCATCCATTCATTAAAGTGTGTGGCTGAAATCAGGACAGATGAGTCGCTACATTCACACATTCTTAATTAAAGTTTGGGATAATTAAAAATCTCCCATGTCCCACCTGAGGGCCCCGGGTCAGTGTTTGAGAACCCCTGCTCTGTTTCACATAAACATCTGCTTCATAGTTTCTCCTCTGAATGAACTTTCACGTGAACTTTAAGCGTGCGCTCTAATGTAAATCTTTTCCCGCACACGTCACAGGTGAACGGTTTCTCCTGAGCGTGAACCACCATGTGTCTCTTCACGTCCATATTCCTGACAAATCTTTTCCCGCAGACGTCACAGCCACACGGCTTCTCTCCTGTGTGGACCATTCTGTGTCTCTTCAGATAATACTTCTTTATAAACGCTTTCCCGCACACATCGCAGTGGTGTGGTTTCTCTCCGGCGTGACCCTTCATGTGGATGTTCAGAGAACTCTTCTGAGTGAATCTTTTCCCACACAGAACACAGAGAAAGGGTTTCTCTCCCATATGACTCTTCCTGTGGATGTTCAGCGAACTCTTCTGAGTGAAGCTTTTCCCACATACAACACAGTGAAAGGGTTTCTCTCCTGTGTGGACAACCATGTGTCTCTCAACGTCCCTCTTTGTTGTAAAGGTTTTCCCACAAAAGTCACAGTCAAACGGTTTCTCTCCTGAATGGACCACCATGTGTGTCTTGACGTTAGACCTCTTTGTGAATCTTTTCCCACAAACGTCACAAACAAACGGTTTCTCTCCTGTAGAAACTCTCTGTTTGTGTCTCTGAGCTCTGGTTTCCTTCTCATAATCCTCACTGTCTTCGGTCTGAGACGAGTCTGAAGTCTCGTTATCGTCTTTATCAGCGTGAAGACAATCATCTCCATCAGGCTCCGCCTCTTTGCCGTCCTCAGGTTGACTTTGATGAAGCTGTGAGGACTGAGGTTTGTCCTCATCGTCTTCCGTCTTCACGTGGACGACAGAGAGCAAGAACTTGTTGCCATGGACCTCCTGATTGGTCCAGAGATCTTCCTGTTCCTCTTTGATGTGAGGACTCTGATCTGGACTGGTCATCGTCTCCGTTGGAACCTGGTCTTTAATCACTAGCAGACGTTGGACATCTTCTTCTTCTTCTTCTGCAGAAAGAAAACCACAAAGTCTAAACTGATTTATGCTGCTCTGTTTGCTGTTTTCATGTCTGTCAAATTCTGGACTGAAATGACGTGACGATGTGTGACTGAGAGTCGTTCCCAGGACCAATTCCCTCTATTGGACGACTGAATGTGCCGACTCAGTTAAAGATGGAAGGAAGTAGAAAACCACGTCACCACAGTTTCATGCAGCCGTGCTATGATGACTCCGCCCACGTTGAGGCGGAGCTATGAATGATGCAGCTTTAAGTCTCTTGTCTCTGGTGTGATTGACAGTCTAGTAAACCTGCTACTTTGCATTCTATTAGATTTATGCATCACGTTATTTAATTATTTAGTTTATGTTAAGGATATTTTCAATTTAATTTCTGAATTTCCCTCGGGATCAATAATTAAGTATCTATTTATGAAGTCATGGAAAAGAGTGGAGCAGCTGGAAAAAGTTCAATTTAAAAAAATAAAATAATGTTTATAAACTTTCCTTAATGATTATAATTGTCATGATCTGTCAATCAGCTCAATCTCAGACAAAAACATGTGTTCAAACGATGGTTTTAACATAAATGTGTAACAAAAATCGTTCATTTTTATTTAGATTTTCACAAACATTCACTATTGTACAAAGTCTCGTCTCTCACCTGTTCCACTGTCCACTAGAGGGCGCGTCTGTCTTCACGCAGACTCTTCGTGCTTCGCTGTTGACGCTGTCGTTAGCTTTGAGCCGCGCTAACAGCTAACACTGACCGGAAGTTCGTGTCCAGCTTGTTTCCGTTTTTGCAGCAGCGGTGATTTCACACACTAGTGTAAGCTAACGGGAGCTAACGGGAGCTAACACGCTCAGCGCGTGACCAGCGGTGATTCCACACACCGGTGTAAGCTAACGGGAGCTAACGGGAGCTAACGCGCTCTGAAGCTGACTGTTGATGGCAGAATCGTCACTTCCGGAGCTGAGTTGAATAAACCGTGACAGAAACAAACACCGCGATACTTATATATATACGGGTTTGGGTGACAGATATATATATATATATATAGGGTATGTATATACATGTATATATAAACTTCCTACAGTTTGTTGTTAGCATTTACTCCGAAATACCGCTTCCGCTTACAAGACCCCGCCACCCAGAGCGAAGAACAAGTCATTAGGCGTAAAGGTGCATTACCGCCGCCTACCGGGCTGGAGTGTGACTCACAAATGGAATAATATTCACTTTAAAAAGATGTTGTAGGAAATTATTGTTTATTGATCAGATTTATTTGTACTTTATTTTATGAAAAAAAAAAAATCTAAATTTGTGAATGATTTTTTATTTTTTTTTGTCTGAATCGACATGAAGTTATTTGTCAGATGATCAGTGACAGACCATAATAAAATCATGTATTTAATAAAGATGAGAGGAAATGGCTCAGATTCACTTGTTTTTTTTCTTCCTTTACTTTTTGGACAATAAAACTACACAAAACAACAATAACCTGGTTCATTACCCATGATGCAACAGTGGTCTTTTGATGTGTTATCTTTCGGTTTCCACCAGCAGATGGCGTGTGCCCGTTTCTGAAGAAGAAAAATCACCACGTAAACACTGACAAAATGATTGTTATTATAAGTTATTATAATGAAGACCCAGAGAATCTTTATTTCACACCAATAAATGCTGTCGTCAATAATCAATGAAACATTCCTCAAATTTTACCTGGAATATTCTGATATTATAATATAATATATAATAATAACACATCTTATTTTCTCCTTTCTTTTATTGATAAAACCTCAGCACAAACACAAAAACCATCATGTCTTCACCATCACCTGTGAACAGCTTCAGTGTCTTTCATTGTGTGTGTAACAGTTTCAGCGTTTTCATTTTTCTCCTGCGTGAAGTTTCATGTGCACTTTGAGATTAAACTTGAGCGTGAACGGTTTCCCGCAGACGTCGCAGCTGAACGGCTTCTCTCGCGTGTGAACCACCGTGTGTCTCAACACGTCGCGGTTACTTGCAAATCGTTTCCCGCAGACGCTGCAGCTGCACGGTTTCTCTCCGCTGTGAACCATCACATGCTGCGTCAGAGAACCTTTGTGCGTGAAGTCTTTCCCACAGACGTCACAGTGGAACGGCTTCTCTCCTGTGTGGCCTTTGGTGTGTTTGTAAAGAGAACTCTTTTGAGTGAATCCCTTCCCACAAACGTCGCAGCAGAAGAGTTTCTCTCCCGTGTGACCCTTCATGTGAATGCTCAGCGTTCCCTTTCGTGTAAATTGTTTCCCACAGAAATCACAGTGAAATGGTTTCTCTCCTGTGTGTGCGATCGTGTGTCTCCTCAGATGAGACTTACTGTTATATCTTTTCCCACAAACATCGCAGTGAAACGGTTTCTCTCCTGAATGCGCGATCATGTGTCTCTTAACGTAAAACTCACTTTTATATTTTTTCCCACAAACATGGCAGCTGCACGGTTTCTCTGCCGTATGAACGATCATGTGTCTTTTCAGATTAGATTTACTTGAAAATGTTGTCCCACAAACTTCACAAACAAACGGTTTCTCTCCTGTAGAAACTCTCTGAGGCTGATGTTGGTCAGGAGCTCTGGTCTCCTCCAGATCATCGTCCTCACTGTCTTCAGTCTGAGACGATGAAGTCTCTTCTTCATCTGAGTGAAGATGATCATCTCCATCAGTGGCTGGAGGCTCCGCCTCTCTGCTGTCCTCAGGTTGACTTTGATGAAGCTGTGAGGACTGAGGTTTGTCCTCATCGTCTTCCGTCTTCACGTGGACGACAGAGAGCGAGAACTTGTTGCCATGGACCTCCTGATTGGTCCAGAGATCTTCCTGTTCCTCTTTGATGTGAGGACTCTCTGGGTCATCTTCAGTTTTCACTTGAACAACAGTGAGTGAGAACTTTCCATCATCAGCCTCCTCCATGTCATGAAGCTGCTCTTCCTCCTGATTGGTCCAGAGATCTTCCTGTTCCTCTTTAATGTGAGGATTCTCTGGCTCCTCCTGATCTGGACTGGTCATCATCTCAGTGTCAAGCTCTTCTTTGATCAGCAGCAGATGTTGGACGTCTGCAGGAGACACACACACACACACACACACACACACACAGTTTTACTAAGTTATAAATGATGATACATCACTGACTTGGTTTGTCTTTATGTTAATTTATGGACCTTTTTTTTACTTCACTGACGTGTCCTCAGAGACTTCCTGTCCTCAGAGACTTCCTGTCCTCAGAGACTTCCTGTCCTCAGAGACTTCCTGTCCTCAGAGACTTCAGACACAAGAGTGAAGAAAAACTAAGTGTTTATATTAACAGTGAAATAAAAGGAGGAGAAAACACAAACTGAACGTCCACAGCTCGTCCTCCACATCTTTAATGTGTAAAAACGTCTTCTTCTTCTACTGTTTGTGGTGCAGCAGCGTAACAGCGACTCCTACAGGCCTGACATATTATGTGCAATAACACAGTGATCTCACACCATTCTTTCTTCTTCTTTATAGAATGAAGGTTAAAATGTTACCTCTGTACTCAAACTGTTAAATAAACATCTCCACGTTAATGAGAAACTTTTCTAAAAAGACTGTTGATGTGTCTTTTCTGTGTGGGCGTGGCCTATGTCAACGAAGGGATATTTTACATCATCGTTAAAAACTCTCTAATAGTCATTTATCACATTAACTCACATCAACTGTAATAAAACAGAATAAAATGAGCAGAATTACAGAATGTAAAGCTGTTAAAGACACAAATAATTTAACTTATTGTAGATAAACGTCCTCACTTTATAGACGTCATCAACAGCTTTAAAATATTTCATTATTAACATCATTAACTGTCTTTATAATTATTCATTTATTTGCTATTTATCGATTATGGACAGAAGTATTTATTTTCTTTGTTTTTAAATGAATATGTTTATTATTATTATTCATGTGAACAATAAAATGAGCATTAATATGTAAATATGTCTGAGGCTCATTTACATATGTGGACGTTAAAAATGAAAAAACATTCACAAACAAAAACATAAGAGAAGGAAGAGCTGGAGTTTATCATCTGTACATGAATATATACTTACATACGCGAGTATATATATATATGTATACATAAATACATAAAATACACATGTACTGACAATGAAGTGCAGGTAAATTATTGTCTAAATACTGGTGAAAACGTTCTAACGTCTTCACATTCACTCATTCATTACTTTAATTCTGATTCGATTATTAATCATCGTTTATTGTGACTGAAATGAACACATGAATGATGAGTGACTTTCACGCTCTCACCTGTACAAAAGTCCGCTAGGGGGCGTCTGTCTTCACGCACACTCTCCTGCTTCATCATTCCGTTCGTTAGCTTTGAGTCGAGCTAACGGCTAACGCTGACCTGTTTCTCCACGTGTTTGCGGCAGCTGTGGTTTAAGCTAACATGCGCTAATGGACAGTAACGACAGTCGAAGCTAACGCGAGCTAACAGACGCTAACGGACCATCGCTAGCTAACAGACGCGCTGTTATTAGCGGGTATTCACCGGAGCTAACGCGCTCTGGTGCTAAGAGCGTTGACAACATTAGCGTCACTTCCGGTGCGCAATGAAATAAATACAAATAAACACAATTAAAACAAAAAAACAAAACTCCCCGCCGTTTGTTGTTAGCGCGAGGCCTGAACGTAGAAGGACCACTTCCGCCCACAGACCGTCCGTCAAATCACCAGGTGTTACTGAAACACCGCCACCTACCGGACTGGAGTGTGATTGACAAGATCAGCAGTTTTAAAAAAAAGTCAACCTTTTCATTCTTGTTTTATTTTTTCTTTCTTCTTCTTCTTTTTTATTTTTCTACTTGTTTACATTTTTTTAATGTTTGTCATAAATAAAGATGGATTGTATTGAATAGATCTTTATTATATATGTATATAATATATATGTGTGTATAAAAGTATAATTATATAATCTTGACCTCTGACCTCCTGAACTTTGCCGAGATGTTTTACGAAGAATAACATTAGCATCAGTCATCACATCATCATTCATGTGTTCATCCTTCACCCTCTCACAGTGTTCACAGACAGTGTGACCTCACTTCCTGTGTCTGCCCTTTCAAATTAAAGCCATGCATGGTTCAGGTTTACATTTTATTTTGACTGTGTTGAAATCGCTCGTCGTTCACAGACATTTTCTAACATGATATAATTCATGTTTCTGGAGCGTCAGCCCGAGTTCACACCAGTTTAAGAGGAAACGATGGTTAATGTTTATGAATAATGATGATTCTGTCACTGAATGTGTGGACGAGTCACACGGTGTCACAGTAGTGAAATCAGCTGTTCACGTTTCGTACTCAGGTGGAAATAAACACTATTTTTCTGTTGAGGACAAACGTCCACAGAGCTCTGCGAGGGTGAATCCGTTTCTGCAAACATCGTCACTTCACCTTTTTTTCTCCTGAATGAACGTTCATGTGTATTTTCAGGTTAAACTTCAGTGCAAAGTGTTTCCCGCACACGTCACAGGTGAACGGCTTCTCTCCTGTGTGAACCACCATGTGTCTGGTCACGTCGCTGTTCCTGATGAATCTTTTCCCGCAGACGTTGCAGCTGCACGGTTTCTCCCCCGTGTGGACCTTCATGTGCGTTGCCAGAGAACTCCTCTGAGTGAATCTTTCCCCGCAGACGTCGCAGCTGCACAGATTCTCTCTGGTGTGGACAAACCTGTGTCTCTTTACGTCCGACCTGCTCGTGAATCTTTCCTCACAGAAATCACATCCGAAGACTTCCTCTCCAGCGTGGACAACCATGTGTCTCGTAACGTCGCTGTTCTTCGCAAATCTTTTCCCACAAACATCGCAGCTGCACGGTTTTTCTCCCGTGTGAACTCTCATGTGCTTTTTAAGAAAACTTTTATACGTAAATCTTTTCCCACAGAGTTCACAGACACATGGTTTCTCTTCCACGTGGACTCTCTTGTGTTTGTTCAGAAGAGACTTCTGTGAAAATCTTTCCCCACAAACATCACAGTGATATGGTTTCTCTTCTGCATGGACCATCATGTGTTTCTTAAGATTCCACTTCAATGTAAATCTTTTCCCACAAACATCACAACTACAGGGTTTCTCTTCAGAATGGACCAAAACGTGTCTCTTAAGATCACTCATTTCTGTAAATCTCTTTCCACAGGTTTCACAGCCGTGTGGTTTCTCTCCCGTGTGGACCAACATGTGTCTCTTCAGCTTAGACGTCTTTGTAAATCTTTTCCCACAGATATCACAGCCATTCGGTCTCTCTCCTGTATGAACTCTGGCATGCATCTTAAGAAAACTGGTTTGTGTAAATGTTTCCCCACAAACGTCGCAGCGACATGGTTTCTCCTCTTTGTGGACTCTCATGTGTCTTCTAAGAATAAACTTCAGTGTGAACTTTTTCCCACAAACATCACAGCGATACGGTTTCTCTCCTGTGTGAATCATCACGTGTCTCATAAGATTAGATTTCTTTGAGAATGTTTTCCCACAGAAATCACAGTCAAACGGTTTCTCTCCTGGAGAAACTCTCTGTTTGTGTCTCTGAGGCTGACGTTGGTCAGGAGCTCTGGTCTTCTTCTCATAATCCTCACTGTCTTCAGTCGAGTCTGAAGTCTCGTTGTCTTCTTTATCGGAGTGAAGATGATCATCTCCATCAGCTTCTGTTTTTATTGGTTGTTCTGAGTCAGTGGCTGGAGGCTCCGCCTCTCTGCTGTCCTCAGGTTGACTTTGATGAAGCTGTGAGGACTGAGGTTTGTCCTCATCGTCTTCCGTCTTCACGTGGACGACAGAGAGCGAGAACTTGTTGCCATGGACCTCCTGATTGGTCCAGAGATCTTCCTGTTCCTCTTTGATGTGAGGACTCTCTGGGTCATCTTCAGTTTTCACTTGAACAACAGTGAGTGAGAACTTTCCATCATCAGCCTCCTCCATGTCATGAAGCTGCTCTTCCTCCTGATTGGTCCAGAGATCTTCCTGTTCCTCTTTGATGTGAGGACTCTCTGGGTCATCTTCATCTGGACTGGTCATCGTCTCTTCTTTGACCAGCAGCAGATGTTGGACATCTGCAGGAGACAAACAAATACACAACACAGTGTATAAATATGTGTTAACGTGTACATTTGTACTTTAAAGGTGACGACACAGTGGACGAGTAACGAGAAAATAAAAGCACTTCTGTTCAAATGATAAAGTTGGTCTTTACAGATTAAAATGCTGGTGTTAATGACGACAGGTCAGAGGTCAAAGGTTAACGTCGTCCTGAACAGTTTCTTTATGTTCAGATTATTTGACTTTTTCACTTTGACAGAATCTGATTTCAAAGATGTGAAGTTCATGGAGAAGATTTATGAAATAATCTCTAACAGATTAACACAAACTCAGATTACAGTTTAATTTAAATATTTGTTAACGTTTATCTTTGACTTTGTGTCATTAATACTGTTATATGACGAAGATTGATTACTTTGATCTGTATTTGCTCCGATTCATTGTTTATGTATACATATATATATATATTTACTTTTTTCCTTATTATTTTATTTTAAATAGTTTCTGAATGAAGACTTTTTTTTTTAACCCCAGAAGATATTTTTCTTTGTTTTGAACTAAACTATGAAACACTTTGTCCTCATAAACTGAAATGATTTGTGTGAGTCGTTAACAGGAGCTTCACACACATTCTATCCCATAATAATATTATTATATGTATTATTATATTATACATGGTCCCGTACGTACAGTCAGGCTGTTTAGTCTGCAGCAGAATATGATCTTTATTTTAGTATTTTAGTAATTTCCGTGTGGACATCAATTTGTGTGGTTTCTTATATGAGAATATTACAGATACACATAAACATATACGTGTGTATATATATATATATATATATGTGTGTATATATATATATATATGTATATATACACATATATACACATGACAGTGAAGTGCAGGTTAATTATTGTTCGATGCAGGTGAAACTTTCTAATCCGTTCACATTTACTGGACAAAGAGAAGAGAGATGTTTGACAGTTTCACGCTCTCACCTGTAGAACAGTCCGCTAGAGGGCGCCTGTCTTCACGCACACACTTGTGCTTCATCATTCTGTTCGTTAGCTTTGAGCCGAGCTAACGGCTAACACACCGACCGGAAGTCTGTGTCCAGTTTCACCCGTTTAAAAAAAGCACTGATTCTGAGCTTACACACCGACGTGAGCTAACGTGAGCTAACGGAAGCTAACCGGCGCTAACGGTGGCTAGCTGAGACTGACCGGAGCTAACGCGCTCTGATGCTAACAGTGTTGACAGCAGAAGCGTCACTTCCGGAGTTGAATAAAACACGTGACATAAATAAACGCAGATAATTGGAAAAAATGTAGAACAGTTTGTTGTTGTTAGCATTAACTCTAAACATGGGAGTCCCGCTTCCGTGTACGAGACCCCGCCCCCCGACAGTACGGCACGTCACCAGGGACAATTTTCTTCTTCTCTGGATTTGTTTGGTACAGAACACTGAACATGGAAGGTGAGTAAAGTTTATTTATTTATACATACATACATATATATATATATATACACACATATATGTGTATATAAAATCACAAAGTGCTTGACAATAAAAGAAATACAATAAATATTTAAGAAACATAAAAATACAAACTTAAAGACATAAAAACCCTCGACTAATTAAAAGAATCCACACAATTTAAACATCGTAAAGAAGCAGCAGAACTTTGTTATGAATATAATGCTTTTAATATAATATAGGATTATTATTGAGGTCACGTTCTTCTCGTGTGAGCGTGGGTTTTCTCCAGGTTCTCTGGGTTCTCCAGGTTCTCCAGGTTCTCTGGGTTCCTCCCACAGTCCACAAACATGCAGATGAGAGGATGAGGTAAAGTGGACACTCTAACTAGACTGAAGGTGTGAGTGATAGTGGACGGTCGTTTGTCTCCATGTGACCTTTGACCTTTCCAGGGTGTGACTCCGCCTTTCTCCCTATGTCAGCTGAGATTGGCACAGCGCCCCCTGTGACCCTGATGTGGAGGATAAAGAGGCAGAAGATGAATGGATGAATTTCACTCTAAAAACATTGTTTATGCATCGTGGTCACACTTTTCATCGCGTCGAGGATATTTTCTCATCATTATTTCATCTTCTGTGACTTTGTAAATGTTATCCTCTCTCCTGCACTGACACCTATTGTCCTGAAGATGGCGCCCGTGCACAAGTCTTTTCCCACAAACATCTCACTCATTCTCAAAGGTGAACGAATAAAAGAACAGATATGAAGTTTATTTAAGGATTTTTTTCATTCATTGATTCATTCATTGATTGATTCATACCACATTCACTGTGTCATCGTCGTCTTTTCTCTTCAGGAAGAAGAAAGATCTAAATGGTGTCACAGACGTCCTCCTCTGTCTTTGTCTCAACTGTGGACATCTGTGTCCTCAAGTGTCCCCTTTCCTGCAGATGTCGGTGGACGAGTCCTGGTCTGAAGAGTCCATCAGTTCACAGGTCCATCAACGCAGAGGAGATTAAACAACACGTCTCATTTAGACTCAGGTGTCCTCAGGTGACCTCAGGTGTCCTCAGGTGTCCTCAGGTGTCCTCAGGTCTCCTCAGGTCTCCTCAGGTGACCTCAGGTGTCCTCAGGTGACCTCAAGTGACCTCAGGTGTCCTCAGGTGTCCTCATGTGTCTCCAGCACCAATGGATGTCTCTTCAGTGACTTTAGATCAGCCCGTTGACTGTTGACAGGACACACTGTCCACACTGGAGAAGATCGATTCACCACTGACTTCTCAGATCTACAGGAGCCTGATGATGAAGGTCAAACATCTTCAATAAATCTACAAATCCAGGGACCTTTGGAGACACAGCTGTTTGGACCATCATGTGACTCAGGACTTTATAAACGACTCCTCTGTGTGAGTCTTCATGTGTTTCTGAAGATTTGACTTCTTGACTATTTTCTTCCCACAAACATCACAGCGACACGGTTTCTCTCCCGTGTGAACCATCATGTGAGTATTCAGATTACCTTTCATTGTGAAGCTTTTCCCACACGTGTCACAGGTGAATGGCTTCTCTCCAGTGTGGACCATCACGTGTCTCTTAAGAAAGGACTTGAGTGTGAATCTTTTCCCACAGACGCTGCACTGGTACGGTCTCTCTTCTTTATGGACCAACATGTGTGTGGTCAAACACCTTTTCTGTGTGAATCTTTTCCCACAGACGTCACAGCGACATGGTCTCTCCTCTGAGTGGACCATCATGTGCCTGTTCAGGTTTGACTTGATTGTAAATCTCTTCCCACAGACAACACAGACGTATGGTTTCTCTCCGGTGTGGATCATCATGTGGGTCTTAAGAGAACTGTTCTGTGTAAATCTTTTCCCACAAACATCACAACAAAATAGTTCCTCTCCTGAGTGGACCATCATGTGTCTATTAAGATTAGACCTATTTGTAATTTCTAGCCCACAAACATGACATCGACACAGTTTCTCTCCTGTGTGGACAATCATGTGGTCTTCCAGATTACCCTTCTTTCTGAATCTTTTCCCACAGACTTTACAGCGACATGGTTTCTCTCCCGTGTGGACCATCATGTGTGTCGTCAAAGAACTGTTTTGTGTAAATATTTTCCCACAAATTCCACAGGAAATTGGTTTCTCTCCAGTGTGGACCACCATGTGTCTCTTAGCGTAACTCTTTGTTGTAAATCTTTTCCCACAAACGTCACAAACAAACGGTTTGTCTCCTGGAGAAACTCTCTGTTTGTGTCTCTGAGGCTGACGTTGGTCAGGAGCTCTGGTCTTCTTCTCATAATCCTCACTGTCTTCAGTCTGAGACGATGAAGTCTCTTCTTCATCTGAGTGAAGATGATCATCTCCATCAGTGGCTGGAGGCTCCGCCTCTCTGCTGTCCTCAGGTTGACTTTGATGAAGCTGTGAGGACTGAGGTTTGTCCTCATCGTCTTCCGTCTTCACGTGGACGACAGAGAGCGAGAACTTGTTGCCATGGACCTCCTGATTGGTCCAGAGATCTTCCTGTTCCTCTTTGATGTGAGGACTCTCTGGGTCATCTTCAGTTTTCACTTGAACAACAGTGAGTGAGAACTTTCCATCATCAGCCTCCTCCATGTCATGAAGCTGCTCTTCCTCCTGATTGGTCCAGAGATCTTCCTGTTCCTCTTTAATGTGAGGATTCTCTGGCTCCTCCTGATCTGGACTGGTCATCATCTCAGTGTCAAGCTCTTCTTTGATCAGCAGCAGATGTTGGACGTCTGCAGGAGACACACACACACACACACACACACACACACACACACACACACACACACACAGAAAAAGAGAACATTGTTACACGTCAATCAAAAGATTAATTATTGACATCAATAAAAATAAAAACTGTCTGAATCATTTGGCCACGCCTCCTGGAAATGTGAGGTGACCACACACGTGTTCGTGCTAAAAAAGCACACTTACACAAGAGTGTGTTTTTCTCCAGTTTACGACGTTCTAAAGAGTGCGCAGCTGAATTCAGTCCTGGCAGAAACACAGGTCCATGATATAAAGTTCTGACTCCATAAAAAAACGACTAAAATGCTAATAAAAGAAATGACCTGCTCCATTCTGTGATAATCAAAACAATTGTTCATGCACTCGTGTGATTCTACGTAAAAAAACAACAACTGTAAAACTGTTTTATTAAATATTTCTGCCAAATACAAATATCACAAACTGCACCTTTAAATGTTCATTAAAAACGTCCGATCTGTGTATTCACGGTGTCAATGAACACATGAATGATGACTGAGTGACACCACAGTCCCTGCTCTCACCTGCTCAACCGTCCGCTAGAGGGCGTCTGTCTTCACGCAGCTTCATCGTTCTCTTCGTCAGCTTTGAGACGAGCTAACGGCTAACACTGACCGGAAGTTTCCGCTCCTGTTTTTTTTTCATTCCACACACCGATGAGAGCTAACGTGTGCTAACATGAGCTAACCCGAGCAAACGGGAGCTAGCGAAGTTGAGCCTTAGCTAACGCGCTCTGATGCTAACAGTGCTGCTAACACTGACAGCAGACGCGTCACTTCCGGAGTTGAACGAAATAAACGTGACTTAAATAAACACAGTTAGACTTTTAAATATGAATAAAGACTCCGCACAGTTTGTTGTTGTTAGCATAAACTCTGTAAACATGGAAGTCTCACTTCGGCCCCGCCCCCAGGTCGTACGGCAAGTCACCAGGGACATGTTCATCTTCTCTGGAGTTGTTTCAAGTTAGCGAACATCGTATTACCGCCACCTACCGGCAGAAAATGTGAATCAGAAGATTCGTAGTCAATCAATAAAAGTCCATCCGCCACCTGCAGTTTGTTTTTATTAAAAAGTCAAAGGTCAAAGTCTTTATTTCAGAATCAGCGACAGCAGGTGAAATATTTAACATCATCTTTCTTTAAATGAATCACAAACACATTTGTAGATTTTCACTTCTTCACTCGTCAAAGTTTGTGGTGAACACATGAATGTAAATCATGATTTTATACATTATTAACGTTTTTATTCTGCTGTTTTTGTTTTTTAATCTCTGCCTGTTATTTGACCTCAAGTGCTTTGAAAGGAGCCTAAATAAAATATATGATTATTATTATTGTTCCATTTGGAGTTCAGAGGTCGTCCCTGTTTGAAGATAATATGGTAAATAATATTAATGTTTCTTTTATTATGCATGTTTTTGTGTTTGACCATGAACAGCAGTCGTGAGACTCACTCTTATATTTACCTTTTCTCAAATATTCATCCTTTCATTTTCTGTTTGGTTTTTTTGAAACACGGAAAACGTTGGCCGTCTGTTTTTTTCTGACCTTACGAACAAACCTGGCAACCGAGCGCCACCGACGCCACAAGACAGGAAGTCGGCTGGTTGCTACTTTAAGCTAACACTGGTTAGCGTCTTAGCGGGTGTCAGTAAACGTTTGTAGTTTGATTTGATATTTTTGTTTCGGTTGAGTTGTGTGTGAACAGGAAGCAGTTTTTACATAAATTAGTAATAAAGTGTTTTGTTTTTTTTAACATACTAAAATGTGGAATATCTGGGAAATCATTTTCATTATAAATAAACAATAAATATTATAAAAGATTATAAATAAACCAACAGAAGTAATAAATGATTCTGTCCACTGTGACCTCTGACCTTCAGATCTACAGACATCTGATGGATGAAGGTCAAACCTCATCAAGAAATCTAAAAATCTATTTGCTACAGATTCAGAGACGTCATGTGACTCTTGACATTTAGAAACGTTACTCATTTATAAATCTTTTTCCACGACCACAGGGTTTCTGCTCTGAATGGACCATCATGTGTCTCTTAACGTCGCTCTTCAGTGTGAATCTTTTCCCACAGACGTCACAGCGACACGGTTTCTCCTCTGAATGAACCATCATGTGTCTGTTCAGGTTTGACTTCATTGTAAATCTCTTGCCGCAAACGTGGCAGCCGCACGGTTTCTCTCCGGTGTGGACCATCATGTGGATCTTCAGAGAACCCTTTTGCGTGAACCTCTTCCCACAAACGTCGCAGCAACACGTCTCATCCTCCGTGTGAACCATCGTGTGTCTTTTCAGATTCGACTTTTTGGTGAATTTTTTCCCGCAGACGTCGCAGCTGCAGGGTTTGTCTCCGGTGTGAACCATCATGTGACTGTTCAGGTTTCCCTTCTTTGTGAATCTTTTCCCACAGACGTCGCAGCGACACGGTTTCTCCCCGGTGTGAACCATCATGTGTCTCTTCAGAATGGACTTCAGTGTAAATCTTTTCCCACAAACATTACAAACACACGGCTTCTCTCCTGTGTGGACCATCATGTGGGTCTTAAAACAACTCTTCTGTATGAATCTCTTCCCACAGACGTCACAGCTGAACGGTTTCTCTCCAGTGTGAACCATCATGTGGGTTTTGAGAATGGACTTCTTGGTAAATGTTTTCCCACAGAAGTCACAGCCACAGAGTTTCTCTGCTGTGTGAATCCTCTGAGGCTGATGTTGGTCAGGAGCTCTGGTCTCCTCCAGATCATCGTCCTCACTGTCTTCAGTCTGAGACGATGAAGTCTCTTCTTCATCTGAGTGAAGATGATCATCTCCATCAGTGGCTGGAGGCTCCGCCTCTCTGCTGTCCTCAGGTTGACTTTGATGAAGCTGTGAGGACTGAGGTTTGTCCTCATCGTCTTCCGTCTTCACGTGGACGACAGAGAGCGAGAACTTGTTGCCATGGACCTCCTGATTGGTCCAGAGATCTTCCTGTTCCTCTTTGATGTGAGGACTCTCTGGGTCATCTTCAGTTTTCACTTGAACAACAGTGAGTGAGAACTTTCCATCATCAGCCTCCTCCATGTCATGAAGCTGCTCTTCCTCCTGATTGGTCCAGAGATCTTCCTGTTCCTCTTTAATGTGAGGATTCTCTGGCTCCTCCTGATCTGGACTGGTCATCATCTCAGTGTCAAGCTCTTCTTTGATCAGCAGCAGATGTTGGACGTCTGCAGGGGACACACACACACACACACACACACATTCTTGTACTTGCTGCATACTGAGGACCAGCATTTCCACTTTATAAATCAACACAAATTGTTGTTGTAATTTTTGGTCCAAAATTTGACAAAAACATCATACTGTACTATGTCGACCAAAATTTAAAAAAAAAATGTACCCAAAATTTTTGGTCCCAAATTGACAAAAACGTCATACTATACTATGTCGACCAAAATTTTAAAAAAATTTTTTACCCAAAATTTAAAAATGTTTTTTTTTACCCAACATTTAAAACATTTTTTTTTACCCAAAATTTGAAAAAAAAAATTTACCCAAAATTTTTGGTCCAAAATTTGACAAAAACATCATACTATACTATGTCGACCAAAATTTGAAAAAAAAAATTTGTCCAAAATTTGACATAAAAGTTGAGTATAGCATGTTGTAGCAACCTAAGGAAGTGATTTCAATGAAAACAAAGTGAGGACCGGCCAAAATGTCCTCACTCCGTAAAATTTGTTGGTTATAAACCCTCAGTGGTCCTCAGTATGCCACAAGTACAACACACACACACACACACACATACACACACACACACACAGTGTGTAAATATGTGTTAACTATTTACATCGATAGAATACAAAGATATAAAATCAACTTGGATCAGTTTTAAAAACAGTAAAAAGTTATTTTACTTATGATTGTCTAAATTTAGGTGGAAAATAGGTCAATTCTGCATTTTTAGAGGGCCTTTATTCTGAAATTCCAAATTTGTCACTTTTATTTTGAAATTGCACGCTCTCACTGTAATGTCTTATATAAATGTAAAACTCAGCAGTAAAGTACATATACTTAAGTACAGTGTATTTGCGAAGTATTTGTACTTTTTACATCACACACTGATGTGTGTGTGTGTGTGTATCATCTCCATCTCACCTGTTGAACAGTCCGCTAGAGGGCGCCTCTCTTCACGCAGCCTCTCTGTTCGTTCGCTAGCTTTGAGCCGAGCTAACAGCTAACATTGACCGGAAGTTCGTGTCCAGCTTCACTTGTTTCTGCTGTGTGAGCTAACATGAGCTAACATGAGCTAACGCGCTCGGTGCGGAGCACAGACGCTGATGCTAACAGTGTTAGCCTTCATTAGCAGCACGTCTGTATGTACAGGAGATGAAAGTGTAAAAAAACGGGACTTTTATAAAAGACTCGCCACAGTTTGTTGTTAGCAACAAGACTAGCATCATCATCCTGAGTAAACACGGAAGTACAGCTCAAACTCGGCCACGCCCACCGCCCGTACGGTAAGACATCAGGGACAAAACTGTGAAGATTTGACTGTCGAAGAAAATGGAAACAAAAATCAACGTCACAGAGAAAATAATCCACTGCTGCCTCCATCATGTCTGACTTTGTCTCTTCAGAAACACAGAGTGACCACACGAGGCAGCAGAGAACCAGCAGCTCCTGTGTTTCTCTGTGGACTTTGGTGTGAGAGAGTGAGTGATTTACAGACATCAGTCTCACAGTGAGATAGAGATCGTAGACTTAAACTGACGTAGATTTAATGCAGTCTTTTGATGCGTTCAGGGACAGTGAGGATGGACAGTGATGCGTTCAGGGACAGTGAGGATGGACAATGATGCGTTCAGGGACAGTGATGCGTTCAGGGACAGTGAGGAGGGACAATGATGCGTTATGGGACAATGAGGACGTACAATGATGCGTTCAGGGACAGTGAGGTCGTACAATGATGCGTTCAGGGACAGTGAGGAGGGACAGTGATGCGTTCAGGGACAGTGAGGAGGGACAATGATGCGTTATGGGACAATGAGGACGTACAATGATGCGTTCAGGGACAGTGAGGACGTACAATGATGCGTTCAGGGACGGTGAGGACGTACAATGATGCGTTCGGGGACAGTGAGGACGTACAATGATGCGTTCAGCGACAGTGAGGACGTACAATGATGCGTTCAGGGACGGTGAGGACGTACAATGATGCGTTCAGGGACAGTGATGTGTTCAGGGACAGTGAGGACGTACAATGACGCGTTCAGGAACAGTGAGGACGCACAATGTTGCGTTCAGGGACATTGAGGACGTACAATGATGCGTTCAGGGAAGGTGAGGACGTACAATGATGCGTTCAGGGACGGTGAGGAGGTACAATGATGTGTTCAGGGACATTGAGGACGTACAATGATGCGTTCAGTGACATTGAAGACGTACAATGATGCGTTCAGGGACGGTGAGTACGTACAATGACGTGTTCAGGGACGGTGAGGACGTACAATGATGCGTTCAGGGACGGTGAGGACGTACAATGATGCGTTCAGGGACGGTGAGGATGTACAATGACGCGTTCAGGGACAGTGAGGATGTACAATGATGCGTTCAGGAAAAGTGAGCAAGTACAATGATGCGTTCAGGGACAGTGAGCACGTACAATGATGCGTTCAGGGACAGTGAGCACGTACAATGATGCGTTCAGGGACAGTGAGTACGTACAATGATGCGTTCAGGGACGGTGAGGATGTACAATGATGCGTTCAGGGACAGTGAGGATGTACAATGACGCGTTCAGGGACAGTGAGGATGTACAATGATGCGTTCAGGAAAAGTGAGCAAGTACAATGATGCGTTCAGAGACAGTGAGCACGTACAATGATGCGTTCAGGGACAGTGAGCATGTACAATGATGCGTTCAGGGACAGTGAGTACGTACAATGATGCGTTCAGGGACAGTGAGGACGCACAATGACGCGCTCAGGGACAGTGAGGACGTACAATGATACGTTCAGGGACGGTGAGGACATACAATGATGCGTTCAGGGACGGTGAGGACATACAATGATACGTTCAGGGACGGTGAGGACGCACGATGATGCGTTCAGGGACGGTGAGGACATACAATGATGCGTTCAGGGACGGTGAGGACGTACAATGATGCGTTCAGGGACACCACCACGGCGTAAATGAGAGAACACAGACGTCCATGAAGAGTAGAAAAATCAACATTTAATCTACAGTCGGAGCTCGACAGGCAAAGATAAGGTCAAAGGTCATTGAGGCACAAGGACGTACATTTAAAAATATCATATATTATTAGAGCATATATTATTCTATGGAGCATAAAACAACGTCTGCACTTCTTCATCATCGTGATCGTCGTCGACTTTACAAAAATACATTAATGTCTCTCTATGTGCACAGTGTGTGTGTGTGTGTGTGTGTGTGTGTGTGTTAATCTCCTCGCAGTCGTGTTCAGCCGAAGTCGATGCGTGGTCTGTACTCGAGGACCATGGGATACGTCTGAGAGGAACAAGACAAACTATTAGTTCTACACACACACGCACGCGCACACGCACACACACGCACGAAGATCATGAAGACATGATGAAGACATGATGAAGACATGAAGACATGATGAAGACATGATGAAGACATGATGAAGACATGATGAAGACATGAAGACATGATGAAGACATGATGAAGACATGATGAAGACATGATGAAGACATGATGAAGACATGATGAAGACATGAAGACTCACGTTGTCTCGGTGGAGCCTCCACCTGGTCATGTAGATGAACTCCAGAGTGTGATCTCTGCCCATGATCTCACCGTTACACAACACGTCCAGCTGAGACGGCGACACAACATCAATATTATAATATACGTTTGTGAAGGTCACAGGTCACAGGTCAAAGGTCAAAGGTCACAGACTGAACCTTTACCTCATAAGAACTCGGCAGCTTCAGCTTCACACTGAGAAACTTCTTTATGGTTCCAACTGTGACTCTGCTGGAGCAACGGATGAACCTCTTCATCAGCTCCTGAGGACACAGGGACGGAGACACAGGGACGTTCAGGGACGGAGACAGAGAGACGTTCAGAGACAGAGAGACGTTCAGGGACGTTCAGGGACGGGGACAGAGAGACGTTCAGGGACACAGGGACGTTCAGGGACGTCTCTCTGTCCCCGTCCCTGAACGTCCCTGAACGTCTCTCTGACGTTCAGGGACGGGGACAGAGGGACGTTCAGGGACAGAGAGACGTTCAGGGACAGAGACAGAGACGTTCAGAGACAGAGAGACGTTCAGAGACAGAGAGACGTTCAGGGACAGAGAGACGTTCAGGGACAGAGACAGAGACGTTCAGAGACAGAGACGTTCAGAGACAGAGACGTTCAGAGACAGAGAGACGTTCAGAGACAGAGAGACGTTCAGAGACAGAGAGACGTTCAGGGACAGAGACGTTCAGGGACAGAGACAGAGACGTTCAGAGACAGAGACGTTCAGAGACAGAGAGACGTTCAGGGACAGAGACGTTCAGGGACAGAGACGTTCAGAGACAGAGAGACGTTCAGGGACAGAGACGTTCAGGGACAGAGACAGAGACGTTCAGAGACAGAGAGACGTTCAGAGACAGAGAGACGTTCAGGGACAGAGACGTTCAGAGACAGAGAGACGTTCAGGGACAGAGACGTTCAGGGACGTTCAGAGAGACGTTCAGGGACAGAGGGACGTTCAGGGACAGTTGGACAGAGACACAGAGACGTTCAGGGACAGTTGGACAGACTGGACACAGACCGTGACAGTGGTCTCTCCCGTCTGTCCTGTGTTTCTCAGACAGTCCAGACAGACGGCGATCTGAGGGTCACTCCTGTGACAGTCGTCGTCTTCATCGTCTTCATCGTCTTCATCATCACCTCCAACGTCAGGAAGACTGAACCTCTGACACCTGAGGCTTTCTGCTGCACACACACACACACACACACACACACACACACACACACACACACACTGAATACAGGTCTACGTTTTATACGATTACATAGAAACACACACACACAGACACAGACGCGCACAGACACACACACAGACAGACACACACACACACACACACACACACACACACACACACACACAGACACACACACGCGCACACACACACACACCTTGTCCGTTCTCTTTGGGTTGGCTCCTCCTCCAGAAGTCCACTTCCTGTTGCTCCTCCTCTGAAGGACAGAGCAGAGGAAACATTGTTACCATGGCGACACTGACATTAACCACATGGTTTTATAAAGTTCTGTTTGAAAAAAAAAAAAAAGTAGAAAAACCTGTAACCTCACACTTCCTGTTCTGTGGCTACTTCAAAATAAAAGTCTGAAATGTTTGGAGAAACTTTGTCTCCAGTATTTTGACTCTGAGACGACGATGAAGACGTGTGTTTACATCTATGAATGAATGAGTGAATGAATGACTGACTGACTGACTGACTGAATGAATGAATGAATTACTTCATGTTCATTTATTAATTTGACAAAGAAAACTCACTTTCTCTGAGTCCAGGCACCAGTTTGAAGATGATCTCCTCCAGAGTGTTGTCCAACCTGAGGACGAAGACGCAAGGATGAAGTGATGAAGACAAGAGGAGGGGCTTACAGAGGAAGAGGAGGGGCTTATAGAGGAAGAGTGTAAAATATGATGAGAAAACAAAGAGAAGGAAAAGAAAAGAATGAAGTGATGACAAAACTACAAGAGGAGAAAAAGAGGAAGAAAAGGGGAGGAGAGAACCAGAGGAGGAAGAGGAGGAGGAAGAGGAGGAAGAGGAGGAAGAGGAGGAGGAGCCTGTGATACCTGAGCATCTCCAGTGGGTTTGTCTCGTGGACTTGAATTCCACATCTGGGACAATCATTACTTTCCTCAAAGTGTTGAACGATGCAGCTCTTACAGACTGAGAGGAGACAATCAATCAATCAATCAATCAATCAATCAATCAATCAATCACCCCTGATGTGTGTGTGTGTGACTCACAGGTGTGCAGACACTCAGTGACAGTGGTTGGTTTGATCAGATAACCTCGACACAGGTAACAGGTGATGAAATGGTTAAAGTCTCTCACAAAGTGTTTCCTTCCTGTCGCCGCCATCTTTACAGTTTGTGTGTGTTTTGTTTCCGTGGAAACGTAAAGGTTTCGATGAAAGGAAGAGCAGACGATTACTGAGTGAAGTCCTGCTCCATCGTCGCCCTCATCCGCGCTCGCTCACGCCTCACTGACGCAAACTCCCACAATCCTCGGCGTGTGACCTCCTCGTCTGAGTCCAACAAAACACCATTTTAATGTGTGACAGATGAATGAGTGAGGACCACCACGCTCTGATGATGTCACCACCACGCTCTGATGATGTCACCACCACGCTCTGATGATGTCACCACCACGCTCTGATGATGTCACCACCACGCTCTGATGATGTCACGATGATGTCACCACCACGCTCTGATGATGTCACGATGATGTCACCACCACGCTCTGATGTCACCACCACGTCACATTGTTGTCACCTGGAGAAAAACACACACACACACACACACGGTCAGAGGAAGTATCCAACATAAGCACGATTCCCGTTACTATGGTGATAAATGTAAACAATGGAGTCCGAGCTCCGCCTCCATTTTGTTCACACAGTTTTATAAGAACTTCCTGTTACGACAGAGGTGTAAACAATTGAGTGAACACATTAAACTGACTCATGCTAACATATAATAAAAACATGGGTACGCTACATATGTTTGAGCTAGCATCGCTACAGTTAGCAAAAACACAGCAACTTGGATCTAGAAAGCAGTTTCAAGTGAATTGTTAGCAACATGTGGCGACAACATGTTTGACTCAAGCTAAGTTAGCATCGCTTTGAAGAAGCTAACATGAGTTATGGTTAAATGTGTAGCTACTGTTAGCATCACTCCGAAGTAGCATTAGCATCACATTGAAGTAGCTAACATTTAATGTTAGCATCACTTTGAAGTATCATTAGCATATCTTTGAAGTAGCTAACGTCTACTGTTAGCATCACTTTGAAGTAGCATTAGCATCTCTTTGAAGTAGCTAACGTCTACTGTTAGCATCACTTTGAATTAGCATTAGCATCACTTTGAAGTAGCGTTAGCATCACTTTGAAGTAGCTAACACTCGTTCTGGTTAAATGTGTGTTTAACTGTTATATTATATATGTAAATATATTAGATTTCATGAGTTTGCCCTCTGGTGGTGAGTCAGAGACACAGCTCTTCATCATCATCATCATCATCAGAGTTCGTACTCATTTTATTTTATTTAATAAACAGAAATGTTTTCAGAGGAACTTTTTTAATCATAATAATTGAATGTGATGTCACTCACACACACACACACACACACACACACACACACACACACAGTAACTACAGTCTAACCCACGGAACTCTCCTTTCAAAATGACGTCACAGACTGTTATGATTGACAGGTGAGTGACGTTTTGCTCGAAAAATCTCCGACTGCGCAGCTAAGAAACACACACACACACACACACACACACACACGCACACACACACACAGGATCCGCTTATCTCATCGTATCGCGTCACTGTTACGTCATCAGTTTCAAAACAACATCAATGGAGGACATTATTTCAGGCCACAAACAAACAAACAAACAAACAAATCGTCAATGTCTTCAAACGCAGGTGCGCGCGTGGACGTACGCGCACGCGCACACACACACGCACATAGTCGTGGATGCACGCGACACGTATCGACAGTAAAAGTTACAGTGACGTCACGTCACGGCATTTTGAGGAAGAGGAAGGTGCGCACGCGGGATATTTCTACGGTTAGCGCGAGACACAGAGAGCGTCTGAGAAGTTTGTCTCGAGCGTGAACGTCGCAGTTGATCTTCATCATCATCATCATCATCATCATCATCATCTTCATCACTCACGCAGCTCTTACCCCCGCAGCAGCAGCAGCGACGCCCCGCACGTCCACCATGACACCGCAGGATCCACACGCTGCGTGAAAGTGCGTGATGAGCGAGAGGAGCCGAGAACCCGGAACTGGTCTGACCCGGTCCGCCCAGAACAGGAGGGGGAGGGGGAGGAGGAGGAGGTGGGCGGGGCGGGGAGCGCGCGCACACACACACACACACACAAACACTGAGGACGAGTCCTCGTTAACCTTAACTACCATAACTGAATAACTCACCTTAAACCACGTGGAGATGACGTCAGAGCAGGTTATAGTTGAAATGAAGAAAGTACGGAAGCCTGTGAGGGACACACGTGATCTCAAATGTCAAATATTTACATGTTAAATATATATATATATACATATATAATATAATATATAAGAAACAAACATGTGTCAAACTTAATATCATGTTAAACTAAATAACGACAGAATCTTACACATATATCTCACAATAAATATATTTACGAGAAATATTTTTTAATCGTAACAATAACACAATAATTAAAGGCGCCATATGTAAGAATGTGGCCAAAAACAGTTACTACACTCAGATTAAAAACACTGAGGTCTTTTTAGGTTTCACTTTCAGACGTAACTGTTCAACCCGTGGTTGCTCGGCAGCTGAGACTCTACTGACTGCAATGACTGGTAGACGGTGGTAGGTGGCGCCACATGACGCCAAAACATGATTTAAAAACATAAACATGATTTGCAGTCTGCAAAAATATATATTTTTAATGCAAACATTTTGTGTACTGTTGTTGTTGGTGAGTTCAGTTTGTTATGAACATTATTCCTGAGTCTCTGTGACATATTAGGAGGATTTTATGATTTATTTATTTTATTTTTTATTATTTTTGTTATTTATTACATAACTCACCTTTAAAGGGACAATATGTAGTATTTATGGGTTTATATAACCCAAAATCCACTTTTTTATACATATTATGTGCTCCTGCATTGTCTAGTCGCTGTATAATAGTTTTTGTTTCATTTTCGTAGTGTTTCAAAAAGTCATGTAAAATAACATGGTCTCGGGCCGCGGTTGCATAGCCACTGTTAGCAGAGAGACGCCATGTTTCTACAGGAGCCTGTAAGGACAAACGCGAGAGAACAAATCAAGCGTCTCTTTACTTGTAGCTGAAGTCCCGCCTCCTCTCTCTCCGCTTCGTCTGCTACGGCCGCGGTAGCTCCGCCCTCTCCCTCACCTCACGAACCTCATCTGCTGACACGGAGAAAGACGACGAGGACGACATTTGACCTGCTGAGGACACCGTAGCGCTCAGGGAAGGGAGGGGGTGAGCAGAGGAGCAGGTCTTTGTTGTAAATTTCAGCCTCTCCTCTAGATGGCACTATAAACTACTTATTTCCCCTTTAAATGATGTATTACATTCAACATTAAATGATGTATTTACATGTATATTTATTACAGTTGTCAATATTATTATTGACTTTATTTCCGATGTATGCGTGTGTGTGTGTGTGTCTGTGTGTGTGTGGGGGGGGTGTGTGTGTGTGTGCGTGCGTGCGTGTGTGTGTGTGTGTGTGTGTGTGTGTTGTCACGCCCTGTAGCAGCTGAACAGCAGCTGACTCAGATGGTTTTCAGGGCGTGACAGATTTCCCGCCTCACGCCTCAGATCAGCTGACCACAGACATGCTAACGCCGCAGCAGCGACGCTAGCATCAAACACGACGATGATGTCATCGTTGAACTGTAACCGCGATGCTAACATCGCTTTTTATATACGGCATTGTGTCATCGCGTGGACACCTGTCGTCTTCACTCTGACGCAGTATTCCGCCCTCTGGTGGATGATCAGTGAACTGCAGCCTGACTGCTGTCATTCATCAGCGGGTTTGGTGTTTCACGATGTCCACGTGAACAAAGTAAGTTCTAATATATACAATCTATATTACATTATTAATTAAATCTATAATGATCAATGACAATGTTTAAAAGCTGAATTATTTATGTTATATCATATTTTATTATATTACAGGAGATAAAAACAACCTTTACATTAAAATCTCTTCTAATATCGTGAACTTAAACAGTCTTTTGTAAAGAGGCTGAAATCACTTTTTCCTCTCGTCCCCGATGGCGGCCATTTTGAGTTTGTATCTCAAACACAAAATGGCCGACGATGAGTTCAAGTTGCGTCTCAGGTAACGACACGTAAAAAACAAAGACACAAAGTGACCACACGAGGCAGCAGTCGAGCAGCTAGCCTCACTGCACGTGTTCGGAAGATATCGTAAACAAGATTTCATGACACGAGTGACTAAAATCTGTTGATTCATGTTTTTTTCCCTGAGAGCGAGTCTCAACAGCAGGGGGCGCTCACAACACCGTCTGTCACACACACACACACACACACACACACACAGTATATGTATGTATCCAATACTTCCTGATAAGCTTCATTCGTCAACTGCTAAGATGGACGCCAGATTCAAGATGGCCGACTTCCTGTTGCGTTGAGGCCATGTTCTCACCAAGTTTTGTGAAATTTGGTGCAACTTAATTCCGTTGATGTTTTCACCTTAGGGGGCGCTATAAAGAGATCCAAGCACTGTGAGCAGAGCTGACGTCTGTGTGACACAGTTTTGAGACTCTTTATAACAATAATCTGGATTATTAAGCTGCTGCGCCCCCTGGTGTTCGTGGTCACGCCTAAAAAATAACACATTTAACAAAATAAAATAAAAACATTTCGATTTGATTTGGTGAAGGTTTAGAAATAAACAACATTCAGATGTGTTTTATCATAGGTGTGTGTGTGTGTGTGTGTGTGTGTGTGTGTGTGTGTGTGTGTGTGTGTGTGTGTGTGTGTGTGTGTGTGCGTGTGTGTGTCACACACATATGAGGTGTGACCTTCTGTGTGATGTCATCAGAGGCGTGAACCAGATTACAGTGGGATTATAGTCTGTTAGTCCTGTGTGTGTGTGTGTGTGTGTGTGTGTGTGTGTGTGTGTGTGTGTGTGTGTGTGTTTGTGTGAAGTTATGTATGTCATGTTCATGTGTGTGTGTGTGTGTGTGAAGTTATGTATGTCATGTTCATGTGTGTGTGTGTGTGTGTGTGTGAAGTTATGTATGTCATGTTCATGTGTGTGTGTGTGTGTGTGTGTGTGTGTGTGAGTGAAGTTATGTATGTCATGTTCGTGGGTGTGTGTGTGTGTGTGAAGTTATGTATGTCATGTTCATGTGTGTGTGTGTGTGTGTGAGTGAAGTTATGTATGTCATGTTCATGTGTGTGTGTGTGTGTGTGTGTGTGTGTGGTCACAGCAGGTGCAGGTTCACTGCACTTGACCTTTGACCTCACTTAAACAAGGATGATCACATGTACACACATTCACACACTTGACCCTGTGACCTTCAGCCACTTTATGTGAGTCCATATATGCTGATGTGTGTGTGTGTGTGTGTGTGTGTGTGTGTGTGTGTGTGTGTGTGTGTGTGTGTGTGTGTGTGTGTGTGGTGTCAGTAACATGTAGCTCATCATGCTGGTGCCACAACACAACATGATAGTTGACCTCATTCTCACTCTGTCATTAAAAATAACACGTGTCACATGGGCGGAGTCACGTGGGCGGAGTCACGTGACCTGTCACATGACCACATCAGACTTCATGCTGTCATATAAGACACAAACATGATGAGTGTTTGAGTCTCATCATGTGTTCACAACAGTCGTGTCATTAGCAACGCTGCTGTCAATCAAAGTTAGCTCATGTTGCTAAGTCAGAGCTAGTGAATATGATCAAGGTTTCTCTGAAAGAAAAACCAGTACAGACCAGATCCTCATAGACCAACATATCATAGATCATCATAGATCCTCATAGATCCTCATAGATCCTCATAGATCCTCATAGATCCTCATAGACCAACATATCATAGATCATCATAGATCCTCATAGACCCTCATAGACCAGCATATCATAGATCCTCATAGACCAACATATCATAGACCAACATATCATAGATCCTCATAGACCCTCATAGACCAGCATATCATAGATCCTCATAGACCATCATAGATCCTCATAGATCCTCATAGACCATCATAGATCATCATAGATCCTCATAGACCACCATAGATCCTCATAGACCACCATAGCTCCTCATAGATCCTCATAGACCACCATAGATCCTCATAGATCCTCATAGACCACCATAGATCCTCATAGACCATCATAGATCCTCATAGATCCTCATAGACCATCATAGATCATCATAGATCCTCATAGACCCTCATAGACCACCATAGATCCTCATAGACCACCATAGATCCTCATAGACCATCATAGATCCTCATAGATCCTCATAGACCATCATAGATCATCATAGATCCTCATAGACCACCATAGATCCTCATAGACCATCATAGATCCTCATAGACCACCATAGATCCTCATAGACCCTCATAGATGCTCTAGGGTCCAGGTGATGTTTTACCATCAGAAAAAGCTACAAACTAGTTTTACTATGAATTATACTATACTTTTTATATTTCACTATGAATTATAGTGGCACTCACTCTCCCACACCAAAGTCCCCAGAGAGAGATTTAGTGATTTTTGAACCCAAAACACCAGCAAATAAGAAAACGGAAGTGCTCCAGGTCTGTGGGGGCGCTGTTGTGCAGGTCTACGACTGGTCTTCTGGACAGTGAGACAGTGAGACACATAGACAGTGAGACAGATGGACATTGAGACAGTGAGACAGATGGACACATGGACAGTGAGACACATGGACAGTGAGACAGTGAGACAGTGAGACAGATGGACACATGGACAGTGAGACACATGGACATTGAGACAGTGAGACAGATGGACACATGGACAGTGAGACACATGGACAGTGAGACAGTGAGACAGTGAGACAGATGGACACATGGACAGTGAGACAGTGAGACAGTGAGACACATGGACAGTGAGACAGTGAGACAGATGGACACATGGACAGTGAGACAGAGAGACAGTGAGACACATGGACAGTGAGACAGTGAGACAGATGGACACATGGACAGTGAGACAGAGAGACAGAGAGACAGATGGACACATGGACAGTGAGACAGTGAGACAGTGAGACACATGGACAGTGAGACAGTGAGACAGTGAGACAGATGGACACATGGACAGTGAGACAGAGAGACAGATGGACACATGGACAGTGAGACAGTGAGACAGTGAGACACATGGACAGTGAGACAGTGAGACAGTGAGACAGATGGACAGATGGACAGTGAGACAGATGGACAGTGAGACAGTGAGACAGAGAGACAGTGAGACAGAGGACGATGCAGCATCATCATCATCATCAGATACAGATCTGTACTTTAGAGAATTAACGACCGGACGGTTTGACTCTGAGTGAAAGATTATCTTCATATGATGACACACTGGTAAACACACACACACACACACACACACACACACACACACACACACACACACACACACACACACACACACACACACACAGAGGAGGATTCACGCAACTAATAATAAACTCGATATATTTCCAGAGAAGGAATTCTGCACGGGAGCTATTTATACTGACAGTGTGTGATGTGTCCACCAGAGGGTTAGCAACAACACACACGCGCGCACACACACACACACACATGCACACACACACACACGCACACACACACACACATACATGCACACGCACACATGCACGCACACACACTCATAAAAATTCTGTGGTCTTCACACTCCCTTTTAGACTGGTGACAAATGCAGTATAAGTGTGTGTGTGTGTGTGTGTGTGTGTGTGTGTGTGTGTGTGTGTGTGTGTGTGTGTGTGTGTGTGTGTGTGTGTGTCCAGGTCTATTTCTGACGAACTGCACCTTTTTTCTGTTGTTGCTATGAAGACTTCATTACAGCAAGTTGATATTTGCATCTGTGACTGAGGGGGCGGGGCTGAGGGGGCGGGGCTGAGGGGGCGGAGCTGTCATCACGACTTCATCACGACCAAAATAACTGAATAAAGTTGTTGCTTTTTTTGAAGCAACTCGCGACAAAAAGCTGTGAACATCTCACTGAGCTCGTTTTTCTCCAGCTGTCGCTGATTATCACTGATTCACAAGCTAATTTAACTCAGGCAGCTAATCAGGATCAACATTAGCCACATGCTTTTACTTTGAAAGGCAATGTTAGCTCAGAAAGCTAAGTCAGGACCAGGATTGAGCTATCATTAGCTTATAATGAGCTTTAAAAGCAAAGTTAGCCAAGGCAGTCAAATGTTAGTGACACATTATTAGTCATACGTTAGCTGAGGGGGAGGAGTCAGACCAGGTCAGGTCTGAGTTAGACCTGGTCTGGATTCTGGCCTGGACCAGAGTGCAAATTTCATTAGCAACGCTGCTGTAAAATCAAAGTTAGCTTATGTTGCTAGGTCAGAGCTAGTGACTATGATCAAGGTTTCCCTGCTAGAAAAACCAGCACAGACCAGACCAGCGTCAGTGTTGCCGCAGTTACTTTGAAAAAGTAATCTGATTAGTGACTACTGACTATTCCTTTAAAAAGTAACTTAGTTACGTTACTGACTACTTGATTTTAAAAGTAACTAAGTTAAATTACAAGTTACTTTTTTAGTTACATTCAGCAGCTGATGACACACCCTAACCTAAAAAAGTGACATCATCTGCTGTGAGAGTGTTGACTCTTCCTCCTCCATCTCATCATCAGAGTCTGTGACAGGCTGATTAACTTTAAACGACAAAGTTGGATCCATTATCAGTCACTGTTGAAACTACTTTGTTGAGTATTCCATACGAAGAGTGAATGTTTTCGATTTCCACACCAATAACATCATACGTGTGCCTTCTACATGCTAATGCATCCTTGTTACGCTCCAATGTTGATCTACTGATCCAGTGGAGCGTTACTCATATAGCTTCTATTGTTAGCTGTACAAATATCTGTGGTAATTGACACAAAGTTAACTTCATTTAGCGCAGACTTCAGATTTCTCTCCATCTCTGCGTTCTCCTTATCCAGGTAAGAAGAAAAACGATGTTCTGTGAAGCAGCTCAGCAGCATTGATAGTCAGAATCTTGTTTATAATGGAATGAAACGAGAGCGAGTCAACGTGTTTAAGGGCAGCATTTCTTCTACAACATACTGATCGACTAACTTATTCAACCCTCCCACACTTATTGGTTTAGCATAAACTAGACTATCATAGACCATCATAGACCAGCATAAACTAGGCTATCATAGACCATCATAGACCTGCATAAACTAGACTATCATAGACCAGCATAGACCAGCATAAACTAGACTATCATAGACCATCATAGACCAGCATAAACTAGGCTATCATAGACCATCATAGACCTGCATAAACTAGACTATCATAGACCATCATAGACCAGCATAAACTAGGCTATCATAGACCATCATAGACCAGCATAAACTAGGCTATCATAGACCATCATAGACCTGCATAAACTAGACTATCATAGACCATCATAGACCAGCATAAACTAGGCTATCGTAGACCAGCATAGACCAGCATAAACTAGACCATCATAGACCAGCATAGACCTAATAGACCAGCACAGACCGTAATAGAAAGGCACAGATCATCATAAACTAGACCATCATAGACCATCATAGACCAGCTTAGACCATCATAGACCAGCTTAGACCATCATGGAGCATCATAGACCATCATGGAGCATCATAGACCATCATGGAGCATCATAGACCATCATGGACCATCATATACCATCATGGACTATCATAGAGCATCATAGACCATCATGGACCATCATGGACCATCATAGACCATCATAGACCATCATGGACCATCATGGACCATCATAGACCATCATAGACCATCATAGACCATCATGGACCATCATAGAGCATCAAAGACCATCATGGACCGTCATAGAGCATCATAGACCAGCTTAGAGCATCATGGACTATCATAGACCATCATGGAAACTACTGTGGTCTATGGTGTTTTTCCTCCATGTTGGCAGATAAACCCTCCCACAGTCAGTTCATGTCAAAACCTGGTCCTGAATGTGTCTCCTCCTGATTCTCCAGAGTCCAGGACCAGGTGAGGTTTTACCATCAGAAAAAGCTACAAACTAGTTTTACTATGAATGAATGAATGAATGAATGAATGAATGAAGTCACCGATCTGAGTAAACGTACAAAACTTTCTACAAACACAGTCAACAGTTTGACAGACGTGTCACAGTCACAGTCCACCACAGAGTCCTGACAAAGACTTTGGTGTAGGACATGTGAGTCCAGACGTCGTCGTGTGTCTTCACAGAGAATTCATTCACGAGCTATTTACGACTTCGACCTTGTGACAGAAACTGTTTCAAAGTCACTGCGTCTCATGTTTTTTGGGGTCGTGATGTCACTTCCTGTCAGCGCGTGAGCATGTGAGTAACGTGAACCACGGCGTGACAGAATCACCTGACACCACGACGTCACCCGTCATTCTGTCACCACCGCGGTCAGGAATCCTGACGACCTTTGACCTCCATCTGTGACCGGAGCGTGACTATTTACGAACCTCTGCGATGATGTCACTGCAGAGAGCGTCTGTGTCTGACAGGAGGCGTCACTCTGTCTGAGATCCAGGTCACGTGATCACGTCTTTATCTACGTCACGTGATCGCGTCTTTATCTACGTCACGTGATCGCGTCTTTATCTACGTCACGTGATCACGTCTTTATCTACGTCACGTGATCGCGTCTTTATCTACGTCACGTGATCGCGTCTTTGTCTTTATCTACGTCACGTGATCGCGTCTTTATCTACGTCACGTGATCAAGTCTTTATCTACGTCACGTGATCGCGTCTTTATTTACGTCACGTGATCGCGTCTTTATCTACGTCACGTGATCAAGTCTTTATCTACGTCACGTGATCGCGTCTTTATCTACGTCACGTGATCAAGTCTTTATCTACGTCACGTGATCGCGTCTTTATTTACGTCACGTGATCGCGTCTTTATCTACGTCACGTGATCAAGTCTTTATCTACGTCACGTGATCGCGTCTTTATCTACGTCACGTGTTCGCGTCTTTATCTACGTCACGTGATCAAGTCTTTATCTACGTCACGTGATCAAGTCTTTATCTACGTCACGTGATCGCGTCTTTATTTACGTCACGTGATCGCGTCTTTATCTACGTCACGTGATCGCGTCTTTATTTACGTCACGTGATCGCGTCTTTATCTACGTCACGTGATCGCGTCTTTATCTACGTCACGTGATCGCGTCTTTATATCTTTTGTCTCTTCAGTGTTTGATTGACAGCAGTGACACAGAGTGACCACAGGAGGCAGCAGAGGAGCAGCAGCTCCTGTGTCTCTCTGTGGACTTTGGTGTGGGAGAGTGAGTGGTTTACAAACTGTGTCTCAGGTTGGTCCTCAGCAGCAGGGGGCGCTCACAGCACAGTCAGTGCGTCATAAAACCACCCTTCAAAAAACTCGGTGTATCCCTTTAAGACAGCAACAAAAAAAAATTGTCCTCATTTAAAAATGTTTAGTTTTTAATTATATTAAAAATTATATTTAATTATAATCCATTTCCCATCAGAGCTGAGGGAGTGAGACGTCTGACCTCACATCAATCTTTGTACGATGACACAGATCTGAGAGATTCAGCATCTGTGTGTGTCTGTGTGTGCGTGTGTGCGTGTGTGTGTGCGTGTGCGTGTGTGTGTCTGTGTGTGTGTGTGTGTGTGCGTGTGTGTGTGTGTGTGTGTGTGTGTGTGTGTGTGTGTGTGTGTGTGTGTGTGTGTGTGTGTGTGTGTGTGCAGTAATGTGATCTGTGTGAGTGACAGCAGTCTGACAGAACTATATAAGAGACAGACGGAGACTCACGGAGCATCAGAGCTGGACTCTCCTGGACTTTACTGGACGTCTTCACTCCTTCACTCCTTCACTCCTTCAGTCCTCACTCCTCACTCCTTCACTCCTCACTCCTCACTCCTCACTCCTTCACTCCTTCACTCCTTCACTCTTCACTCCTCACTCCTTCACTCCTCACTCCTCACTCCTTCACTCCTTCACTCCTTCACTCTTCACTCCTCACTCCTTCACTCCTTCACTCTTCACTCCTCACTCCTTCACTCCTTCACTCCTTCGCTCCTCACTCCTTCACTCCTTCACTCTTCACTCCTTCTCTCCTTCACTCCTTCACTCCTCAGGCGTCAGAATGGGACTTCACAGCGTGGAGGAACTGGTGAGTTTCCATGACGACGAGTTGTTCTCTGCTTTGAATCCTGACTTCACTTTTGTTTATTTATGAACTGAAGCAGCTGAGAGTCAGAGTTTAACAGATTTAAATAATAACAAGTCACATTATTATTGTAGGATCTGCTTTAAAACACAAGAAAACATCAGAAAATGTGTGAAAACAGACAAATGATCGATATTTTACTTTTAAAAACAGAGGAATGAATAAAAAATGATGCTAATGATGCTAATGATGCTAATGTGACAAAAAAAACCACAAGAATTTCACTCAAACTCTCATGTTTTTAAAATCCCTCTAAAAAAACACACTCTTATTTTGTTGATTCTTCTGTTTTTCTTTTTGTATAAATTATTATTATTATTATTATTTTAATCACTTTTGGAGCAGGAGTTTTTCCATTTTGTCAGAAAAAAATATTATTGCGATAATTTGTAAAAAAACTGAAATAATTAAAGGCGCCATATGTAAGAATGTGGCCAAAAACAGTTACTACATTCAAATTCTAAACACCGAGGTCTTTTAGGTTTCATTTTCTGATGTAACTGTTCAACCCGTGGTTGCTCGGCAGCAGAGACTCTACTGACTACAGTGACTGGTAGACAGCGGTAGGTGGCGCCACATGACGCCAAAACATGATTTCAAAATGATTTGAAAAAACAAAACAAGAATCTTTAATAAGCGAAATAAAATATCAGTCATGATCGTAAAGATGCAGCTCCCCCTAGTGGCACTTAAAGCACTATGACTGTATGATGGTGAGTGACACGTTTATTCTTTCTGTCGTCGTTTCATTGTGAAGTTTTTATTTTGTACTGAGGAAGTTAGGTCACATGACCCTCACACAGGACCTCTGCTGCCTCGTGTGGTCACTTTGTGTCACTGCAGTGGATCAGTGGACTTTGGTGTGGGAGAGTGAGTGCTTTGCAAACGTCAGTTTCCTGTTTTTAAATCTTCAGGTGACCGGTAAAAGGTCGGAGGGCAAAGAAGGGGAGGACTTCCAAGGGGGCGTGTACGAGGCAGCTGTCAATCAAGAGAAACACGATGATCGGACGTCCCACGGCGAGCTGGGAGTGGGCGGAGCTCTGCTGGAGGAGAGTGACAGCGGCGGCGAACAGGAGGAAGTCAGCGTCGCGGCGCTCAACGTAAGAACAACAGGAGGAGGAGCTGGAGTTAACTCCGCCCCCTCTGACCATAGCCACGACCTCTGACCTCTGACATTTCCTCAAACCTCAGAGGTCGTGTGTTGAGTGACAGTTTGTCTACTTCCTGTCATAAAAACCGACACTTTTCATGTTCAGAAACAAATACTTACTGATTCAAAGTGACTGATGTTGTTGGCTCCGCCCCCTCAGACTGATTGATAGTGATTGTTGTTGTTGGCTCCGCCCCCTCAGACTGATTGATAGTGATTGTTGTTGGCTCCGCCCCCTCAGACCGATTGATAGTGATTGTTGTTGGCTCCGCCCCCTCAGACTGATTGATAGTGACTGTTGTTGGCTCCGCCCCCTCAGACTGATTGATAGTGACTGTTGTTGTTGGCTCCGCCCCCTCAGACTGATTGATAGTGACTGTTGTTGTTGGCTCCGCCCCCTCAGACTGATTGATAGTGATTGTTGTTGGCTCCGCCCCCTCAGACTGATTGATAGTGACTGTTGTTGTTGGCTCCGCCCCCTCAGACTGATTGATAGTGACTGTTGTTGTTGGCTCCGCCCCCTCAGACTGATTGATAGTGACTGTTGTTGTTGGCTCCGCCCCCTCAGACTGATTGATAGTGATTGTTGTTGGCTCCGCCCCCTCAGACTGATTGATAGTGACTGTTGTTGTTGGCTCCGCCCCCTCAGACTGATTGATAGTGACTGTTGTTGTTGGCTCCGCCCCCTCAGACTGATTGATAGTGACTGTTGTTGTTGGCTCCGCCCCCTCAGACTGATTGATAGTGATTGTTGTTGGCTCCGCCCCCTCAGACTGATTGATAGTGATTGTTGTTGGCTCCGCCCCCTCAGACTGATTGATAGTGACTGTTGTTGTTGGCTCCGCCCCCTCAGACTGATTGATAGTGACTGTTGTTGTTGGCTCCGCCCCCTCAGACTGATTGATAGTGACTGTTGTTGTTGGCTCCGCCCCCTCAGACTGATTGATAGTGATTGTTGTTGGCTCCGCCCCCTCAGACTGATTGATAGTGATTGTTGTTGGCTCCGCCCCCTCAGACTGATTGATAGTGACTGTTGTTGTTGGCTCCGCCCCCTCAGACTGATTGATAGTGACTGTTGTTGTTGGCTCCGCCCCCTCAGACTGATTGATAGTGACTGTTGTTGTTGGCTCCGCCCCCTCAGACTGATAAGAGTGGCAGACTGAAGCTGGAGACGGTCGACGACCTTTTCAACATCCTGCAACTGAGGAAGAGGAGGAGAGAGAGGAAGAGCCCCGCCCACAGGAAGAGGCAACCTCAGCCTGAGACTGTGGTAACATTCATCCATTCATCATCTTATACTTCATTTATATATATATATATATATATATATATATATATATTATTATTATACCTCATGGTTGTTTTTCATATTTTCAGCCGGAGTTCGTGGACGAGGATTTGTTCCTAACGTCAGCTTCAGAGAACAAACTTCCTGTGGTGGAGAAATATCTGAGTGACGGAGGGAACGTCAACGTCAGCGACAACGTGAGCGACGCACAAACGTCGTACACTGACGTTCACGTCTTTATCTCACTGTGAGACAGACTCACTCTCCCACACCAAAGTCCACAGAGAAACACCTTGACATTGATCACATGATAAACGTTGTGTCTGTTTTCAAACTAAAGCGATGTTGTGTACTTGTGTAGTTTCAGAGAACAGCGCTACACAAAGCTTCCTTCAGAGGAAACACTGACGTGATGAAGAGTCTTCTGCAGAGAGGAGCTGAGATAGAGAGGAGAGACAAGGTGACACACACACACACACACACACACACACAGACACACACACACACACACACACACACACACACACACACACAGAGACAAACACACAGAGACAAACAAAAGCATCTCATTTTGGCCCCCTTGTGGCACTTGTGCTAACATTGTGTGTGTGTGTGTGTGTGTGTGTGTGTGTGTGTGTGTGTGTGTGTGTGTGTGTGTGTGTGTGTGTGTCTCTGTGTGTGTGTGTGTGTCTGTGTGTGTCTCTGTGTGTGTGTGTGTGTGTCTGTGTGTGTGTTGCAGCTGGAGGCCACAGCGCTCCACTGGGCCTGTAGGGGGGGCAGTCTGCCGGCTCTGCAGCTCCTCCTGGACCAGGGGGCAAAGGTCACGTCCAGAGACAAGGTGTGTTGATAGGGTGGCCATGTGGGCGGAGTTACGTCCCAGCAGGTTACCATGGTTACAAGAGAGCGCCACCAGCTGGCAACAGGGATTGATGAATGAATGAATGAATGAATGAATGAATGAATGAATGAATATGCAAATGAGAAGAAGGTTTGGTCAAAATGACACACAGGACACAGCTTTGATGAAAAAGTGGTTTCTCCTCTCACCTCCTCTTAAAGTCTCCTTGTCTCCTCCTCGTCTCCTCTCCTCTCCTCCTCTCCTCTCCTTCTCCCCTCCTCTCCTCTCTCCTCCTCTCCTCTCCTCCTCTCCTCCTCTCCTCGTCTCCTCTCCCCTCCTCTCCTCCTCTCCTCCTCTCCTCGTCTCCTCTCCTCTCCTCCTCTCCTCTCCTCCTCTCCTCGTCTCCTCTCCTCCTCTCCTCGTCTCCTCTCCTCTCCCCTCCTCCTCTCCTCCTCTCCTCCTCTCCTCGTCTCCTCTCCTCTCCTCTCCCCTCCTCTCCTCTCCTCCTCTCCTCGTCTCCTCTCCTCCTCTCCTTGTCTCCTCTCCTCTCCCCTCCTCTCCTCTCCTCCTCTCCTCCCCTCCTCTCCTCGTCTCCTCTCCCCTCCTCTCCTCTCCTCCTCTCCTCGTCTCCTCTCCTCCTCTCCTCTCCTCCTCTCCTCCTCTCCTCGTCTCCTCTCCTCTCCTCCTCTCCTCTCCTTCTCCCCTCCTCTCCTCTCTCCTCCTCTCCTCTCCTCCTCTCCTCCTCTCCTCCTCTCCTCCTCTCCTCGTCTCCTCTCCCCTCCTCTCCTCCTCTCCTCCCCTCACCTCCTCTCCTCCTCTCCTCTCCTCCTCTCCTCTCCTCTCCCCTCCTCCCCTCACCTCCTCTCCTTGTCTCCTCTCCTCCCCTCACCTCCTCTCCTTGTCTCCTCTCCTCAGCTCCTCAGTACTCCTCTCCATGTTGCTGTGAGAACAGGACACTGTGAATGTGCTGAACATCTGATTCACTGTGGAGCTGACGTCAACGCTAAAGACAGAGTGAGAATCACTGTGACATCATCATGTTTACTCTGTGACATCATCATGTTTACTGTGTGACATCATCATCATGTTTACTGTGTGACATCATCATCATGTTTACTGTGTGACATCATCATCATGTTTACTGTGTGACATCATCATGTTGACTGTCTGTGTCTCTGGTGTCAGGACGGGGACACGCCCATGCACGACGCCGTGAGGATCAACAGATTCAAGATGATCAGGCTGCTGATGATGTACGGAGCCAGTCTGAACACCAAGAACTGTGTAAGTGCACAACACTGTCGCCATGGTAACCGTCCATGATGGTCACCTACCGTCAATGATGGTCACCATCCATGACGATAACCGTCCATGATGATCACCATCCATGACGGTAACCTACCATCAAAGATGGTCACCATCCATGACGATAACCGTCTACAATGGTCACCATCCATGATGTTAACTGTCCATGATGGTCACCTACCATAGCGGTTACCATCCATGACAATTACTGTCCATGACGATAAATGTCCATGACTGCCACCGTCCATGATGGTAACATACCGTCCATGATGGTTACCGCTAATGGCGATAACCATCCACAACGATAACCATCCACAACGATAACCGTCCGCGGCGATAACCGTCCACGGCGATAACCGTCCATGACGGTCACCCACAGGTGAAATCAGCTGACTGTTTCCTGTTTCCTGTGTGTTCTCTTCAGGACGGGAAGACGGCGATGCAGACTTTGTACTCGTGGCAGAACGGAGTGAAGAGTCTTCTGTGTCACGTGGTCGACGACGACAACTCAAACCAAATCAACTAAACCAGTGTTTTCTTAACCTGTCGTTAACCAGGGTTCTTTTTTTTTTCACATGTTGACTGACAGGTATTGACTCCGCCCCCTCAGGTAATAGTTAGCTTTGTGGTGATGCGTTCAGGGACTGGAACCTTCGAGGCCTCTGCAGCACAGCAGCACGGCCTGGAAGGATCGATCAATAATGTGAAATCTAATCAGGTCATTGATAATGTGATTGATAGATTTATTGCTGGACAATGTCTCGGCCGACGACGTGAAGATGTTTCTGTTGATTATTTCTTAATTGTTACTTTAAGCTGAGTTGAATCAGCGTCACTGCATTGAGAAGATGAATTTATTTATTGATTAATGGCAACGCGTCAATCATTGATTGGTTTTCTTTGATTATTTATTGATTTTAATACACTTTGATAATAACTGTGTGAGTTACGTGGTTTAAGTTTATGTTGAAAGTGGCTCCAGGTGATGTGTCGTTAAACTGAGTTAAAGGGATATTTCAGTTTTCTCCTGTGGTTTTGATGAGATGAAGATGAGATGAAGCAAGTGCTCGAATCAGGTTTAAGAAGCTTAAAGTCAGTGAGAGGACGTGTGAAGAGAGATGAACAAGTGATGATTAATAACCATCATTATTCATTATTATGATGATTTTTTTTATTGTATTGTAAAAATGCTTTGAATTCATGGATCGATTATTGAATAAAACAGATTTTGAGTTGAAATGAGTATCTATCTATCTATCTATCTATCTATCTATCTATCTATCTATCTATCTATCTATCTATCTATCTATCTATCTATCTATCTATCTATCTATCTATCTATCTATCTATCTATCTATCTATCTATCTATCTATCTATCTATCTATCTTAAAATGAGTGATCGGAAATAAAATGAGTGATTGTCTAATTTCCGATCACAAACGTGTCCATTGAACGCAGCAGCAGTAGTTCGCACGCGCAGTATGTGCTTGACTGTGATTGGTCCGTTTCAAACTGAGACCGCGGCAGTGTTGTTGTGTGCGTGTCGTGTGTTAGCAGCAGCTTAGCTCACAGTTCGTGTGTGTGGATCTAATGCGCGGACGCTAACGGGCACGTAAGTGTTTCTGCTGCGTCACGTCGAGGTTAAAAATGTCGCGCTTTGATTTTATTTAGATGAACATTTTGTCAAACTCTGTTGCCGTGATAAGTTCGCCGCGAGCAGCTAGCTGGTTAGCGGTTAGCTCGAGTGCGGCTAACAAACGAATGACAGCTGACGGAGGATAATTAGCATGTTAGCTTCAGTGTGTAGCTAACGGTCTGACACCACAGCTACGGCGTCTTCAGTTCAATTTAATGATATGTATTTGTTTACATGGAGTTATTTAAATAAAGTTGTCTTTCTTAAAAATGGAAGCTTGACAGTGGACGTCGTCGCCATCTTGGTCCTGGCAGACATATGCAGAATGAAGGCTGGTTTTTCCTGTTAAACAACAATAACGTTGACGTTTCTCAAATTACTTTCATGTGTCGTCTTTATATTAAATGTTTAAATAAAATAAAACAAACATAAACTGGACGTGAAAGTGACAAATATACATTTAAGACAATGTAAGTGAACAAACTCATTTGAACAGAACACATGAATTGGCTCATAATAGAGTGAATAAAACCAATATAAATAATCAAATAGTGAGTAGTGAATATTAAATAACAATAATGATAAATGATTAAATCAGTGCTATTTAAAAACATGTCCATTTGTCAGCAATGATCACAGCTGATCGTGTTTTTAATCAATAAAATGTGTTTCTCCTCTGGTCTACACTGACACAGTGTATAGCAGCTAATTTAAAAGAACTTTCTTGGCCCACGGTTTTTGAATAAATAGTTTATAGTGGGAGGTTTTTAAGAGTGTGTGGAACAGATGCCACTGGATTAATTAATGATGTCAAATCAAAGTGTGTGAGTTGATGATTAAAGATTTTCTTTGGCCACAGAAGATCTTCAGAGTTTAAATTAGAACACGGGTTTGTGTTACATTCATTTCAATGGTCAGAGTTTGTTTACAGCAAAGTCCCTGAAGTTTATTATTAATTATGTGGAATTCATTCGAGACAACTATCAATTTTGATCGTTCCTCCTGTTTTGGTGGATGTGTTTGACTTTTTAACAATTTTGTCACAGGATGATGGAAATTTGTCCGAACAGATCGGCCGATGGTCGGGATCAACGGTTAGAAGTCGACGACGTGAAGGGAAACTTTTCATCAGAATTCACCTTCTTACCAAACTCGCAGGTAAACCTTTAACCATGTGTAACCATGTGTAACCATGTGTAACCATGTGTAACCATGTGTAACTATGTGTAACCATGTGTAACTATGTGTTATTAGTCGGCGATAGCTTGCTAAAACTAACCATTATATCCAGCCTCAGTTTTCTCCCAGCATGCACTGTGTCGGTCATACAGACATTGTTGTGTTCAGCATAAATTCATTAAATTCTTCTTTCGCTTCTTAACCTTGAATATAACGACCATTTGTCCCTTGCTGTTGTGCAGCAGTCCATGGTGGAGGAGCGAGAACACCTGCAGGTTTACCTGAGGATCAGACCCTTCACGTCAGCCGAGTGTAACAGCAGAGAGTCACAGGTGAGTGAGTGAGTAACAGCAGAGAGTCACAGGTGAGTGAGTGAGTAACAGCAGAGAGTCACAGTGTAACATCAGAGAGTCACAGTGTAACATCAGAGAGTCACAGGTGAGAGAGTAACATCAGAGAGTCAAAGTGTAACATCAGAGAATCACAGGTGAGTGAGTAACATCAGAGAGTCACAGGTGAGTGAGTAACAGCAGAGAGTCACAGTGTAACAGCAGAGAGTCACAGGTGAGAGAGTGAGTAACAGCAGAGAGTCACAGTGTAACATCAGAGAGTCACAGTGTAACATCAGAGAGTCACAGGTGAGAGAGTAACATCAGAGAGTCAAAGTGTAACATCAGAGAATCACAGGTGAGTGAGTAACATCAGAGAGTCACAGGTGAGTGAGTAACAGCAGAGAGTCACAGTGTAACATCAGAGAGTCACAGGTGAGAGAGTGAGTAACAGCAGAGAGTCACATTGTAACATCAGAGAGTCACAGGTGAGTGAGTAAAATCAGAGAGTCACTGTGTAACATCAGAGAGTCACAGTGGAACCACTCGCTCTCCCACACCAAAGTCCACAGAGAAACACAGAGGCTGCTGGTCCTCTGCTGCCTCGTGTGGTCACTTTGTGTCGCTGCGCTGAAATGTAGATTCTTCTAATGTCTTTATGTGTCTGTGTGTCCTGAGCAGGACTGTGTGTCCATAGAGTCAGAGGACACTGTTCTGCTGAAGCCTCCTGTTGTTTCTCTGTCATCAAGACTGAGTGTTGACAGATCACTGACACACACTGGACAACGCTTCACCTTCTCTCAGGTACACACTCTCTCACTAACAGTCTTAACAGTCTCACTCTCACTAACACTCTCACTAACACTCTCACCCTCTCACTCTCACCCTCTCACAGGTCTTTGGTCCACAGACGTCTCAGAAGGACCTGTTTGAAGGAACAGTGAAGGACTTGGTCAAAGACGTTCTCCATGGACAGAACTCTGTGGTTTTCACGTACGGTGTCACCAACGCAGGGAAGACCTTCACTTTCTTAGGTCAGTGTTTCAGTGCTGATTAAATAAAAGAATAAAGTTTTAGTGACTAAGCGTAACCCGAGTACTAATAATAGTTACTACTTATTGGCTTAAATATATATTTTTGGAAGATTCCTCCATGTGACGAATAATGACTGAAAGCTGCTACATCTATGCTAGCGCCCCCTACAGCTGTGATGTTTTTACGTTTATGACGATGAACCACACTGTGAGCCTGTGTTAATGTGCTGCTGCTGTGGTTCCAGGTCCAGACTCTGACCCTGGGATCCTGCCCAGGTCTCTGGACCTGATCTTTAACAGTATTGAGGATCATGTGTTGATGGAGACCAGCATCAAACCTCAGCGCTGCACAGACTTCACCAGACTGAGCACAGAGCAGCAGCTGGAGGAGGCCACGTTCAAGAGGAACCTCTTCAGACAACTCAAGGAGGTTTGTTCACACGGCGGCCATCTTTAACTGTCACTTTAAACCATCTGAGCCTTATACTGCCCCCTGGTGCTTTTCACCAGTATGGCAACAGCCAGAGTCCACTAGTCATGGATTATTGGAATGTGTCAACTAATCAGAACTAAAACTTGAACTAACTTTAACTAGCAGCAACTTTTCATTTTACCATGAGCTTGTTGAATAAAATGGAAGAAACTGAGATGTTCAGGACAGATGTTGTTAAGGACAGATGTTGTTGAGGACAGATGTTAAAGAGTTGTTAATGACAGTATCTGTGTTCAAACCTCCTTCCATCATGGATGTTGTCGTTGTGATGAACTCTCCTTTGTTCACGTTGATATGGATCAATAAAGTTTTCCTCTCTTTGTTTCTCAGAGTGAGCGGAACAACATCAGCCTCCTGAACTCCACCAATAAAACTCAGTTTGAAGGTGAGACCACGTTTATTATCTCCAGTTCACTGTAGTACAAATACTCTGTTGTATTATGGTGTGTATTTATATCTGCAGTTTTCACTCGTTCACTCACCTGTTCACCAGCAGAGTTCACAGTTTGTCCTTGTTGTTTTTCGTACGTCGTTGCGTTCGCTCACAGCGTCTTCGTCTTTTCGCAGGAGCGTCCATGTTGGGGACGAGCGTGGCAGCAGAGGACAAAATCAGCCTGGAGGTGGCGCCGCACACCAAGTTCTCCGTCTGGGTTTCCTTCTGCGAAATCTACAACGAGAACATCCACGACCTCTTGGAGGTTTTGCCCAGTGGCGCCCCCAGGAGGACGGTGCTGCGTTTGTCACAGGACGTCAAGGGCAACGCGTTTGTCAAAGGTTTGAATACAGAAAAATATTTATTTTGATTAAAAATACACAGTGAAATAGGGACTTAACGTTGTGATTAAAGAGGATTTTTTACTTTCATTATAAATTAATCAGTTTGAGTGTTTTTTTACTAATTAAGGTGTGTGTGTGTGTGTGTGTCTTTGTCTGTGTGTGTGTGTGTCTTTGTCTGTGTGTGTGTGTGTGTGTCTCTTTGTGTGTGTGTTCAGATCTGCGCTGGGTCCAGGTCTCCAGCTCTGAAGAAGCCTTCACAGTGATGAAGTTTGGTAAGAAGAACCAGAGCTTCTCCTCCACCAGACTCAACCAGGTCTCCAGCAGAAGGTGAGGACTCAGGCGTGGCCCACAGGGGGCGCTCTCAGCCACTCAGTGCTGGTCATCGTAGCACCGTTTGTTTCACGATTGACTGATTTAAATCTGTCTCTCTGTGCAGTCACAGTGTTTTCTCCGTCCGTGTGTTGAAGATGGAGGATGTAGGAACTCCACGTGTCCACACAGTCAGCGAGTGAGTGTCACTGTGTCTGTGACCTTCACGTCTGTGACCTTCATGTCTCTGACCTTCATGTCTGTGACCTTCATGTCTGTGACCTCCATCAGGCTGTGTCTCTGTGATCTGGCCGGTTCAGAACGTTGCGCCAAGACGCAGAACCGAGGCGAGCGACTGAAAGAAGCAGGAAACATCAACACGTCCATGCTCATCCTGGGGAAGTGTATCAGCGCTCTGCGACACAATCAACAGGCCAAGTGAGAGCAGTCATGTAGATTTGTTTAAGTGACACAAAGTGACCACACGGGGCAGCAGAGGACCAGCAGCTCCTGTGTCCCCGCGAGCTAAAATCACTGGTTTTCTCTGTGGGCTTTGGTGTGGGAGAGTGAGTGACTTTGGTGTGGGAGAGTGAGTGGTTCACAAACTTCAGTTTCTTGTTGGAAAAGTCTGTCTCACAGTGAAGATAAAGACATGATGATGTTCTTAAAGATATTGTAGACTTAAACTGACACAGATTCAGGAAAGTAAAACCTCAGGAAACTGAAGTTTGTAAACCACTCACTCTCCCACACCAAAGTCACTCACTCTCCCACACCAAAGTCCATAGAGTAAACCAGTGATTTTAACATCACAGCACACAGGAGTTCACAGGAGTTGTTGATCCACTGCTGCCTCACTAACTTACAATGACTGATTTTAGTGAATTCAGCTTTTAAAATATTTACTTTAGACTTAACTCAGTGACACAAAGTGACCACACGAGGCAGCAGAGGACCAGCAGCTCCTGTGTCCCTGTGAGCTAAAATCACTGGTTTTCTCTATGGACTTTGGTGTGTGAGAGTGAGTGGTTTACAAACGTTTCCTGTTAGAAAAGTCTGTCTAACAGTGAGATAAAGATTTAGATTTTATTAACTTACCTCAGACAAGCACACTTATCACACATTAAAGTGGTGAATGAATGAATGAAGCTGACTTCCTGCTCCCCCCCCCCCCCTCAGGCTTCTCCAGCACGTTCCCTTCAGAGAGAGTAAACTCACTCACTACCTGCAGAGTTTCTTCTGTGGTCGAGGTAAAGCCTGCATGATGGTCAACATTAACCAGTGTGCGTCCATGTACGACGAGACCCTCAACGTCCTCAAGTTCTCCGCTGTGGCACAGAAGGTCTGCATGTGTCCTCTTTGTCCTGATAAACTCACGACTGATCCACGTCACATCCAGGACCTGAACCAGAACTCTGTGCTTCCAGGTTGTGGTTCTGACCGCGAAGCCTCTTCCCATCAAACCCCTCAGGTCTGAGGTCGGTGCTCCTCGCAGCAGCAGGAGGAGCTCTTTGAACGGCTGGGAGAGCAGCCTGGAGGACGTTCAGGTGACCTCCTCCTCCTCCTCCTCACTTTAGCTATCGTTTGACTTTTAGCTGCTGTATTTTGGCTCACTATTACCTATATTTTATTTCACTTTTAGCTCTATTTTAGCTCACTATTAGCTGCTATATTTTAGCTCACTATTAGCTATATTTTAGCTCACTTTTAGCTTTATTTTAGCTCACTTTAAACTATCTTTTGACTCTTAGCTGCTGTATTTTAGCTCACGTTTAGCTATATCTTAGCTCACTATTAGCTATATTTTAGCTCACTTTTAACTATCTTTTGACTTTTAGCTGCTGTATTTTAGCTCACGTTTAGCTATATTTTGGCTCACTATTAGCTGCTATATTTTAGCTCACTTTTAACTATATTTAATCTTACTTTAGCTATCTTTTGACTTTTAGCTGCTGTATTTTAGCTCACTATTAGCTGCTATATTTTAGCTTACTATTAGCTATATTTTAGCTCAGTATTAGCTGCTGTATTTTAGTTCACTTTTAGCTATATTTTAGCTCACTATTAGCTGCTATATTTAAGTTCACTTTTAGTTATATTTTATCTTACTTTTGCTATATTTTGACTTTTAGCTGCTGTATTTTATCTCACTTTTAGCTATATTTTATCTCACTTTTGGCTATATTTTATCCCTATTTTAGCTCACTTTAAAAAAAATTTATCTCGCTATCTTCTGACTTTTAGCTGCTATGTTTCCGCTCAGTTATTGGTATATATCGACATCTAGCGGCTGTATTTCAGCTCACATTTATTCGTATTTTCGCTCATAATAACTGAGCCTTTGGTGTGTTTTTCAAATGTCTTTTTATAGGAGGACATGGACGATGAGGACGAGGACGGCCTGATGGAGACCACGGTGGATCCCAGTGCAAATGAAGAAGGCGACAAAGAAAACCAGGAGAAAATCCTCATCAGTAAAGTGACGCAGCAGGTCAGGCCCCGCCCCTTTATATTCCATTAATAATGTTTTATGTTGTGATGTGAAAGCAGGGAAGTTACAGGTGTTTAATTTCCTCTTATGTTTTGCTTCTTCCGTCTATTTTTCGGGTTATTTTACTGCCGTCCACCGTGTTGTTGTTGTGTTCTGCCTCTCAGAGGCAGGTGGCGCTGTTGAAGCAGCTCCAGCTGCAGCTGAAGAAGGAGCGAGCCGAGGGTTTGCTGATGGAGGCTCGAGTGAGGGAGGAAATCAGCAGAGAGTTCTCTGAACTTTTCTCCGACATGCAGAAGGACTACAAGTGAGACACTTTATCAACTCACTCATGTTTGTTTGACTTTCAAGCGTTAGCTCAAACTTTAGCCAACTGTCTTTTTACTTGTTATATTTTGGCTCACGTTAAGCTAAGTTCAAGCTCTACTGTTTTTGTGTTCAGTGAACGCCTTGCGAGGGAAAGGGAAATCTTGGAGGAGCGAGCAGAACGGAGGATGGAGATCTTCAAGAACCTCATCGACAACATGACCAAAGCAGGAAGCAGTCACGATGCAAAGGTAACGCACACCTTTGTTTTTCTAATGTTTCAGCCCAGTGATGAATATCTTTCATTGACTGGAGTTGTGCTGATTATTGACTCTCCTCTGAGATCATAATGATTGGTGATCTGCAGTGAGAGTAAACCGAGGTGGAGAGGATTCTGGTGAGTGTCTTCATTCTGATGATTGTTTCCTCCCACAGGACAAATCCCTGGACCCTGACTCCTCTGAACTGGCGGAAATAAAGATGGCTGCCGAGGCCGCCTGTAAATGTCTGCGCTCTGGTCGCGCAGCATCCTGGGGCAACAGAGGTGGCGCTGTGGAGGATCTGAAGAGGAAGATGTCGGAAACACCGGAGGAACAAACGTCTCGCAAACGCAGAGGTAAATGCACACGTGTTCATTAGCGCCCCCGTCTGTCAGAAAGGAGTAATGGTTTGTTCCAGTTTTAGTCGGAAATCTGGATTCCTGAGATATTCTCCTGTTTGAATTAGCTTTATTGTGTTATCTTGTAGGTGAAACCAGCAGAAATGAGGAGGAGGAGGAGAAAAGGATGTTCCTCCCTCAGGTCCAGAAGAAGCCTTCACAGATGTCTCTGGTCGAGGAGGAGAATCAAAGACATCAGCTGCAGGTAAAAGACCTTGAGAGGAACATGATGTTGTTTGATGTCGACTCTGTTTTCATGCGTCTTCTCCTGCCTTACCTACAGGAGGCGCTGTCAGCTCTGGAGAAGGAGAAGAAAGCCAGGGAAGATGTCCTTGCCGCTCTGGAGTTCCAGACTCTGGGCAAAGAGGAGGCGCTGGCGTCCGTTGAGGAGGAGAGGAAAGCAAAAGAGGAGGCACTGGTGACGATCAGTGAGCTGAGGAGAGACAAAGACGAGTCTGAAGACCAGAGAGAGAACGCTCGCTCTGTCCTGGAGAGGCAGATAAAGATCAGCAGACTGATGGAGGAGAGGTCAGGTCTTCACCAGGAGGTCAGAGAGCTGACCACCAAACTGGACCTCACTCAGCAGAAGGTGAGTCTGCTTCAGTTGTTTCTGAGATGATTTTTAACACGATATTTAAAGGGATAGTTCTGAATTTTGCACATCAGACCTATTTTCCAACGTGACGGAGACGTTTTCAAGAAATTTCATTCAGTTCTTCTCGTTGCCGAGTTCGCTGATGCTATGGCTAGCGCAAGTCAAAGGTACAAGTTAGCATGGCATTAGAAACACTCATACCGACTCCACAGTGCACCCGAGGCAAATCAATTGTAACGGCAGACTATCGATGTACATATCTGTGTTGATAGAATAATATTTGAAACAAAACTAACCTCGCATCGCATGAATCATCCATTTTTGAGGGACTACTTTCTCAGCAGCAGCGGAATCAGTCCGCCTCTGCCACAACCTAACAGGAAGTATGAATCCTTCAAATTGCAAGGTTGGTTTTATTTCAAACATTCTATCAACACAGATATGTACATCAATAGTCTGCTGTTACAATCGATTTGCCTTGGTATGAGTGTTTCTAATGCCATGCTAACTTGTACCTTTGACCTGCGCTAGCCATAGCACCAGCTAACTCTGCAACTAGAAGAACTGAACGAAATTTCTTGAAAACGTCTCCAGAGTTGGAAAATAGGTCTTATGTCCAAAATTCCAAACTATCCCTTTAAGATCATCATCATTTCCACAATTTTGAGATAATAATTAACAGATTCATTGATAATGAAAATTTGAATCTTCAGGTGACGAGTGAGGAGGAGCGAGCCTCGCAGGCGTCACTTCAGCTGCAGTCTGCTCGAGCACAACTGGACCAACTTTTGAAGGAAATCCAGGAGAATAATTCCCAGATCCTCTCCCTGAAACAGGAGCTTCAGGCCGTCACAGCTTTGTCCTCCAGCGATGAGTCAAAACACCAAGTGTCTGAGCTCCAGAGGAATCTGGCCGACGAGAAGCAGAAAAGCCAGAGCAGGCGTCTGCAGATGCTGGAGCGTGAGCTGGAACAGACTAAAGAACAGCTGGAGACCATCAACGACGAGAAGGAAGCGTCAAGTCTGCAACTCAACGAGCTGAGAACGAAGCTTCAGGAACGAGAGGAGATCATCTCCACACTGGAGAATCAAGAGCGAGAAGCTAAAGAACAAACTGAGCAGCTGAGAACAAAGCTTCAGGAACGAGAGGAGATCATCTCAACTCTGAAGAATCAAGAGCGAGAAGCTAAAGAACAAACAGAGCAGCTGAGAACAAAGCTTCAGGAACGAGAGGAGATCATCTCAACTCTGAAGAATCAAGAGCGAGAAGCTAAAGAACAAACTGAGCAGCTGAGAACAAAGTTTCAGGAAAGAGAGGAGATCATCTCCACGCTGGAGAATCAAGAGCGAGAAGCTAAAGAACAAACTGAGCAGCTGAGAACAAAGCTTCAGGAGCGAGAAGAGATCATCTCCACGCTGGAGAGTCAGGAGAAAGTTTCCACTGGAGAAGCAGATCAGCTGAGGTTGAAGCTGGAGGAACAGGTGGAGGAGCTGAAGAAGAAGCTGCAGGAACAACAGGTGGAGTCACAGAAGCTCCTTGATGAACTTAAACACGACCTGAAGAACCAGCAGGAAACTCTGGATGAAGTCGTCCCTGATCTGAGGCAGAAGCTCTGTGAAGAGGAGAAAACTGTGGAGCTGCTCAGAACTGAACTGGAAGAAGCTCGGCTCAAACGTTCCTCCAGCTCTGCTGCTGCTGAAGAAGAACTCAAGAGGTCCAACTCTGAACTCCAGACAGAGGTGGCTTCCCTGAGGTCAAAGGTCGCAGACATGGAGGAGGTGAAAGCATCAGAAGCTCACAGACGGACGGAGGAGAAAGCGTCTGCAGAACTGCAGAAGAAGCTGCAGGATATGGAGGCACAGCTGACGTCCCTGCAGAAGAGCCTGAAGGAGGCGCAGGAGCGCCGGGACGAGGAGGAGATCCAGGCGGTCCAGGAGGCTCGGCGGCGGGAGGCGGAGCGTCGAAGGGAGCTGCTGGCCGTGGCCCACGAGGCCATCGCTCAGAAAGACGAGGAGCTGGAGAAGAGAGCGGAGGAGATCAACAGGTAAGACGGCGATAGTTCAGGCGGCTCACGCTCGGTCCAAACCACTCTCTAAACACCGTCACACCAGAACATCGCGTCAGAAAATGTCATAAAAGGATTTTATGAGTCAAAATCTGTCAGTTTTACGCAGAACCAAAAACCTGAGAACTGTCCCTTTAGTTCAGTGTTTCATATCTTAGGTGTAGAGCTGAACTGTTTTGATCGTCGACAATCGGTTTGAAGCTGTTTTTCATGATTAAAACCAGATTTCTGATTGTTTTAGCTTCTTAAATGTGAATATTTTCTTTGTTTCTTTTGCTCCACAAAAACAAAGAAATCATTCAAACTCAATTGTTTTAGTTTGTGGACAAAACAAACTATGATGTTCATTCTCCTCCTGAGCAGCAGAGGAAACGACTGCATCGTTCAACCGTCGCCTTCTCTCACGTCTTTGTCTCGCCTCGTTTTTAAAACCTTTTTAATTTTTCCTCAGGCTGAAGGAAAACGCCAAACAGGACTCGGAGAAAGTGACGAGGCTCGGCGTGGAGCGTCAGAGGAACGAGGACGAGGCGTCGGACATGAGAGAGAAACTGGCCGACTACAAGAAGCAGATCCAGCAGGTCCAGAAGGAGGTAAAGGTGTTTTTAAAACAGACAGAAATATTAGACCAGTTCATGGATTAGTCTACGATATCTGAGATGACTCAAGTTCGTAAAGCACTCACTCTCCCACACCAAAGTCCACTGCTAAAAATCTGCAACTTTCTCTATGAGGTTTGGTGTGGGAGAGTGTAATCATGTTTTCACTGAGTGAGCCTCTGTGTCAGCAGCAGGGGGCGCTCACAGCACAGTCAGTACGCCTCTCGTCTTTTCTTTTCTATTTTGAGGATTTAAATGTGGTGAACGAGCGTTTGTTTTGTCTGAAGATCTCGGTCATGAGGGAAGACGAGAAGCTTCTGAGGCAGAAACTGGGCGACGCAGAGAAAACCAGGAAGCAGCTTCAGAGCGACGTGTCCAGCAGAGACAGAATCATTCAGCAGCTCAGAGCGGTGAGACGCTGCCTCTTCGCCTTCATCACTCTCTGTTTCATGAGGTTTTTATTCATCCGTGTCTTTGTGCTCGTCTTCAGGAACAATCGTCCGACAGCAGCAGGTCTGGAGGTCAGCAGGACCAGAACACCTGTAAAGGTGAGACACGCCGACCTCTGCAGCTTTGAAAGCTCGCAACACCTTAAACACCCCGGAGCGCTGTATCATCACGTACCGCAGAGATATATCCCAGATATTTTTAAACCACAGGCTCTTTTATTCATTAACCCTCAGCCTATAATGCAAGTACATAAGATGCTTGTGTCGTACGAGTGCAATGCACGTAGCAAGTATGTATTCCTATAGTGGGAGGTGAAGAAGATATTTCAGTTATGGTAATGCATGATAAGGAACGTAAACCCTAACATAATACAAACACTGTGCAACCTCATTAGGCACAACGCTAATGTTTTGTTTTGTGTAATGTCAGCCACGCCAGTCACAGACAGACAGACACAACAACTTGTTTTATAGATAGATAGATGGATCATTACACAAAATTCATTAAAATTATTCTTTACGAGGTTTGCAAAGATTTTCAACACATCTTTGTTCAGGGTGATGCCGACTATTATGATGGTAAATTTCAAGTCATTTCAAGTCATTTTGAGAAGAAACTCAGCTCACTGTCAAAGTGCATCAGGGCAAATGAATATTTTCATGATTTTTAAAAATTCATTAAAAATATTCCTTAAGAGATATGCAAATATTTTCAACAGATCCTTGTTCAGGGTGATGTCGACTATTATGATGGTGAATTTCAAGTCATTCCGAGATACTTTTTGTTTTTTTGAAGAAAGTCAGTTCACTGTCAAAGTGTATCAGGGCAAATGAATATTTTCATGATTTTCAAAAATTCATTAAAAATATTCCTTAAGAGCTTTGCAAATATTTTTAACAGATCCTTGTTCAGGGCGATGCCGACTATTATGATGGTGAATTTCAAGTAATTCCGAGATACTTTTTGTTTTTTTGAAGAAAGTCAGCTCACTGTCAAAGTGCATCAGGGCAAATGAATATTTTCATGATTTTTAAAAATTCATTAAAAATATTCCTTAAGAGATATGCAAATATTTTCAACAGATCCTTGTTCAGGGTGATGTCGACTATTATGATGGTGAATTTCAAGTCATTCCGAGATACTTTTTGTTTTTTTGAAGAAACTCAGCTCACTGTCAAAGTGCATCAGGGCAAATGAATATTTTCATGATTTTTAAAAATTCATATAAAATATTCCTTAAGAGATATGCAAATATTTTCAACAGATCCTTGTTCAGGGCGATGCCGACTATTATGATGGTGAATTTCAAGTCATTCCGAGATACTTTTTGTTTTTTTGAAGAAACTCAGCTCACTGTCAAAGTGCATCAGGGCAAATGAATATTTTCATGATTTTCAAAAATTCATTAAAAATATTCCTTAAGAGATATGCAAATATTTTTAACAGATCCTTGTTCAGGGCGATGCCGACTATTATGATGGTGAATTTCAAGTCATTCAGAGATACTTTTTGTTTTTTTGAAGAAAGTCAGCTCACTGTCAAAGTGCATCAGGGCAAATGAATATTTTCATGATTTTTAAAAATTCATATAAAATATTCCTTAAGAGCTTTGCAAATATTTTCAACAGATCCTTGTTCAGGGTGATGCCGACTATTATGATGGTGAATTTCAAGTCATTCCGAGATACTTTTTGTTTTCGAGAAGAAACTCAGCTCACTGTCAAAGTGCATCAGGGCAAATGAATATTTTCATGATTTTTAAAAATTCATTAAAAATATTCCTTAAGAGATATGCAACTATTTTCAACAGATCCTTGTTCAGGGTGATGTCGACTATTATGATGGTGAATTTCAAGTCATTCCGAGATACTTTTTGTTTTTTTGAAGAAAGTCAGCTCACTGTCAAAGTGCATCAGGGCAAATGAATATTTTCATGATTTTTAAAAATTCATTAAAAATATTCCTTAAGAGATATGCAAATATTTTCAACAGATTCTTGTTCAGGGCGATGCCGACTATTATGATGGTGAATTTCAAGTCATTCCAAGATACTTTTTGTTTTCGAGAAGAAACTCAGCTCACTGTCAAAGTGCATCAGGGCAAATGGATCATTTCAAGAAATTCAAAAATTCATTAAAATTATTCCTTAAGAGTTTTGCAAATATTTTCAACAGATCCTTGTTCAGGGCGATGCCGACTATTATGATGGTGAATTTCAAGTCATTCCGAGATACTTTTTGTTTTTTTGAAGAAAGTCAGCTCACTGTCAAAGTGCATCAGGGCAAATGAATATTTTCATGATTTTTAAAAATTCATATAAAATATTCCTTAAGAGATATGCAAATATTTTCAACAGATCCTTGTTCAGGGTGATGCCGACTATTATGATGGTGAATTTCAAGTCATTCCGAGATACTTTTTGTTTTCGAGAAGAAACTCAGCTCACTGTCAAAGTGCATCAGGGCAAATGAATATTTTCATGATTTTTAAAAATTCATTAAAAATATTCCTTAAGAGATATGCAAATATTTTCAACAGATTCTTGTTCAGGGCGATGCCGACTATTATGATGGTGAATTTCAAGTCATTCCAAGATACTTTTTGTTTTCGAGAAGAAACTCAGCTCACTGTCAAAGTGCATCAGGGCAAATGGATCATTTCAAGAAATTCAAAAATTCATTAAAATTATTCCTTAAGAGTTTTGCAAATATTTTCAACAGATCCTTGTTCAGGGCGATGCCGACTATTATGATGGTGAATTTCAAGTCATTCCGAGATACTTTTTGTTTTTTTGAAGAAAGTCAGCTCACTGTCAAAGTGCATCAGGGCAAATGAATATTTTCATGATTTTTAAAAATTCATATAAAATATTCCTTAAGAGATATGCAAATATTTTCAACAGATCCTTGTTCAGGGTGATGCCGACTATTATGATGGTGAATTTCAAGTCATTCCGAGATACTTTTTGTTTTCGAGAAGAAACTCAGCTCACTGTCAAAGTGCATCAGGGCAAATGAATATTTTCATGATTTTTAAAAATTCATTAAAAATATTCCTTAAGAGATATGCAAATATTTTCAACAGATCCTTGTTCAGGGTGATGTCGACTATTATGATGGTGAATTTCAAGTCATTCCGAGATACTTTTTATTTTTGAGAAGAAACTCAGCTCACTGTCAAAGTGCATCAGGGCAAATGAATATTTTCATGATTTTTAAAAATTCATTAAAAATATTCCTTAAGAGATATGCAAATATTTTCAACAGATCCTTGTTCAGGGTGATGTCGACTATTATGATGGTGAATTTCAAGTCATTCCGAGATACTTTTTGTTTTTTTGAAGAAAGTCAGTTCACTGTCAAAGTGCATCAGGGCAAATGAATATTTTCATGATTTTCAAAAATTCATTAAAAATATTCCTTAAGAGATATGCAAATATTTTCAACAGATCCTTGTTCAGGGTGATGTCGACTATTATGATGGTGAATTTCAAGTCATTCCGAGATACTTTTAAATTTTTAGAAGAAACTCAGCTCACTGTCAAAGTGCATCAGGGCAAATGAATATTTTCATGATTTTCAAAAATTCATTAAAAATATTCCTTAAGAGCTTTGCAAATATTTTTAACAGATCCTTGTTCAGGGCGATGCCGACTATTATGATGGTGAATTTCAAGTAATTCCGAGATACTTTTTATTTTTGAGAAGAAACTCAGCTCACTGTCAAAGTGCATCAGGGCAAATGAATATTTTCATGATTTTTAAAAATTCATTAAAAATATTCCTTAAGAGATATGCAACTATTTTCAACAGATCCTTGTTCAGGGTGATGTCGACTATTATGATGGTGAATTTCAAGTCATTCCGAGATACTTTTTGTTTTCGAGAAGAAACTCAGCTCACTGTCAAAGTGCATCAGGGCAAATGAATATTTTCATGATTTTTAAAAATTCATTAAAAATATTCCTTAAGAGATATGCAAATATTTTCAACAGATCCTTGTTCAGGGTGATGCCGACTATTATGATGGTGAATTTCAAGTAATTCCGAGATACTTTTTGTTTTTTTGAAGAAACTCAGCTCACTGTCAAAGTGCATCAGGGCAAATGGATCATTTCAAGAAATTCAAAAATTCATTAAAATTATTCCTTAAGAGTTTTGCAAATATTTTCAACAGATCCTTGTTCAGGGCGATGCCGACTATTATGATGGTGAATTTCAAGTCATTCCGAGATACTTTTTGTTTTTTTGAAGAAAGTCAGCTCACTGTCAAAGTGCATCAGGGCAAATGAATATTTTCATGATTTTTAAAAATTCATTAAAAATATTCCTTAAGAGATATGCAAATATTTTCAACAGATCCTTGTTCAGGGTGATGTCGACTATTATGATGGTGAATTTCAAGTCATTCCGAGATACTTTTTATTTTTGAGAAGAAACTCAGCTCACTGTCAAAGTGCATCAGGGCAAATGAATATTTTCATGATTTTTAAAAATTCATTAAAAATATTCCTTAAGAGATATGCAAATATTTTCAACAGATCCTTGTTCAGGGTGATGTCGACTATTATGATGGTGAATTTCAAGTCATTCCGAGATACTTTTTATTTTTGAGAAGAAACTCAGCTCACTGTCAAAGTGCATCAGGGCAAATGAATATTTTCATGATTTTTAAAAATTCATTAAAAATATTCCTTAAGAGATATGCAAATATTTTCAACAGATCCTTGTTCAGGGTGATGCCGACTATTATGATGGTGAATTTCAAGTCATTCCGAGATACTTTTTGTTTTTTTGAAGAAACTCAGCTCACTGTCAAAGTGCATCAGGGCAAATGAATATTTTCATGATTTTTAAAAATTCATTAAAAATATTCCTTAAGAGATATGCAAATATTTTCAACAGATCCTTGTTCAGGGTGATGTCGACTATTATGATGGTGAATTTCAAGTCATTCCGAGATACTTTTTGTTTTTTTGAAGAAAGTCAGTTCACTGTCAAAGTGTATCAGGGCAAATGAATATTTTCATGATTTTCAAAAATTCATTAAAAATATTCCTTAAGAGCTTTGCAAATATTTTTAACAGATCCTTGTTCAGGGCGATGCCGACTATTATGATGGTGAATTTCAAGTAATTCCGAGATACTTTTTGTTTTTTTGAAGAAAGTCAGCTCACTGTCAAAGTGCATCAGGGCAAATGAATATTTTCATGATTTTTAAAAATTCATTAAAAATATTCCTTAAGAGATATGCAAATATTTTCAACAGATCCTTGTTCAGGGTGATGTCGACTATTATGATGGTGAATTTCAAGTCATTCCGAGATACTTTTTGTTTTTTTGAAGAAACTCAGCTCACTGTCAAAGTGCATCAGGGCAAATGAATATTTTCATGATTTTTAAAAATTCATATAAAATATTCCTTAAGAGATATGCAAATATTTTCAACAGATCCTTGTTCAGGGCGATGCCGACTATTATGATGGTGAATTTCAAGTCATTCCGAGATACTTTTTGTTTTTTTGAAGAAACTCAGCTCACTGTCAAAGTGCATCAGGGCAAATGAATATTTTCATGATTTTCAAAAATTCATTAAAAATATTCCTTAAGAGATATGCAAATATTTTTAACAGATCCTTGTTCAGGGCGATGCCGACTATTATGATGGTGAATTTCAAGTCATTCAGAGATACTTTTTGTTTTTTTGAAGAAAGTCAGCTCACTGTCAAAGTGCATCAGGGCAAATGAATATTTTCATGATTTTTAAAAATTCATATAAAATATTCCTTAAGAGCTTTGCAAATATTTTCAACAGATCCTTGTTCAGGGTGATGCCGACTATTATGATGGTGAATTTCAAGTCATTCCGAGATACTTTTTGTTTTCGAGAAGAAACTCAGCTCACTGTCAAAGTGCATCAGGGCAAATGAATATTTTCATGATTTTTAAAAATTCATTAAAAATATTCCTTAAGAGATATGCAACTATTTTCAACAGATCCTTGTTCAGGGTGATGTCGACTATTATGATGGTGAATTTCAAGTCATTCCGAGATACTTTTTGTTTTTTTGAAGAAAGTCAGCTCACTGTCAAAGTGCATCAGGGCAAATGAATATTTTCATGATTTTTAAAAATTCATTAAAAATATTCCTTAAGAGATATGCAAATATTTTCAACAGATTCTTGTTCAGGGCGATGCCGACTATTATGATGGTGAATTTCAAGTCATTCCAAGATACTTTTTGTTTTCGAGAAGAAACTCAGCTCACTGTCAAAGTGCATCAGGGCAAATGGATCATTTCAAGAAATTCAAAAATTCATTAAAATTATTCCTTAAGAGTTTTGCAAATATTTTCAACAGATCCTTGTTCAGGGCGATGCCGACTATTATGATGGTGAATTTCAAGTCATTCCGAGATACTTTTTGTTTTTTTGAAGAAAGTCAGCTCACTGTCAAAGTGCATCAGGGCAAATGAATATTTTCATGATTTTTAAAAATTCATATAAAATATTCCTTAAGAGATATGCAAATATTTTCAACAGATCCTTGTTCAGGGTGATGCCGACTATTATGATGGTGAATTTCAAGTCATTCCGAGATACTTTTTGTTTTCGAGAAGAAACTCAGCTCACTGTCAAAGTGCATCAGGGCAAATGAATATTTTCATGATTTTTAAAAATTCATTAAAAATATTCCTTAAGAGATATGCAAATATTTTCAACAGATTCTTGTTCAGGGCGATGCCGACTATTATGATGGTGAATTTCAAGTCATTCCAAGATACTTTTTGTTTTCGAGAAGAAACTCAGCTCACTGTCAAAGTGCATCAGGGCAAATGGATCATTTCAAGAAATTCAAAAATTCATTAAAATTATTCCTTAAGAGTTTTGCAAATATTTTCAACAGATCCTTGTTCAGGGCGATGCCGACTATTATGATGGTGAATTTCAAGTCATTCCGAGATACTTTTTGTTTTTTTGAAGAAAGTCAGCTCACTGTCAAAGTGCATCAGGGCAAATGAATATTTTCATGATTTTTAAAAATTCATATAAAATATTCCTTAAGAGATATGCAAATATTTTCAACAGATCCTTGTTCAGGGTGATGCCGACTATTATGATGGTGAATTTCAAGTCATTCCGAGATACTTTTTGTTTTCGAGAAGAAACTCAGCTCACTGTCAAAGTGCATCAGGGCAAATGAATATTTTCATGATTTTTAAAAATTCATTAAAAATATTCCTTAAGAGATATGCAAATATTTTCAACAGATCCTTGTTCAGGGTGATGTCGACTATTATGATGGTGAATTTCAAGTCATTCCGAGATACTTTTTATTTTTGAGAAGAAACTCAGCTCACTGTCAAAGTGCATCAGGGCAAATGAATATTTTCATGATTTTTAAAAATTCATTAAAAATATTCCTTAAGAGATATGCAAATATTTTCAACAGATCCTTGTTCAGGGTGATGTCGACTATTATGATGGTGAATTTCAAGTCATTCCGAGATACTTTTTGTTTTTTTGAAGAAAGTCAGTTCACTGTCAAAGTGCATCAGGGCAAATGAATATTTTCATGATTTTCAAAAATTCATTAAAAATATTCCTTAAGAGATATGCAAATATTTTCAACAGATCCTTGTTCAGGGTGATGTCGACTATTATGATGGTGAATTTCAAGTCATTCCGAGATACTTTTAAATTTTTAGAAGAAACTCAGCTCACTGTCAAAGTGCATCAGGGCAAATGAATATTTTCATGATTTTCAAAAATTCATTAAAAATATTCCTTAAGAGCTTTGCAAATATTTTTAACAGATCCTTGTTCAGGGCGATGCCGACTATTATGATGGTGAATTTCAAGTAATTCCGAGATACTTTTTATTTTTGAGAAGAAACTCAGCTCACTGTCAAAGTGCATCAGGGCAAATGAATATTTTCATGATTTTTAAAAATTCATTAAAAATATTCCTTAAGAGATATGCAACTATTTTCAACAGATCCTTGTTCAGGGTGATGTCGACTATTATGATGGTGAATTTCAAGTCATTCCGAGATACTTTTTGTTTTCGAGAAGAAACTCAGCTCACTGTCAAAGTGCATCAGGGCAAATGAATATTTTCATGATTTTTAAAAATTCATTAAAAATATTCCTTAAGAGATATGCAAATATTTTCAACAGATCCTTGTTCAGGGTGATGCCGACTATTATGATGGTGAATTTCAAGTAATTCCGAGATACTTTTTGTTTTTTTGAAGAAACTCAGCTCACTGTCAAAGTGCATCAGGGCAAATGGATCATTTCAAGAAATTCAAAAATTCATTAAAATTATTCCTTAAGAGTTTTGCAAATATTTTCAACAGATCCTTGTTCAGGGCGATGCCGACTATTATGATGGTGAATTTCAAGTCATTCCGAGATACTTTTTGTTTTTTTGAAGAAAGTCAGCTCACTGTCAAAGTGCATCAGGGCAAATGAATATTTTCATGATTTTTAAAAATTCATTAAAAATATTCCTTAAGAGATATGCAAATATTTTCAACAGATCCTTGTTCAGGGTGATGTCGACTATTATGATGGTGAATTTCAAGTCATTCCGAGATACTTTTTGTTTTTTTGAAGAAAGTCAGTTCACTGTCAAAGTGCATCAGGGCAAATGAATATTTTCATGATTTTCAAAAATTCATTAAAAATATTCCTTAAGAGATATGCAAATATTTTCAACAGATCCTTGTTCAGGGTGATGTCGACTATTATGATGGTGAATTTCAAGTCATTCCGAGATACTTTTAAATTTTTAGAAGAAACTCAGCTTACTGTCAAAGTGCATCAGGGCAAATGAATATTTTCATGATTTTCAAAAATTCATTAAAAATATTCCTTAAGAGCTTTGCAAATATTTTCAACAGATCCTTGTTCAGGGCGATGCCGACTATTATGATGGTGAATTTCAAGTCATTCCGAGATACTTTTTGTTTTTTTGAAGAAACTCAGCTCACTGTCAAAGTGCATCAGGGCAAATGAATATTTTCATGATTTTCAAAAATTCATTAAAAATATTCCTTAAGAGATATGCAAATATTTTTAACAGATCCTTGTTCAGGGCGATGCCGACTATTATGATGGTGAATTTCAAGTCATTCCGAGATACTTTTTGTTTTTTTGAAGAAAGTCAGCTCACTGTCAAAGTGCATCAGGGCAAATGAATATTTTCATGATTTTTAAAAATTCATATAAAATATTCCTTAAGAGCTTTGCAAATATTTTCAACAGATCCTTGTTCAGGGTGATGCCGACTATTATGATGGTGAATTTCAAGTAATTCCGAGATACTTTTTGTTTTTTTGAAGAAACTCAGCTCACTGTCAAAGTGCATCAGGGCAAATGGATCATTTCAAGAAATTCAAAAATTCATTAAAATTATTCCTTAAGAGTTTTGCAAATATTTTCAACAGATCCTTGTTCAGGGCGATGCCGACTATTATGATGGTGAATTTCAAGTCATTCCGAGATACTTTTTGTTTTTTTGAAGAAAGTCAGCTCACTGTCAAAGTGCATCAGGGCAAATGAATATTTTCATGATTTTCAAAAATTCATTAAAAATATTCCTTAAGAGATATGCAAATATTTTCAACAGATCCTTGTTCAGGGTGATGTCGACTATTATGATGGTGAATTTCAAGTCATTCCGAGATACTTTTAAATTTTTAGAAGAAACTCAGCTCACTGTCAAAGTGCATCAGGGCAAATGAATATTTTCATGATTTTTAAAAATTCATTAAAAATATTCCTTAAGAGTTTTGCAAATATTTTTAACAGATCCTTGTTCAGGGTGATGTCGACTATTATGATGGTGAATTTCAAGTCATTCCGAGATACTTTTTGTTTTTTTGAAGAAAGTCAGCTCACTGTCAAAGTGCATCAGGGCAAATGAATATTTTCATGATTTTTAAAAATTCATTAAAAATATTCCTTAAGAGATATGCAAATATTTTCAACAGATTCTTGTTCAGGGCGATGCCGACTATTATGATGGTGAATTTCAAGTCATTCCGAGATACTTTTTGTTTTTTTGAAGAAAGTCAGCTCACTGTCAAAGTGCATCAGGGCAAATGAATATTTTCATGATTTTTAAAAATTCATTAAAAATATTCCTTAAGAGATATGCAAATATTTTCAACAGATCCTTGTTCAGGGTGATGTCGACTATTATGATGGTGAATTTCAAGTCATTCCGAGATACTTTTTATTTTTGAGAAGAAACTCAGCTCACTGTCAAAGTGCATCAGGGTAAATTAATATTTTCATGATTTTTAAAAATTCATTAAAAATATTCCTTAAGAGATTTGCAAATATTTTCAACAGATCCTTGTTCAGGGTGATGTCGACTATTATGATGGTGAATTTCAAGTAATTCCGAGATACTTTTTGTTTTTTTGAAGAAACTCAGCTCACTGTCAAAGTGCATCAGGGCAAATGAATATTTTCATGATTTTTAAAAATTCATTAAAAATATTCCTTAAGAGTTTTGCAAATATTTTCAACAGATCCTTGTTCAGGGCGATGCCGACTATTATGATGGTGAATTTCAAGTCATTCCAAGATACTTTTTGTTTTCGAGAAGAAACTCAGCTCACTGTCAAAGTGCATCAGGGCAAATGGATCATTTCAAGAAATTCAAAAATTCATTAAAATTATTCCTTAAGAGTTTTGCAAATATTTTCAACAGATCCTTGTTCAGGGTGATGCTGACTATACAATATTATATTCAAGTAATTCCGAGATACTTTTAGTTTTTTTGAAGAAAGTCAACTCAGGGCAAATGGATCATTTCCATCACAACATGTAGCTACACTATTGCTAATTGAAAATGAAAACGTGTTTGTATTATGCTAGCCCTACGCTAATGCTAATCATTGCCTCCCTTGCTAACAGGCAAAAGCTGCTTTGACCTGTTGATGCTGGCGTTTAGAATGAATTGTATCAAATGTGTGATTTAGAGCAGTTTAATTTGATATTTAAGCTGTAAGAAATCATTTGTTTCAGGTGTTTAACTGTGATAAATGTTGTGTTATTAAAGCACACGCAAGTCCACTGTATGTAGGTTAAACACAAGTCCAAAATCTCTGCTAACCAAGATAATCCTGATGAATTGAATAATAATCGACAGATTAGTGGACAACAAAATAATGGTTAGTTGCAGCCCTGCTGTCGTGTGTGTGTGTTAGTGTGTGATCTTGTTTGTGTGTGATTGTGTTTGTGTGTGTCCTCAGATCTGGAGGCTAAAGAACGAGTGATGGACGACATGCGTTTAGCTCTGACGGAGCAGGAGGAGACGCAGGCTCAGATGGAGGAGGTTCTGGAGGAGAAGCTCCACCTCATCCAGGAACTTTCTGAAGGCAAGAACAAGAAGATAAACAAACAAACCCTTCTTCTATTTTTAATGTTAATATTGATGTTTTTCTACGTTTGCTTTGATCTTTGCAGAAGTGGACAGGCTTAAAGCGCTGTCGCAGCAGCAGGGCGCTGCAGGGGGCGCTCAGGAGGACACACTGCGGTCACATGACCTTGGCCTGCTCAAACAGGAAGCTGCGAAGGCTCAGGAACAACTGAAGGTACGGACAGGAAATTATGCGTTTGTGTGAAGGAAGGACGGCGTAATAAATGAAGCGACCACGTTTCCAGCTGTGCACAGACAAACATCAGGCCGAGAGGAGGAAGTGGCTGGAGGAGAAACTGTCTCTGATTGGTCAGGCTAAAGAGGCCGAGGACAAGAGGAACCAGGAGATGAGGAAGTTTGTCGACGACAGAGAACGATACATGAGACAGCAGAGTCGTCTGGTGAGTTCATTCACCTTTTAACCTCAGTCTGTTTCTGACTTTAGCTTTAATAAGAAGTCAGGAGTGTGTTTATATATATGTGTGTGTGTGTGTGTGTGTGTGTTTGTTTGCTGTGCACCAGGAGAGTGAACTCTCTGAGAAGGAGAAGACGATGGACACCTGGAGGACAGAGAGGGACACTCTGGTCTCTGCTCTGGAGGTTCAGCTCCACAAACTCCTCAGCAGCCAAGCACAAAAAGACAAAGAGATCCAGGAGCTGCGCCGCAATGCCACACAGCCACCAGCAGAGGTCAGTGTAAGCACAGTGGTCACACCAGAGGCTCAGCTTCCACACAGTCAGTAAACGGTGCCAGGAAACGTCTGAATGATGTCACACCTTTTCTTTATCACTCACTGCTTTAAAATCCCTGATATTTACAGTTTCCTGAGTGAATATTAAAGATCAGCGTCTCTTCAGACCAGAGTCTTCAGCGTCTTCAGAGTTTGACACTTGATGATGATGATGATGATGACGATCAGCGTGTGATAACCATGAGAAATAAAAACAAACACGGCAGAAACTGCAGAAAATGAAATGAATAAAGTCGTCATTCAGAGCAGTTTGTGTGATTTTTCAGCTCCATAAAACAAAGAAATCCTTCAAAACGGGTCATTAAATCAGGATTCTACAGGTCCTTGAAATCCTTGAGAGTTTGTGACTTTGAAAGATTAGATGTCCTGATGCCGACTAACATGGAGACATCGTCACTCGTGGTGTTGTGGACACTGTCTCTCTCTGCTGATCATGGACATGGAAATAGGTCCTTGAATTAGATGTAAAACATGGTGTGAGGACTGATCAGAGTGTCCTCATGTGATATATAGTGGAAATCTTCAGTCAGATTGTTTATGAAGACGTGATGTTTCATTCATTCATTCATGTTTAAAGTGTAAAGAACAAAGCTGTAGAAATAGAAGTGTGTGTGTGGTGAAACGTCACTGACAGAAGACGTGTGTGTGTGTGTGTGTACTTCCTGTTCCAGTGTGATGGTGGTGGTGGTGTTGATGGTGATGGTGGCGTTGCCGTGGTGACGCTGCAGGGTGCTCTGCGTGAGAGAGACGCAGACGTCCAGAGACTGAAGGAGGAGCTGAAGACGATGAGAGACGCACAGGACGAGGTCACAGAGGTCAGTGAGGTCACAGAGGTCAGTGAGGTCACAGAGGTCACTGAGGTCACAGAGGTCAGTGAGGTCAGTGAGGTCACTGAGGTCACAGAGGTCAGTGAGGTCAGTGAGGTCAGTGAGGTCACAGAGGTCAGTGAGGTCAGTGAGGTCACTGAGGTCACAGAGGTCAGTGAGGTCAGTGAGGTCACAGAGGTCAGTGAGGTCACAGAGGTCAGTGAGGTCAGTGAGGTCACAGAGGTCAGTGAGGTCACAGAGGTCAGTGAGGTCACAGAGGTCAGTGAGGTCAGTGAGGTCACAGAGGTCAGTGAGGTCAGTGAGGTCAGTGAGGTCAGTGAGGTCACAGAGGTCAGTGCGACTCTGAACGCTAATGTCTGTGAACACGTTATAACACGTTGTTTTGTTGAATAAACAACTATTTACACTATTTTTATTTATAAGACGTACAAAAATACATCGATTTGATTTGTATCCTGACATATACACTGTGTGTACATATATATATATATATATATGTATATAAAGTAAAAAAAAAAGTATAGAGATGTTGCAGCCTGACGTGACCTGTGATTGTATCTGACGTCGTCCTGAGATACAACACAAAGATAACTTTGTCTCATCATCATCATCTTCGTCTTTGTTTTGATCTTGTTGTGATGCATCGTGTTTGTTTGTGTGAGAGAAGTAAACAGGAAACTCATTCTCCTTCACATACGACTGTGATTTACTGTGTTTTTAAAAACACCTTTGGATGAGTATGAAATCACCGGCAAAGGGGCGGAGTCAGGAAACAAAATCAAAGTAATTTTTTGTTGTTACACTCCGTCTCACCACTAGATGTCACTGATTCTGACACAGTGGACCTTTAAGATCATTTATTAGCCGCTTTGTTTGTTTGTTTTTACAAGCATGAATAAATGCTCTTCTGTGCGTTGAACACTAGGGGGCAGAGTAATAAGTTTTTACTTCTGTTTACAGCAGGCGAACATCAGTGAGAGCCCTGCTACTCTGGCGGGGAAACCCCACGGCGTCACCATCAACAGGAAGTCTGCCGAACGGCGGGAAACCAGAGCGTCGGTCAGCAGTCAGGTGACAGGACTGTGTGTGTGTGTGTGTGTGTGTGTGTGTGTGTGTGTGTGTAGAGCTGAACAACGTGACCTTTAACCTCGTGACCTTTGACCTCTGCCTCCTCAGGGCTCCTCCGGTTTTCCGTCCGTCCTGGAGTCGTCAGAGATTTCCACGGAGAACGGCGGCCGGACGCGTCGTTTCCCTCGGCCTGAGCTGGAGATCTCCTTCAGTCCTCTGCAGCCAAACCGTGTCGCTCTGCGTCGTCAGGGCGACGACAACGCCGTCACCGTCAAGATCACGCGCTCGGCGAGGAAGAGGAAGAGCGGCGAGATGGAGAAGGTAGGAGCCAATCACACGACGGGAGTGGGGTGGAGTAGTCTGGGTTTAACTCAGACACTTAGGCCACGCCCCCCCCAGGACCACCAGGCCACGCCCCCATGGTGTGTGAACAAATAAATTCAGAAGAATTATTTGTTCACACACTTTGAAACAAACAAACCTCTGAATGTTCCTCTGTGACTTATTGGGAGGAGCTTAGATATACAGTATGTATACATATATATATGTGTATATATATATACATATATATATGTATATATCTATATATATGTATATATCTATATGTATATATCTATGTATATATCTATGTATACACAGATATATATATCTATATATAGATATATATATCTATGTATACACATATATATATATATATCTATATATATATATCTATGTATACATATATCTATCAACTTTCTCTCCTTCACTTGTCCTTGTCTATGTGTATATATGTATTTACGTGTATATATATATATATATACGTACGTGTGTATATATGTACGTACGTGTATATATGTACGTATGTATACATAGGGTTATGTGTATATATACACACATATATATATGTATACATGTGTATATATATATACACGTGTGTGACGGAGCAAACATTTCACTTTGTCACCTTCACATTAAAAGCATTTTATTTTGAAATGTTGACAGTAAAGTCACATACAGACTTTAATGATGATTCTTTCTTGATTGTATGATCTAATATAAACATTTATATGGATTTATTTTTAAACTCATGTTCTGAGCTGTTTGAGATTTATGTGATAGTTTAAAAACTCTGGAACGACCATCACACACAATATCATCTGTATCTGATCCACTCTCTTCTTCTTCTTCTTCTTCTTCTTCTTCTTCTTCTTCTTCTTCTTCTTCTTCTTCTTCTTCTTCTTCTTCTTCTTCTTCCTGATGTTTGCAGATGTTTCGTTCATGTGTCAGTGGTTTGTGTTACAGTGATGAAGACGAGCAGCTCCTTCCTCTTTCACTCTCCTATCATCTCCTCCTCTTCCTCATGTGACCGTGATCATTTACACTTCTGACTCAAACCTTTCAGATTATTGTTGATCAGATTATTATTGATCACAGGTTTGATTTGAACTCTTTCTCTTTCTTTTCTGAAGTCTCATATTTTCAGGAGGAGTAAACGACAAACCAAACGCGAGGTACTTTTTAAACAAAACACAAACTCTTCTTCATCGTCATCTTCATCGTGGTCTTCATCACCTTTGACCTCAGTCACTTCCTGTAGTTTTCACGTCCACAGAGATGAAGTAAAACCACGTTAACGCTCAGTCATGACATCATCGACAGTTCAGCGTTCATCATGTTCTTCATCGTGTTCTTCATCGTGTTCTTCATCGTCCTCATCCTGTTCTTCATCGTCTTCATCATGTTCTTCATCGTGTTCTTCATCGTGTTCTTCATCGTCTTCATCCTGTTCTTCATCCTGTTCTTCATCGTTGTCTTCATGTTCTTCACCGTGTTTTTCATCCTGTTCTTCATCGTGTTCTTCATCGTCTTCATCCTGTTCTTCATCGTTGTCTTCATCGTGTTTTTCATCCTGTTCTTCATCCTGTTCTTCATCGTTGTCTTCATCCTGTTCTTCATCGTGTTTTTCATCGTTGTCTTCATCATGTTCTTCATCCTGTTCTTCATCGTCTTCATCATGTTCTTCATCGTCTTCATCGTCTTCATCGTGTTTTTCATCGTTGTCTTCATCATGTTCTTCATCCTGTTCTTCATCGTCTTCATCATGTTCTTCATCATGTTCTTCATCCTGTTCTTCATCGTCTTCATCATGTTCTTCATCATGTTCTTCATCCTGTTCTTCATCGTGTTCTTCATTGTCGTCTTCATCGTGTTCTTCATCGTGTTCTTCATCGTCGTCTTCATCGTGTTCTTCATCGTCTCCGTCGTGTTCTTCATCGTCGTCTTCATCGTGTTCTTCATCGTCTTCATCCTGTTCTTCATCGTGTTCTTCATCGTGTTCTACGTGTTTTTCATCGTGTTCTTCATCATGTTCTGTGTTCTTCAACGTGTTCTTCATCTTCATCGCGTTCTTCGTCTTCATCGTCGTGTTCATCGTGTTCTTCATCATGTTTTTCTTAGTGTTTCATCGAGAAGTGGAGATGAAACACAAAAGTGTCGTTTCTTTAGTTTTTTAACGTGTGTGTGTGTGTGTGTGTGTGTGTGTGTGTGTGTGTGTGTGTCAGGAGGAGGTGGAGTCAGAGAACAGGAGAAACAAAGTGACGCCAAGGTTGACCCCACACAAAGAGGAGGTGACAAACACACACACACACACTCAGTGGGCGGGGTCTGAGGGACTGTAATCTGTTTACCTGACTCACTGACCACGCCCCCTGCTCGTCTCTTCTGCTCAGAGCTCCTCCCCCGCCGGTCGCCATGACACCCGCAGCAGGAAGGAGGGAACGCTGCAGAAGATCGGAGTCTTCCTGCAGAGCTCGCCCACGCTGCTCGGAACCAAAGGTGAGAGAGAGAGAAAGAGAGAGAGAGAGTCACCATGGCAACCAGGACCGGTCCTGACCCGGTCCAGACCCGGTCCTTACCCTGTCCAGTCAATGTTTGTCACAGCGCCTCCTGCTGTTTGATGGAGACATCCCCACTCATTTGGTCTTGAATAGTCCTTGAGTTTGTTACGGTCCAGACCAGATTCACTGTGATGATACAGACGATCGTCTCAGGTGAAGAAAGGATTTTAAAAGATTTATATTAAACTACGACGTGTGATTTGACACAAACATCATTTTAATCTGAAAATCTCTGACTTTAATCTCAGAATTATCACGTGGTCTTAATCTTATTCCTAATCCCTGTTACATCATCTGTCACCTCATTAAACACATGAACCATTTAAAAACCTCCCGGGTTTTTTCTCTGGAGGCGACTCAGCACTTTTTCTGTTTCTGCTGAGTCACTCCTCAATACTCACATCATGGTGACACACACACACACTCACACAGATCAATGTTGTTGTTGATATAAAGTTTAAATAAAGTTTATTTTTGTGTGTGTGCAGCGAAGAAGATGGTGGGTCTGATGAGTGGAGCTTCATCATCATCATCATCATCATCTTCACTGAGTCTCAGAGCGAAGAAGAACAAACTTTACAGACCTGAGATTTCATCACCTCTGGACACTGTGAGTCTGCCCTTCAAAATAAAACACTGATTCTGCCCTTCAAAATAAAACACTGATTCTGCCTTTCAAAATAAAACACCGAGTCTGCCCTTTCAAAATAAAACACAGAGTCTGCCCTTTCAAAATAAAACACCGAGTCTGCCCTTTCAAAATAAAACACTGTGAGTCTGCCCTTTCAAAATAAAACACTGTGAGTCTGCCCTTTCAAAATAAAACACTGTGAGTCCAGCCTTTCAAAATAAAACACTGTGAGTCTGCCTTTCAAAATAAACACTGACACTGAGTCCACACTGACACACTTTCAAAATAAAACACTATAGTCTATAGTGACACACAGCTATTATGCTTTCAAAATAAAAGTATTTTTCCACCTTAAACACCACCAGTTTTCAGAATAAAAGTCTCAGTTTGTGTCTGTCCACACTAAAGCAAAGCCCCCACACTTTTCAAAATAAAGGTCTTTGGTGTTTGAATGAAGAAAAACTTTACTTTGTTGTTGTTTTTCAGATCATCAGTTTGGCTCCAGAAGAGAGAGAGCGAGAGAGCGAGCATCACATCATTAAGAGACGTCTTCGCTCCAGGATTCTGAAATAATTCTCCTCTGTTATTTAAACCATGTTTTTTTTAAGAATAGTTCGCTCCGATTAAAGGCACAGTGCGAGATTTTAGGATCAATATCACTCTAAGACAGTTAGCTTAGCATTATGCGATCTCCGTGTCTGTGATGAAGGTAAATCATAGTTGATCTTAGTTAAGCTTTTACTTTATATTAGTGATGAATAATCAGCTGTTAGCTGATGCTAATATCCACATCACTGCCTCTGTTACTACACTTTTATATATCTGTTCACTTTATAGACAAAATACTGACTTTTACTTTGAAGTGCAATTACTTTCTTCTGTTTATTTCCTGTGCTCGAGTGAACGCTCGTTTGTTGTTGTTTTTGTTCTTTGACGATGAAACAAGCGTCTCCTCCCACTGCACTTTATCAACAGGAACAGGAAGTGACACGGGCGTCACATGACACACAGCAAAGATCGCAGTTTCTGCTCCTGCGGCCGGGATGTCGCGTTAAAACTGCCTGACGTTAAATTCTGCACTTTTCTGTTCTTACCTTTTGTTCGTTAAAAAAAAACGTTAAATCAACTTTGACAATTAAAAAACAAACAAAACTAAACGTGTTCGCCCTCGTCTTCTTCCTCTCTCTGAGTGGTCGTCTCAGACTTTTCTCTTTACTCGCGCATGTAACTAATGATAAGCTAACTGCTATGCTAACTATTCTCCTGGGGCTAGTGCTAAGCTAAAACCTTTCCTGGAGTTAGTGCTGTGATTACTGCATTCCTGGGCTAACCCCAAGGCAACCACTATCCTCAGGCTAATGCTAAGCTAATGCTAATGCTTGTTTCTGGCCCGCCCACTTTCATATCACGTTTCCTGAGGCAAAAACATTGTGTGGTGTGAACATGTCGCAATGAATCTAAAATAAAAACTCTTTAACCTTCTGAAGATCGGGGAATTTAATTTTTTTTTTATATATATTTTAATTATATAATATAATATTATTAACTGTTTTCAATCACGTGATTATATTTATATATATATTTAATATATATTTGTGATTTTCTACAAATGCGTGCGTGGGTGTGAAGGCTTTTATTGTGAAGGCGGAAGCAGCAGATCCGCTTTGATTTCCGGGATGTTCCGTGATTTCCAGGCCACGCCCCACGAACACGGAGTAAACACCGGCTTCACCGCGACATTCACACGCACACGGATCTGGACCGAGGAGAACCGGAACCAGGAGGAGGAGGAGGAGGAGGAAGGGCGGGCCCGTGTGTGAGCATCGTTCATCGGGTTAAAGAACAGACGCTTCCGCCTCCACCTGCGGAGGACGAACGTGATTGGCTGCTGACGGCGCGTGACTCATCATCACACACACACACACACACACACACACACACACACACACACACACACACTGCTCTCTGAATGTAACCGGATCATTAACGGTTCCGCTGATCCCGGTCCTGATCCTGATCCTGATCCTGGTCTTGGTCCTGATCCTGAGAGTAAACATGGAGGAAACCCTGAAGAAGCTGCACAAAGACGCGACCGGACACAAACACAGAGGAATCCGGGACGCGTGTGTCTCCGCCCGGGGTGAGTGTCCGTGTCAGTCCGCCCTCCATCATCCATCCATCCATTCATTCATTCATTCATTCATTGTCTTCATCATCCACCTGCTGCCTCATCATCATCAGCGGGTAAACGGAAGTCATTTTTCCTGCGCAAACATCGGAACCTGAACGCATCATGTGGCGCAAACGTCGATTTTTTTTCTTTCTCTCCATAAAAAGCAAATACGTCACAGAGAGAAGGAGTGACGTCATTACACAGCTGATTATTATTATTATTATTATTATTATTATTAATAACACATGAGTGACGTGTGAACACGAGTGACTCGTGAACACATGAGTGACGTGTGAACACATGAGTGAACACATGAGTGACGTGTGAACACATGAGTGTTATTTAGTCTTATTTTTACATGAAAATAAAAAATAAATGGAAACACACACACACACACACACACTAGGTGCCTGCTAACAATGACGCATGCTAATATGCTAACGTGTGTGATTCCATTTTGACGAGTCATGTTTTCTTTGTTTCAGAAATGTTGGAGAATCACAACAGATCAGTGTCTGCGTCTCAACTGAGGTGAGTTAAATATGCTGAGTCATGATTGAGGATGAACACATAACTTTAATAAAACACACTTAAAAGTTTGACAAACCTTTAATTTTGTGTGAGTGTGTGAGTGAGTATGAATGAGTGAGTGTGAATGAGTGAGTGAGTGTGAATGAGTGAGTGTGAGTGAGTGAGTGAGTGAGTGAGTGTGAATGAGTGAGTGAGTGAATGAGTGAGTGAGTGTGAATGAGTGAGTGAATGAGTGAGTGTGAATGAGTGAGTGAGTGAGTGTGAATGAGTGAGTGAGTGAATGAGTGAGTGTGAGTGAGTGTGAGTGAGTGAGTGTGAGTGAGTGAGTGAGTGAGTGTGAGTGAGTGTGAATGAGTGAGTGTGAATGAGTGAGTGAGTGAATGAGTGAGTGAGTGTGAATGAGTGAGTGTGAATGAGTGAGTGAGTGTGAATGAGTGAGTGTGAATGAGTGAGTGAGTGAGTGAGAGTGAATGAGTGAGTGAGTGAGAGTGAATGAGTGAGTGAATGAGTGTGTGAGTGAGAGAGTGAGTGAGTGTAAATGTGTGAGTGAGTGTGAATGAGTGAAATGTCATAAATTCTAGAAGCTTCTTTTTTCATCATTAATTATTCATGTGTTCATCTTTGTTTTATTACAGATCATTAGGATTAAAATATTCATGATAATGTTTTGACCACAAGAGCTGCTCACACACAGGCCACGCCCACATGTAGCCCTAGGCCACGCCCACTCACTGCTGTGACGGTTAGCTGTAGAAATGATGTCATCCGTTATCTTCTGATTGTGTGTGTGTGTGTGTGTTTATGTGTGTGTGTGTGTGTGTGTGTGTGCAGAGAGTGTTGTCTGCTTCCCCTGCAGATGGCGCTGGAGTCTAAAAACACCAGACTGGGACAGACGGCTCTCTCAGGAATGCAGGTACGTAGATATTGATTGGTCCAATCAGAAAGCTTTGTGATTGGACACAAAATGAGGACACGCCCCCTGAATGAGGCTAAATGTTTTTTACAGGAAGTTTCATTTTTTATAACGAGAAACAACATCTCCCATGATTCCACGCTGCGTCACTGTGTTGACTGACTGAGACGCCCCCCGGTGGCAGAACAGAGCATGTCATGTTTGTGTCTTTGTCCAATCAGAAGCTGCTGTGCGAGGACAGGTTTGTGGGCGGAGTCAGCGTGGAGGTGGGGGAGGAGCAGCTGCTCAGTCAGATGTTAGAAGCTCTCAGAGTGACACCGTGTCTGCAGGAGGATCTGCAGGTGGAGGTGATGAAGGTATGGACTTCATTACTCTGCTCTTCAGCTCTTCACCTGCAGGGGGCGCACTTTAACTCAGTTGTTTCTCTGTGCAGGTGCTGCTGTGCATCACCTACTCACCAAACTTTGACATTAACGGAGACTCCATCTTGAGGATTGCTGAGGTATGACGGTCTGTTTGACACGCGTGTTATTATGGTCTGGTCTTTATGAGCAGAGAGTCTGAATGTTACATGTGTTATTGATCAGGCTTTGATGTGTCATTGATGTGTCATTGATGTGTCATTGATCTTTGATCAGCTCACATTCATTGCTGAGTGAAACAAAACAAAGATTCACAGTGACATCACTTCCTGCCACTTCCCTGACCTCAGTGCGGTCGTCATGGAAACCTGTGATGCCATGGAAACCTCCTGTTAATCTCGCTGATGTGTGTGAGGACTGTGCGTCATAGCTTTGTGTTATTGTGACTCTCACTGTGTGTGTGTGTGTGTGTGTGTCCAGGTGTGTATCGACACGTACCTGTCCAGTTGTCACCAGCGCAGCATCAACACTGCAGTCAGAGCCACACTGAGTCAGATCCTGGGAGACCTGACACTGCAGCTGAGACACCGACAAGAGGTCACACACACACACACACACACACACACACATTCACACACACACACACACACACATTCACACACACACACACACACACACACATACACATGCACGCACAAAAAAACAGAGGCTCTGATCCATATTCTGTGTTGACTGTGCTGTGAGCGCCCCCTGCTGCTATGAACTGACTCGACAAAGGTTTATTAAATCTATGCCGGTTAAAGTCTACGACATCTACGTCACATGATCATGTCTTTATCATCAGTGTGAGACAGACTTTAACAACAGGAAACAGAAGTTTGTAAACCACTCACTCTCCCACACCAAAGTCCATAGACAAAATCAGTGATTTTAGCTCACTGGGACACAGGAGCTGCTGGTCCTCTGCTGCCTCGTGTGGTCACTTTGTGTCACTGAGTTAAGTCTAAAGTAAATATTTTAAAAGCTGAATTCACTAAAATCAGTCATTGTAAGTTAGTGATGGAGGCAGCAGTGACACAGAGTGACCACACGAGGCAGCAGTGGATCAACAACTCCTGTGAACTCCTGTGTGCTGTGATGTTAAAATCACTGGTTTACTCTATGGACTTTGGTGTGGGAGAGTGAGTGACTTTGGTGTGGGAGAGTGAGTGACTTTGGTGTGGGAGAGTGAGTGACTTTGGTGTGGGAGAGTGAGTGACTTTGGTGTGGGAGAGTGAGTGACTTTGGTGTGGGAGAGTGAGTGACTTTGGTGTGGGAGAGTGAGTGACTTTGGTGTGGGAGAGTGAGTGACTTTGGTGTGAGAGTGAGTGACTTTGGTGTGGGAGAGTGAGTGACTTTGGTGTGGGCGAGTGAGTGACTTTGGTGTGGGCGAGTGAGTGACTTTGGTGTGGGAGAGTGAGTGACTTTGGTGTGAGAGAGTGAGTGACTTTGGTGTGAGAGAGTGAGTGACTTTGGTGTGAGAGAGTGAGTGACTTTGGTGTGAGAGAGTGAGTGACTTTGGTGTGAGAGAGTGAGTGACTTTGGTGTGGGAGAGTGAGTGACTTTGGTGTGAGAGAGTGAGTGGTTACTTTGACATGTTTCTATATTACTGACACTAATGTTTGCAGGCAGACGGAGACGAGGTGACGACACTGCAGAGGAGAGGTGAGTGTGTGTGTGTGTGTGTGTGTGTGTGTGTGTGTGTGTGTGTGTGTGTGTGTGTGTGTGTGTGTGTGTGTGTGTGTGTGCGTGAGTGTGTGGGGGTGTGTGCGTGAGTGTGTGGGGGTGTGTGTGTGAGTGTGTGGGGGTGTGTGTGTGTGTGTGTGTGTGTGTGTGTGTGTGTGTGTGTGTGTGCGTGAGTGTGTGGGGGTGTGTGCGTGAGTGTGTGGGGGTGTGTGTGTGAGTGTGTGGGGGTGTGTGTGTGTGAGACTGATTATAGACAAAAAAGGAGGTGTGCAGTGAATCAACCGTGTGTGTGTGTGTGTGTGTGTGTGTGTGTGTGTGTGTGTGTGTGTGTGTGTGTGTGTGTGTGTGTGTGTGTGTGTGTGTGTGTGTGTGTGTGTAGACATCTCTCCCACCAGTCAGTGTCTATGTGAGGGCGTCGTCACAGTTCTGACCGTTTTCTGTGAGAAGCTTGAATCTGTCGACAGGTGAGTTTCTATCACATTATCTGTGTTTGTCTTTGGCTAATGCTAAGCTAACTGCAGTCGTAAAAGTTTAGCCATTTTGCCATAAACATTACATAAATATGTAAATATCACTTAAACATTACGAAAATATGCAAATATCAGGTAAAAATTAAGTAAACATGCAAATATCATGCAAACATATCATGAATATGTAAATATCACGTAAACAGTACTTAAATATGTAAATATCACTTATACGTTACATAAATATGCCCTCTGTGACCTCTATGTGACCCCTGACCTTTGTGTGACCTCTGTGTGACCCCTGACCTTTGTGTGACCTCTGTGTGACCTCACAGTGAGCACCAGCTGCTGCAGCTGCTTTACCTGGAGTGCATCCTCTCCATGCTCAGCAGCTGTCCTCCCACAATGCACCTGTCCAGAGGCTTCACCGACCTCGTGTGGTAAGGCCACGTCTCTTAGTGTTTCCTGTTCCCACCAAAATAAAAGCACGCAGACACAAATGTAAAAGTGAAGATTGACAGCCGAACGCTCCGCCCCTTAGGAAGCAGCTGTGTCCGTCCCTGGTGGCGATCATGGGAAACCCCGTCAACGACAAAACCATCACCTCCCACCACGGCCACACGGGGGCGTCAGAGAGAGACAGACTCAGTGCAGGTATGTGGACGAGGGGGCGGAGCTTCTGCATCAGACTCGAGAAACGAAAACATTAACATTCATTTGTCAGGGATCAACCAGGAGGCGGAGTCCTGCGGGGGCGGAGTCTCTGATCAGGGCAGGGGGTCGGGCTGCTCCTCCAGCGCCCCCGCCAGGATGGCCCCGGTGGTGCGGACGGTGTGTTACATGGCAGCAGAGCTGGTGCGTCTGGTCAGCTGTGTGGAGTCAATGAAACCTGTGCTGCAGTCGCTTTATCACCGTATCATCCTGTACCCGCCCCCACAACACCGCACTGAGGCCATACGCATCATGAGGGAGGTGGGCGGAGTCACTGACTCTGTGTGTGTGTGTGTGTGAGAGTGTGTGAGAGAGAGAGAGGTGTGTGTGAGTGTGAGCAAGAGAGGTGTGTGTGACAGAGAGGTGTGTGTGAGTGTGAGTAAGAGAGGTGTGTGAGTGAGGTGTGTGAGTATGAGAGAGAGAGACAGAGGTGTGTGTGTGAGTGTGTGAGAGAGAGAGGTGTGTGTGAGTGTGAGCAAGAGAGGTGTGTGTGAGTGTGTGAGAGAGAGGTGAGTGTGAGCAAGAGAGGTGTGTGTGAGTGAGAGAGGTGTGTGAGAGAGAGGTGTGTGAGTATGAGAGAGAGAGACAGAGGTGTGAGTGTGAGATAGGTGTGTGTGTGAGAGAAAGAGTGGTGTGTGTGAGCGAGAGAGAGAGGTGTGTGTTAGAGAGAGGTTTGAGTGTGAGAGGTGTGTGTGAGAGAGAGGTGTGTGTGAGTGTGTGAGAGAGAGGTGAGTGTGAGCAAGAGAGGTGTGTGTGAGTGTGTGAGAGAGAGGTGAGTGTGAGTAAGAGAGGTGTGTGTGAGTGAGAGAGGTGTGTGAGAGAGAGGTGTGTGAGTATGAGAGAGAGAGACAGAGGTGTGAGTGTGAGATAGGTGTGTGTGTGAGAGAAAGAGTGGTGTGTGTGAGCGAGAGAGAGAGGTGTGTGTTAGAGAGAGGTTTGAGTGTGAGAGGTGTGTGTGAGAGAGAGGTGTGTGTGAGTGTGTGAGAGAGAGGTGAGTGTGAGCAAGAGAGGTGTGTGTGAGTGTGTGAGAGAGAGGTGAGTGTGAGTAAGAGAGGTGTGTGTGAGTGAGAGAGGTGTGTGAGAGAGAGGTGTGTGAGTATGAGAGAGAGAGACAGAGGTGTGAGTGTGTGAGATAGGTGTGTGTGTGAGAGAAAGAGTGGTGTGTGTGAGCGAGAGAGAGAGGTGTGTGTTAGAGAGAGGTTTGAGTGTGAGAGGTGTGTGTGAGAGAGAGGTGAGTGTGTGAGAGAGAGGTGAGTGTGAGCAAGAGAGGTGTGTGTGAGTGTGTGAGAGAGAGGTGAGTGTGAGTAAGAGAGGTGTGTGTGAGTGAGAGAGGTGTGTGAGAGAGAGACAGAGGTGTGAGTGTGTGAGAGAGAGGTGAGTGTGAGTAAGAGAGGTGTGTGTGAGTGAGAGAGGTGTGTGAGAGAGAGGTGTGTGAGTATGAGAGAGAGAGACAGAGGTGTGAGTGTGTGAGATAGGTGTGTGTGTGAGAGAAAGAGTGGTGTGTGTGAGCGAGAGAGAGAGGTGTGTGTTAGAGAGAGGTTTGAGTGTGAGAGGTGTGTGTGACAGAGAGGTGTGTGTGAGTGTGTGAGAGAGAGGTGAGTGTGAGCAAGAGAGGTGTGTGTGAGTGTGTGAGAGAGAGGTGAGTGTGAGCAAGAGAGGTGTGTGTGAGTGTGTGAGAGAGAGGTGAGTGTGAGTAAGAGAGGTGTGTGTGAGTGAGAGAGGTGTGTGAGAGAGAGGTGTGTGAGTATGAGAGAGAGAGACAGAGGTGTGAGTGTGTGAGATAGGTGTGTGTGTGAGAGAAAGAGTGGTGTGTGTGAGCGAGAGAGAGAGGTGTGTGTTAGAGAGAGGTTTGAGTGTGAGAGGTGTGTGTGAGAGAGAGGTGTGTGTGAGTGTGTGAGAGAGAGGTGAGTGTGAGCAAGAGAGGTGTGTGTGAGTGTGTGAGAGAGAGGTGAGTGTGAGTAAGAGAGGTGTGT
>NC_139812.1:29154229-29156729 GCF_963457635.1 Microchirus variegatus | reverse complement strand
CAAGAAGCGCCCCCTGCTGCACACCATGAGGGCGTGGAGCGTGGTGGCGCCACACCTGGTGGAGGTGAGGAACTGCAGCCTGTGCGTCAAACCGCCGTGTGCTCTGTCAGTGACCGTCTGTGTTTGTCCAGGCGGCGTGTCACAAAGAGCGCCACGTGTCGCAGAAAGCCGTGTCCTTCATCCACGACGTCCTGACGGAGGCGCTGACGAGCTGGGCCGAGGTTTTCCCGCATTTCCACTTCAACGAGGCTCTTTTCAGGCCGTTTGAACACATCATGCAGCTGGAGCTCTGTGACGAGGACGTCCAGGACCAGGTTCTGTCCAACACCTGTCCAACATGTCCTTCTGCTCTAATACTAACTCACTCCTGTCTATTATTAGTTAGCTCTAGTGTCCCTCTATGTCCCTCTCTGTCCCCCTGTGTCCCTCTCTGTCCCCCTGTGTCCCTCTCTGTCCCCTTATGTCCCTCTCTGTCCCTCTATGTCCCTCTCTGTCCCCTTATGTCCCTCTCTGTCCCTCTATGTCCCCTTATGTCCCTCTCTGTCCCCCTGTGTCCCTCTATGTCCCTCTCTGTCCCCCTGTGTCCCTCTCTGTCCCCCTGTGTCCCTCTCTGTCCCCTTATGTCCCTCTCTGTCCCTCTATGTCCCTCTCTGTCCCCTTATGTCCCTCTCTGTCCCTCTATGTCCCCTTATGTCCCTCTCTGTCCCCCTGTGTCCCTCTATGTCCCCCTGTGTCCCTCTCTGTCCCCTTATGTCCCTCTCTGTCCCCCTGTGTCCCTCTATGTCCCTCTGTGTCCCTCTATGTCACCCTGTGTCCCTCTATGTCCCCCTGTGTCCCTCTATGTCCCCCTGTGTCCCTCTATGTCCCTCTGTGTCCCTCTATGTCACCCTGTGTCCCTCTATGTCCCCTTGTGTCCCCCTGTGTCCCTCTATGTCCCCCTGTGTCCCTCTATGTCCCCCTGTGTCCCTCTATGTCCCTCTATGTCACCCTGTGTCCCTCTATGTCCCTCTATGTCCCCTTATGTCCCTCTATGTCCCCCTATGTCCCTCTATGTCCCCTTGTGTCCCCCTGTGTCCCTCTATGTCCCTCTATGTCCCTGTGTCCCCTCTGTGAGGACGTCCTACAGCCTGAGGACGTCCTCACAGACTTAAAGACGTCTGTTGTTTCCTGTGTGTCAGGTGATCACGTCCATCGGTGAGCTGGTGGAGATGTGTTCTCCTCAGATTCTGTCAGGATGGCGTCCTCTGTTCAGCGCTCTGAGGACGGTCCACAGCAGCAAGACAGATACCAAAGACTACCTGCAGGGGGAGTACTCCATGGGTACGTCCCACTCTCCTGTGTCACCTTCACCATCTTTGACTGCTTCCTCACCTCCTACCCTCCTTGCTTCCTTGCTTCCTTCCTCACCTCCTTCCTCTCTTAGGAAAGTCTCAGGCTCCGGTCTTCGACGTCTTTGAAGCGTTCATCAACACAGACAACGTCCAGGTTTTCGCCAACGCAGCAACGGATTATATCATGTGTCTGATGAAGTTCATCAAAGGTTTAGGTTTGTGATGCCTTCACTGACCGTCGGTCATTTTACTCTGTTCTATACTTTATATATGTATATATATGTGTATATATATGTATATATATGTATATATACATATATAAACGTATATATATATATATATATATACGTATATATACATATATATGTGTATTTAAATGTACACATATATATGTGTATATATGTGTATATATATATGTATATATATGTGTATATATATATATGTATATATATATACATATATGTATACATATACATATATATGTATAAATATATATGTATGTATATATAAATATATATATACATATATGTTTATATACGTATATATATGTGTATATATATACACATATATATACACATACATATATGTATTTATATGTGTGTATATATAAACACATATATATATATATCTGTATATTATACAGATATATATATACATATGCATGTATATGTATGTATATACACATATGTCTGTATATATATACAGACATATATGTGTATATATGTCTGTATATATATATATACAATATATATACGTATATATACATATATACGTATATATATATCTGTGTATACAGATATATATATATGTATTTATATGTATGTATATATTTAAATAAAAACATGAGGTTAGCTCGTGGTTCTGCCTCATACGTGTAACGTGGTGACACTGCCCCCTACAGTTAATGTGAGTATTGCATTTTGACGACACGTCGTGTTTATTTACGTCCGATCAGATCGAAGCCGTTCATGGACTCATGTTGTTACGACGGTCGAGAATCAAAGAGACTTCTTGCTACGATTACGTCGTAAAGTTAGCGTTGTGTCACTCACACACACACACACACACAGGGTTACTGAACAGGAAGTGTGTGTTCTCTGTGTAGGAGAGGTGGACTATAAGGAGATCGGAGACTGCGTCCACTCGTCCACTCACAGCTCCACTGACCT
>NC_139812.1:29051729-29151729 GCF_963457635.1 Microchirus variegatus | reverse complement strand
ACTTATATCACATGTAAATAAAGCTTGTTAATAACACGTTCATTAACATGTGATACATGTTAATAACACTAATATCACATGTTAATAACACTTATATCACATGTTACTAACACTTATATATCACATGTTACTAACACTTATATCACATGTTACTAACACTTATATCACATGTTACTAACACTTATATCACATGTTACTAACACTTAAATCACATTTTAATAACACTAATATCACATGTTAATAACATGTTAATAAAAAAGTGATACATGTAAATAACACTTATATCACATGTTAATAACGCTTGTTAATAACACATTAATAAACGTGTGATACATGTTAATAACACGTTAATAAAAGAGTGATACATGTTAATAACACTAATATCACATGTTAATAACACATGTTACACGTGATGCTCCGCCTCCTCCTCAGGTATGTGCTGGTCACAGTCGGCCCCGTGTTCACAGAGGAGATGTGGCGTTTGGCGTGCTGCGCCCTGCAGGACGCTTTCACCGCTACGTTAGAACCCGTCAAGGTAAAGACGCACCATCGCTGCAGGATATCAACCAATCAGCTGTCAATCATCAGGTCTCCGCCTCTTTTGATCATCAGGAGAGAACGACCTGAAATGACCTTTGTAGACCTGTACTTGAGGGGGCGGGGCTTCAGGTGTTTGCTGCAGTCAGCCAGCAGGGGGCGATGCAGATGTTATAGATATGATATATAATAGAGACATAATGTGTGTGTATTATATAACATGAATATATGTGTGGTGACCTTTGACCTCTGGTGTGTGTGTGTGTGTAGACCCTCCTGTTGTGTTTCCACAGTGACAGTGACAGTTTCTCAGGTGATGCTTGTGAGGTGAAGGTTGCAGCTCCGTCTCATTCTCCTTCAGCTGAGGCCGAGTTCTGGAGGATCAAAGCTATGGCTCAACAGGTCAGCTGACCTCTGACCTCTGACCTCTGACCTCTGACCTCATCATCATCATGTGAAAAACGCTGAGTCATCTTTAATGACACAACTGTGCCACAGGTTTTCATGCTGGACTCTCAGTGTTCACCGAAGACGCCGAGCAACAAGGACGGGTTTGAGCACGCACAATCATGTGTCCTCATCATAGAAGACACTACACAACAACACACAAAGAGGTGACACACACACACACGCACAATCATGTGTCCTCATCATAGAAGACACTACACAACAACACACAAAGAGGTGACACACACACACACGCACAATCATGTGTCCTCATCATAGAAGACACTACACAACAACACACAAAGAGGTGACACACACACACACGCACAATCATGTGTCCTCATCATAGAAGACACTACACAACAACACACAAAGAGGTGACACACACACACACACACACGCACAATCATGTGTCCTCATCATAGAAGACACTACACAACAACACACAAAGAGGTGACACACACACACACGCACAATCATGTGTCCTCATCATAGAAGACACTACACAACAACACACAAAGAGGTGACACACACACACACACACACACGCACAATCATGTGTCCTCATCATAGAAGACACTACACAACAACACACAAAGAGGTGACACACACACACACACACACACAATCATGTGTCCTCATCATAGAAGACACTACACAACAACACACAAAGAGGTGACACACACACACACACACACACAATCATGTGTCCTCATCATAGAAGACACTACACAACAACACACAAAGAGGTGACACACACACACACACACGCACAATCATGTGTCCTCATCATAGAAGACACTACACAACAACACACAAAGAGGTGACACACACACACACACACACACAATCATGTGTCCTCATCATAGAAGACACTACACAACAACACACAAAGAGGTGACACACACACACACACGCACAATCATGTGTCCTCATCATAGAAGACACTACACAACAATACACAAAGAGGTGACACACACACACACACAATGACACATGTTAAACATGTTATATAAAGTCAGATTTTCTCTGTTTTTTTCTGCTGCGTTTCAGGAAAATTGGGTAAGTTTATATTATATTGTGATGTTGACGTATTGTTGCTAGGCAACAGCACATATGGACAGAGGACACTTGATGCTAATGCTAGGATTATAATAATCACTACAATCATATTCATTTATAATCAAACATGTACTTTCACCTGATGTTGTATGTGACAGTAGGGGGCGCTGTGCTCTGCTTTACTTATTTAACCCAGTTTAAACGGGTTGATACTGAGGTCAGAGGTCAGAGGTCACAGTGTCCTGCTCTCTGTAGGATCCCCTTCAGGAACATCGTGGTCAGCCTCCTGTCTCATCAGGTTCTTCTGCAGAACCTCTACGACATCCTTCTGGACGAGTTCGTCAAACAGCCTGAGGGTCACGAGAAGGTCACGCCTGAGAAGGTCACGCCTGAGAAGGTCACGCCTGAGAAGGTCACGCCTGAGAAGGTCACGCCTGAGAAGGTCACGCCTGTGACCTCTGACCCCAGCAAACTCTCTGCAGGATTCTTACGCTACATCTCCATGAGCAACTTAGCCATGATCCTGGATCTGCTGCTGGACTCATACAGGTGAGTCTGCACTGGATCTTTGTGTTGATGATTGTGTTGAGGATTGTGTGTCGATGATTGTGCTTTAATGATTGTGTGATTGTGTGTCCTCAGGACGTTGATGATTGTGTGATTGTGTGATTGTGTGTTGATGATTGTGTGATTGTGTGATTGTGTGTCCTCAGGACGTTGATGATTGTGTGATTGTGTGATTGTGTGTTGATGATTGTGTGATTGTGTGATTGTGTGTCCTCAGGACGTTGATGATTGTGTGATTGTGTGATTGTGTGTCCTCAGGACGTTGATGATTGTGTGATTGTGTGATTGTGTGTCCTCAGGACGTTGATGATTGTGTGATTGTGTGTCCTCAGGACGTTGATGATTGTGTGATTGTGTGTCCTCAGGACGTTGATGATTGTGTGATTGTGTGATTGTGTGTCCTCAGGACGTTGATGATTGTGTGATTGTGTGTCCTCAGGACGTTGATGATTGTGTGATTGTGTGATTGTGTGTCCTCAGGACGTTGATGATTGTGTGATTGTGTGTCCTCAGGACGTTGATGATTGTGTGATTGTGTGTCCTCAGGACGTTGATGATTGTGTGATTGTGTGATTGTGTTATTGTGTGTCCTCAGGACGTTGATGATTGTGTGATTGTGTGATTGTGTGATTGTGTGTCCTCAGGACGGCTCGTGACTTTGACACTCGTCCTGGTCTAAAGTATCTCCTCATGAAGGTCTCAGGTGTTTGTGGAGCAGCTAATCTTTACAGACAGTCGGCCATGAGCTTCAACCTGTACTTCCAGACTCTGCTGAGCGCCACCTTGAGTCAGGCTGAGGGAATGACGCCACAGCAGGCAAACAACGCTCTGTCTGTTATATCAAAGCACATGAGCAGCAGGGGGCGCTCACAGTCACTGACTCTCACCTGTGTTTACAGGTGAAGAAGATTCTGTACGAGGAAGAGGAGGAAAGTTCTGACTCCTCCCACCATGAGTCTGCTTCATCTGAGGATGAAGATATATTTGAAGAGACGGCACAGGTGACACACACACACACACACACACACACACACAGACACACACTCACACACACACACACACACACACACACACTGACACACACTCACACACACTCACACACGCACACTTACACACGCACACACACGCACACACACACACTCACACGCACACACGCACACACACGCACACACACGCTCACACACGCACACACACACTCACACACACACTCACACGCTCACACACGCACACACACACACACACACACACACACTCACACACACACTCACACACACACTCACACACACACACACACACACTCACACACACACTCACACTCACACACTCTCTCCGCCCACAGGTCAGTCCTCCTCGTGGGCGTGACCGTCGTCACCCGTGGCGAGCGCCCGTGCCTTCGCTCAGCGTGCAGCCAGTGGGCGGGGCCGACTGGGCGTGGCTTGTCAAGCGCCTTTATAAGCTGAGCGTGGATCTGTGTAACAGTTACATCCAGATGCTCCGTGACCTGGAGAGCACGCTGGAGGAGGCGGCTCTGCAGAGGGGCGGGGCCCTGGGGGGCGGGGCCGACCACCTCTTCTTCCTGCCTCTCTTCCAGTCAGAGACGTCCACGCCCACATCATTGGGGGGGTTTTCTGCGAGGGGCACGCCCTCAGAGGAGGGCGGGTCCAAGTGTCAGGTGACGGACGTCAGCACGGCGTCGCCGGGAGACGTGACCACGCCCAGTCCTGGATTCAGGTCAGTGCGTGCGTATCCACGGTAACCACAGAAACATCACGTTACGTTCTGTTAACGCGCTTCCTGTTTCCTGTGTCCGCAGCTCGACAGGAAGTCTGCCTCACCACTACCGCTGCGGCGGAGGAGAGAGGCGGGACTCCGGCGTGACGTCGAGCTCGTTAGGAGGCGGAGCTCCGGGTGGCGTTCCCGCAGCAGGGCGGAGGAAGGAATGGTGGGAAAACGCAGGAAACAAACTTTACACCATCGCCGCCGACAGAAGCCTCAGCAAACTGATGCTGGAATACAAACGCAGGAAGCAGCCGCAGCCGGCGCCGCAGAACCTCGTCAACATGTTCATGAAGGAGCAAGGCCACGCCCCCTCCGCCACCGCAGGAGGAGCAGGAGGAGGTGGAGGAGCCACCGGGGAGAGGAGGAGCCCCGCCGAGCCGCAGAGGCCCCCGCAGAGACCTCAGCAGCTGGTGGACCAGCAGGGGCCGCCACTGAGACACTCTGTCAGCGCCGGACCTGAAGTTCTGAGGCAGGAACGACCGCGGTCGGGATCAACGATCAACAACAACACTGTGACTCTGAGGGACGCACAGGCACAGATACAGGTACTACTACTACTACTGCAGTACTACAGCAGTACTACAGCAGTACTACAGCAGTACTATAGCAGGCACAGATACAGGTACTACAGAAGTACTACTGCAGTACTACAGCAGTACTACAGCAGTACTATAGCAGTACTATAGCAGGCACAGATACAGGTACTACTACTACTACAGCAGTACTACAGCAGTACTACAGCAGTACTATAGCAGGCACAGATACAGGTACTACTACTACTACAGCAGTACTACAGCAGTACTACAGCAGTACTATAGCAGGCACAGATACAGGTACTACTACTACTACTGCAGTACTACAGCAGTACTACAGCAGTACTACAGCAGTACTATAGCAGGCACAGATACAGGTACTACAGAAGTACTACAGCAGTACTACAGCAATACTACAGCAGCACTACAGAAATACTACTGCAATACTACTTCAATACTACAGCAATACTACAGCAGCACTACAGAAATACTACAGCAACACTACAGCAGTACTACAGCAGCAGTACTACAGCAGTACTACAGCAGTACTACAGCAGCAGTACTACAGCAGTACTACTGCAATACTACTGCAATACTACAGCAATACTACAGCAGTACTACTACAGCAATACTACAGCAATACTACAGCAGTATTACAGCAGTACTACAGCAGTACTACAGCAGTACTACAGCAATACTAGAGCAGTATTACAGCAATACTACAGCAATACTACAGCAGTACTACAGCAATACTACAGCAATACTACAGCAGTACTACAGCAGTACTACTGCAATACTACTTCAATAATACAGCAGTACTACAGCAATACTACAGCAGCACTACTACAGCAATACTACAGCAATACTACAGCAGTATTACAGCAGTACTACAGCAATACTACAGCAATACTACAGCAGTACTACAGCAATACTACAGCAATACTACAGCAGTACTACAGCAGTACTACAGCAATACTACAGCAGTACTACAGCAATACTACAGCAATACTACAGCAGTACTACAGCAGTACTACTGCAATACTACTTCAATACTACAGCAGTACTACAGCAGTACTACAGCAGTACTACTGCAATACTACTGCAATACTACAGCAATACTACAGCAGTACTACTACAGCAATACTACAGCAATACTACAGCAGTATTACAGCAGTACTACAGCAATACTACAGCAATACTACAGCAGTACTACAGCAATACTACAGCAGTACTACAGCAGTACTACAGCAATACTTCATCAATACTACAGCAATACTTCATCAATACTTCATCAATAATCAATAAAAGTTCATGTTTACCTGTGTGTACTTGTACATACCTGTGTGTACTTGTATATATACATCAGTGTGTACTTGTGCATACCTGTGTGTACTTGTATACACATCTTTGTACTTGTATACACCTGTGTGTACTTCATCAGACGTGATGTCATTTTGTCTCCTCCCCCTGTAGGCGTGGACAAACATGGTCCTGACCCTCCTTAACCACGCCCTCCTCCTGTCTGACTCCGCCTTCCTGGCGCTGCAGCCGGTGCTGTTCCCGTGTCTCAGTCAGCTGACCTGTCACGTGACAGATGGGCGTGTCCGTCAGGCACTGAGGGAGTGGCTTAGCCGAGTGGGACGGCTTTATGACATCATCCTGTGAGGAGGAGGGGCAAGAGGAGGAGGAGGAGGAGGAGGAGCAAGAGGAGAAAGAGGAGAAAGAGGAGTAGCAGCAGGAGGACACAGTCACTCCATCAGTGAAGACATGAATGAAATCGTCTCTTGTTCTTGTCGTTGAGCGAAAAGGGGCATGGCTCCCTCTGGTGGTGTCAGAGGGGAGGACATGAGCAGCAAACGAAGTCACCGTGCAATGAATTCTGGGAAAACTGTGGTTATTTACACCTGATTGGCACGTGTTCACGTGTTCACGTATTCACGTATTCACGTGTTCACATGTTCACGTGTTCATGTGTTCACGTGTTCATGTGTTCACGTGTTCATGTGTTCATGTGTTCATGTGTTCATGTGTTCACGTGTTCACGTGTTCACGTGTTCATGTGTTCACAAACTTATCTCTTTTTTCTGAAAACTTACTCGACGATGATTTTGAATTTAAAAACACAGACAGTGAACTGGTGAACGTGTTGCGGTGAAGTCTGCGGTGACGCCCGCCTTCTCGCTGGGATTCAAACCTGTGACCTTGTGACCCTGCAGTGCCGTGTGTGTGTGTGTGTGTGTGTGTGTGTCTGTCACTGTGAACGTGTGAATTTGTTGTTTCAGCTTCAGGAAATAAAATATAAAGATTCACTTATCGTCTGCTTCTGCTCCTTCAACTCAGGCCCCGCCCACTTCAGAGGGCGTGGTCTCTGCAGCTGCTGTGGACAGGCGTAGGCCCCGCCCACTGTGGACAGGCTTAGGCCCCGCCCACTGTGGACAGGCGTAGGCCCCGCCCACTGTGGACAGGCGTAGGTCCCGCCCATTCTGGACAGGCGTAGGCCCCGCCCACTGTGGACAGATGTCTCAGGATTAATGAACAAATCTGCTCTTTTCATTTTTACTCTTTCACTTCAGCTGCAACATAAGCTGATTACAGAGGACACTGAGGACACTGTCCACTCACTGAGGACACTGTCCACAGTGAGTGGACACTGTCCACAGGGGGCGCTGTTCTCTTTTCCTCATCTTTTCATGATTGAAATGAAAAGTGTCAAAGTGACCTAGTTACTGAAGTGTGTGTGTGTGTGACACTCACTCTCACTCACTCTCACACACACACACACACTCACCCCCACACACACTCACCCCCCCCCACACACACACACACACACACACACACAGCTGTAAATCTCCTCTCAGTTTTCATTTCAGTGTCATCACTTCATCACTGTGGTCACTCTGGACTCTTCATCGTCTTCATCATCTTCATCTTCGTCCTTATCTTCGTCTTCATCACCGTGGTCTTCATCATGCGCTCCCTGCTGGACAGTTGGACAAAGTTCGGTCCAGCAGGTCGAGACTCTCTGGACTGGTCGTCTCTCGCTCCTTCAGCTCTGCCGTCCACTGACGCCGCGGTGAGTTCAGGTGCACTCAGGAAAACTCAGTGATTATTAATGACTAAAGGTGTGTTTAAGTTAAAGGGAAATGCTCTTATCTGACGAAGATGCTTCACACTTTAGATTTTTATATATATACATATATGTATATATGTATATGTCTATATGTTAATATGTAAATACATATTATAGTTATATTTTCAACATCTTCACACGTTCTCCTCTAACCTTTAAAAACTCGTTATTACGATGAAAGGCTGATTTTCATGACAGGTCGTTGAAGGCATCGCGTGCTTTATTTAAATCTTTGTGTTGACCTCTGACCTTAAGCTGTTTCCACGGCAACAGATTAACTCAGAATGAGGCCAAACAGATGTTTGTGGCTGATAGAGAGCGCCCCCTGCTGCTCACATCTGACCTGAGCACAGGACACACACTCATTCTCCCACACACACTCACACATACACACACACACACACAGAGACACACCCACACCCACACACTCTCCCACACACACACACAGAGAGAGACACACATACACACACTCTCCCACACACACACACAGAGAGAGACACACATACACACACACAGAGACACACACACACACACACATACACACACACAGAGACACACACTCACTCTCCCACACACACACACAGAGAGAGACACACATACACACACACAGAGACACACACACACACACACACATACACACACACACAGAGACACACACTCACTCTCCCACACACACCCCCACAGACACACACACACACGCACACACACACACACACACACACACTCTCCCACACACACCCCCACAGACACACGCACACACACACACACACACATACTCACACTCACTCTCCCACACACACACACATACTAACACACACACACACACACACACACACACACACACACACACACACTCACACAGACACACACACACACACACACACACACACATACTCACACATCCACACACACACATACTCACACTCACTCACTCACACACACACACACACACATCATGTGATCATGTGATCATGTGACTGAGCAGCAGGGGGCGCTCACACGTTGTCTCTCTGTGTCTCACAGGGTCAAAGTTCAGGTGAGGTCATCGCCGCCACGCGCTCCGTCACCTTCGTCATCATAGCAACCGTCTGCTTCCTCCTCCTCTTTCTCGGCATCGTCGGCTTCCTGGTTTTGCGTCGTAGGCGGAGCTTCGGCCCGGGTGGCAAACTGGGCGTGGCCAACGTGATCGCCCTGGAGGACCTGGAGGACCCAGAGAGGAACTGCGAGCTGCTGTCGTCGCTGCGGCGCAGCAGGGGGCAGCACCACCGTCCGCTTAGCTCCGCCTCCGAGCAGGACGCCGCCGACGGCGTCTTCCTCATGGTTTACCTGCCGCCGCCGTACGAGCACACGCTCACCAGGATCGCCAGAGCCGCCAGCACCAGGCGCTCCAGGGGCGGAGCTGAGGAGGAGGGGGAGGAGCCCAGGCCAAGATCAAAGTCCAGGGGCGGAGCTGAGGAGGAGGAGGGGGAGGAGGAGGAGCCCAGTCCAAGATCAAAGACCAGGGGCGGGGACCAGGAGGAGGCGGAGCCCAGTCCAAGATCAAAGACCAGGGGCGGGGACCAGGGGGAGGAGGCGGAGCCCAGTCTAAGATCAAAGGCCAGGGGCGGATACCAGGAGGAGGAGGCGGAGCCCAGTCTAAGATCAAAGACCAGGGGCGGAGACCAGGAGGAGGAGGCGGAGCCCAGTCCAAGATCTAAGTCCAGGGGCGGAGACCAGGAGGAGGAGGGGGAGGAGCCCAGTCCAAGATCAAAGTCCAGGGGCGGAGACCAGGAGGAGGAGGAGGAGGAGCCCAGTCTGAAGGACATAGTGAGCGATGACTGAAGCAGAGAAGAAGAAACCATTTAAAGTCGTTTCCACGACGACCGACACAATCAAACCCCTTTGATGTTCCAGGCTCCGCCTCCAACCTGCGGCCGCTCATAGAAACAGACGTATCTTTATTTTTTAAAACGGATTGTTTTGTTTGTTTGTTTGTTTGGAGAAAATAAATAAAGGAATTCTCCAAGTCGACGACTTTGTTTTTTCTTTTACGGGTTTAAACGCAATGTTGTTTTTTTTTAAACAATCGCGATGTTTTTTTTTTTATCTAATAAACAAACTTGTATCAAATCAATGCAACAAAAACAGCTGAATTCACGTCAAATATTCTATTCAAGAGTTCAGCGAAGTTTGTTTTTACAGTTTATTATTTCTTTTAATAATAAGATTAAGATTATAATCCAGAATATTCAAAGGTTCTTTAACACTTTACTGTGAAAAGGTCATTTTGACCGTTTATAGGAAATCTTACACTTTATTTTGAAAAACTAAAAAACTAAAAACTCTTCATTAGAGAAGAGAGAAAAGAGGAGAGGGGGGGGGTTCTCCAGGAGGAGGTGAACCAGGAGGAGGTTCTCCAGGAGGAGGTGAACCAGGAGGAGGTTCTCCAGGAGGAGGAGGTGAACCAGGACACACGGAGGACACACGGAGGACACACGGAGGACACACGGAGGACACACGGAGGACACACGGAGGACACACGGAGGACACACGGAGGACACACGGAGGACACACGGAGGACACACGGAGGGTCGTGAGTATACGCGGCTCACGGTAGTTAGCATTAGCATTAGCATTAGCTCCGAGGCTCAGCTACAAATCAGCGCCGAGCAGCGAGGGGCGTCGTCAGCGCGTGCTGCGTCAGCGCGTGCTGCTGCCTGAGGTCAGAGGTCAAAGCTTCAAAGTTCACTCACACATTATCAGATGTTCATTCAGGCTCAAGCTTGTGTTTCCTGCTTTCTGCTGAATCACTCACACACACACAGGTAACAACTCTGGTTATTATTCAGATTATTCAGATGATGTTTTTAAACGTTATAATGTTCTCAGTGTTTCTGTGACTGTGACTGTGAAGGTGAAGGTGAGGACCTTTATCTTCTGTCAGGACTTTATTAACATCAGACACGCTTTTCTAGTTCAGACTCGTTTTGAGAAGGTGTACACACACACACACACACACACACACACACACACACACACACACACACACACACACACACACACACACAGTACATATATACATATGTATATTCACGTGTACATGTATATGTGTACATACACGTTTGGCCTCACCTTTTACGATTTTAACAACTTTTCTACTTAAAGTCAGACTTTTGTTCAAAATACAGTCGAGATGATAAATAATGATTTTATTCAGTATCAAAGTGTTTTCAGCTGCGCTCACATCACTGCACTAAGGTTTTCTAATCATCCAAGAACCTTCAAACACCATCAGCAAACACATGTACCATAAGAAGACAGAAGATAAGCCTCTGTTCACATATATATATATATATATATATATATACACCATGTACTGTTAAAAACAGACCTTTTTACCACATTAACAATGTAAAGAGAGTATTTATAATTCATTTACTGTTAGATTATTGATAAAAAAGAAATTTTCCTTCAGAAATAAGGACATTTTTAAGTGAGCCCAAACTTTTAAAATGATTGTGTGTATATATATATATGTATGTATGTACGTATATATATATATATGTATGTATGTACGTATATATATATATATATATGTATGTATGTATGTATATATATGTATGTATGTATGTATATATATGTATGTATGTGTATATATATATATATGTATGTATGTATGTATGTATATATATGTATGTATGTATGTATATATAATATATGTATGTATATATATATGTTTGTTTGTGTGTATATATATATATATATATGTATGTGTGTATATATATATATATATGTATGTATGTATATATATGTATGTATGTATGTATGTATATATAATATATGTATGTGTATATATATATATATATATGTATGTGTATATATATATATATATATATATAGTGAAAGAGCATGTTGAGCAGAAACAGAGTGAAATCACCTTCAGCTGCTTTTTTATCTATAAAAGTCTTTTTATATGCAAGAGAAGACAGAGGTCAGAGGTCATCACGTGGATCATCAGTGCTGGGCGTGTTAGCGCGTTAACAACGTTAACGGCATCAACGTTAACCCATGATGCGTTTCCATGACGACTGACTGGAAAAAGACGATTGTTAAAATGAGTCTCTAAAGTTAACGCTAACCTTTAAAAACACACATACGCAGTACGTAAACAGACCGCTCCAGTTCCACTGTGGGCACGCTAACCGCCACTTAAATGAGCTAACGGAGCTAACTGGTAAGCGGTGCCCGTCAGTCGTCATGGAAACGCGTCGTGCGTTAACGTGCGTTAACCTTGTTGATAGTCGATACACACCGTGTGTGTGTGTGTGTGTGTGTGTGTCTGTCTATAAAATAATCTAACGTGATAAAGGTCTGAAGCCCCGCCCCCTCCCTCATGATGGACAGCAGAACGGTGGGAGAATCCAGGGACGTTTTCAAACGATCCAAAGATCTGGACGTGGAGCGTCAGGCTCGGCTTTACGACACCTGGGCTGACAACTATGAGAAAGTGAGTCCAGAGTAAAATGCTGTAGTGCTAAAGTTAGCCATACTGCTAAAGTTAGCTGTAGTGCTAAAGTTAGCTGTAGTGCTAAAGTTAGCTGAAGAACTAAATTTAGCTGTACTGCCAAAGCTAGCTGTAGTGCTAAAGTTAGCTGGAGTGCTAAAGTTAGCTGGAGTGCTAAAGTTAGCCATACTGCCAAAGTTAGCTGTAGCACTAAAGGTAGCCATACTGCCAAAGTTTGCTATAGTGCTAAAGTTAGCTGTAGTGCTAAAGTCAGCCGTAGTGCTAAAGTTAGCTGTAGTGCTAAAATTAGCTGAAGTACTAAATTTAGCTGTACTGCCAAAGTGAGCTATAGTACTAAAGGTAGCTGTAGTCCTAAAGTTAGCTGAAGTACTAAATTTAGCTGTACTGCCAAAGTTAGCTGTAGTGCTAAAGTTAGCCATACTGCCAAAGTTAGCTGTAGTACTAAAGGTATCCATACTGCCAAAGTTAGCTGTAGTGCTAAAGTTAGCCATACTGCCAAAGTTAGTCATACTGCCAACGTTTGCTGTAGTGCTAAAGTTAGTTCTAGTGCTTAAGTTAGCTGTAGTGCTAAAGTTAGCTGTAGTGCTAAAGTTAGCCATACTGCCAAAGTCAGTTGTACTGCTAAAGTTAGTCATACTGCCAACGTTTGCTGTAGTGCTAAAGTTAGTTCTGGTGCTAAAGTTAGCTGTACTGCTAAAGTTAGCTGTACTGCTAAAGTTAGCCATACTGCCAAAGTTTGCTGTAGTGCTAATGTTAGCCATACTGCCAAAGTTAGCTGCTGTGCTAAAGTTAGTTCTAGTGCTTAAGTTAGCTGTAGTGCTAAAGTTAGCCATACTGCCAAAGTTAGTTCTGGTGCTAAAGTTAGCCGTAGTGCTAAAGTTAGCTGTAGTGCTAAAATTAGTTCTGGTGCTAAAGTTAGCAATACTGGGTCAGGGCGGAGTTAGATCAGCTCCACCCACTCCAGTGATTGGTTGTCTTGAAACAGGACCACTCCCTGATGAAGTACAGATCTCCACATCTGGCCGTCAGCTTCCTGTGTGAACACTTCAGAGGGCGTCCTGAGGACACTGTGGTTCTGGACGTGGCCTGTGGGACTGGATGGGTCGCTAAACTGGTGAGACCAGAGTCTGATGATGTCACAGCAAACATGGCTGACATGACTTTAAACCTGTGTGTTTCCCTCTTGTGAGTCCAGATGAGTGAAGTGGGCTTCAGACACTTTAGTGGAGTGGACGGCAGTAAAGGCATGTTAGAGAAAGCTGCTGAGACCAAACTCTACCAGGACCTGAAACTGGCTCTGCTGGGACCAGAACCACTGCCTGCACCACCTGGTACTGGACACTCACACACTTCACCAACACTTCACACTCATTATTTACACTTTACATTCACCTTAAGGGCGTTTCACTCACTAACTGCTGCTGTTCTACAGTCATCTCCTTTAGGGGGGGGAACCAGGGCGGAACGACAAGAGACTCAGTGATGTGGTAGAACCTGAGCAGCAGGTTTAGAGGGAGGTGAAGATCCTTCACTTTAGAGAGATAAAGTGAGATCAGAGTGAGGTTAGAGTGAGATTACGTGTAATCAGGTGAGATTAGGTGAGATCAAGTGAGATCAGGTGAGATTAGGGTGAAATTACGTGAGATTATGGTGAGATTAGGTGAGATCAGGTGAGATTATGCGAGATTAGGGTGAGATTACGTGAGATTAGGTGAGATCAGGTGAGATTATGCGAGATTAGGGTGAGATTACGTGAGATTAGGTGAGATCAGGTGAGATTATGCGAGATTAGGGTGAGATTACGTGAGATTAGGGTGAGATTACGTGAGATCAGGTGAGATTATGCGAGATTAGGGTGAGATTACGTGAGATTAGGTGAGATCAGGTGAGATCAGGTGAGATTATGCGAGATTAGGGTGAGATTACGTGAGATCAGGTGAGATTAGGTGAGATCAGGTGAGATTAGGGTGAGATTACGTGAGATTAGGTGAGATTAGGGTGAGTTTACGTGAGATTAGGGTGATATTAGGTGAGATCAAGTGAGATTATGCGAGATTAGGGTGAGATTAGGGTGAGATTACGTGAGATTACGTGAGATTAGCCTAAATTTCTGTGAAAAGACAAAAAATAAAACATCACTAAATGACTCCTGCGCGACCCGTAAAGGCTAACCTTAAACTAACCTCTAACTAACCCTAACTAACCTCTAACAAACCTTAAACTAACCTTAAACTAACCTCTAACTAACCTTAACTAACCTCTAACAAACCTTAAACTAACCTTAAACTAACATTTTATAGAAACAAACTAATTCTGCTTCATTTTATCTTCAGTGATTTAAACTGAGTTCAGACCTGATTTAATCTTCATCATCTTCATCTTCTTCCTCCTCTTCCTCTTCTTCCTCTTCCTCCTCCTCTTCCTCTCCCTCCTCTTCTTCCTCTTCCTCCTCCTCTTCCTCCTCCTCTTCCTCTTCCTCCTCCTCCTCCTCCTCCTCCTCTTCCTCCTCAGAATCTTTTGACGTGGTCATCATAGCAGGAGCTCTGGACGCTGGTTTTGTTCCGGTCAGTGTGGTCAGAGAACTGTGTGTCGCTGCCAGACCAGGTCTGTTACACCGTCAACACCAAGAGCAGCTGCACACAGGAAGTCAGTGTGTAACAGTGTGTAACAGTGTGTGTGTGTGTGTGTGTGTGTGTGTGCAGGAGGCTTGGTGTGTCTCTCCAGAGGAAACCACACAGGAAGAGCAGCTCAGGATTATCATCATGATCTGGAGAAAGAGCTGCAGCTGATGGAGGACGAGGGTCTGTGGAGACGAGTGGGAATCAAACAGTCGGACAAATACATGACAAACCCACACCAGCCTGCAGGGGGCGACGAGGAGGACGCGCCCTACATCAGTGGGACAGTTTACATATACCAGAAATGCTGAGTCATCATCACACAGTGACTCAGCACAAAGTAAAGCTTCAGTGACAAAGATGTGGCTCCTTCATTCATTCAGTTTATTTGATAAGAATAACTTCTAAAAAGCTAACTTTAGCACTACAGCTAACTTTAGCACCAGAGCTAACTTTAGCACCAGCGCTAACTTAAGTACTACAGCTAACTTTAGCACCAGAGCTAACTTTAGCACTACAGCTAACTTTAGCACAACAGCTAACTTTAGCACCAGCGCTAACTTAAGTACTACAGCTAACGTTAGCATGACAACTAATTTTGGCAGTAAGGCAAGTTTATTTAACGAACAGTGGTACATGGTGATTTCGGATGTGACATCACTTCCTGTTGCGACTTCGGATGTATTCTTGACTCCGCCTATCTGGATGTGACTCCGCCCATCAGGGTGTGACCCCGCCTATCGCCCTATGTCAGCTGAGATTGGCACAGCACCCCCCTCTGGTGGAGGATAATGGACAACAGTCACTCAGCCAATCTTACACAGCTCCACTTCCTTTCAACCTGGCTTTCAAAATAAAAGCTGATGATTTAAAATAAAACACGTTGTTTGCGTGTGTGTGTGTGTGTGCAATGATGTTTTTAGTTTTTGTCGTCACGCGATACATTGGCGGTAACCGGAAGTTGCTGCATATCGGGTTTCCGGTACTAATCAGGTTAAAAAGTAGTGACGCTGACATGTGAGTGAGGAGAGTGAATGAGTGAATGAGTGAACACGTTTAAAAACACACAAACAAAAGCGTTTGTTTGAGCTTCACTTGTTTTAAATGTTGTTCAGTTGTTAGCGTTAAACACCGGAGCGGCCGCGGTGAAGAGGCCGGGAGAGAGGGACCAGAGAGCGGGAGAGGAGAGAGGCTGAGGCCGGGAGAGAGGGACCAGAGAGCGGGAGAGGAGAGAGGCTGAAGCCGGGAGAGAGGGACCAGAGAGCGGGAGAGGAGAGAGGCTGAGGCCGGGAGAGAGGGACCAGAGAGCGGGAGAGGAGAGAGGCTGAAGCCGGGAGAGAGGGACCAGAGAGCGGGAGAGGAGAGAGGCTGAGGCCGGGAGAGAGGGACCAGAGAGCGGGAGAGGAGAGAGGCTGAAGCCGGGAGAGAGGGACCACAGAGCGGGAGAGGAGAGAGGCTGAAGCCGGGAGAGAGGGACCACAGAGCGGGAGAGGAGAGAGGCTGAGGCCGGGTACAGCGGCTCATCAGCGGCTCATGTCACCGGTATGTTTGTTTGTTTTGAACCGTGGATGAATCTCATCATCATCATCATCATCATCATCAGTTGTTATATAAAAAAACAATCAAATCTATCGATTAACAAAGCTTCATTTAAGTGATTAGTTTAATATAAATGAATGTGTTACATCAAACAGTGGCTCAGGATACACAGAGTTAATAATTATAGATTAGATTAAACATAGATTAGATACATTAAATGTAATCATCTCTCTCAGGTTTTAAAAATGTGTGAAGTTTTTCTTTCAAGTAACTCTGCAACTAACAATTATTCATTATTCTCATCTGTTAATTATTTTCTTTGGTTCATAAATAATTTAATATAATATAAAAAATATATTATATTATCAAAATATATTTGTCAAACATGGAAATGACGTTCTCAAAACACATAATCATTCAATTTTCATGATTTCGTTGAATCATTTCAGTTCGTCAGTTCGTCACTGGCCTGGGTTTAATCAGACTAAGATCATAGTCAGACTAAGGTCGTAGTCAGACTAAGACGTTCCTCAGACAGTTTGTATGAGGACACATCTGACTCCGCTCCACCGATCATTTTTGATAGGAAATGCGATGACGATATGATTCGCGGTCATTTTTACATCATTATTCTCATTTTCATTCAAAAAACATTAATGTGTGATATTTGTGCAGATGTGTAAAAAATCATATTTTCACACACATTTTTGGCTGGAGCAGATTTTGCGCCTCCTGCGATTTGAGAATTGCACTGAGCTGTTTTGCGATATTGATTAAATTTCGATTAATTGTTCAGCCCTAGACTCCGCCTCTATGAGCTGGTGTGTGTGTGTGTGTGTGTGTGTTCAGGTTGTCTCGTACCTTCTGTCCATGTTAACGTGAGACACATGAGAAGGACACGCCTCCTGTGGTCGTGTCGTCTGATGAAAGACGCCCCCTGCTGTCGTACGACGTCAACAACAGGACGACATTTTGTCCGACTCCAGTCGACTAAGAGTGTCCATACAGGAATAATCAGACTATGAATCACATCCAGGTCTGTTAGTCCGACTAAGACTAGCTCTAGTTTAGTCGGACTGAAGTGTTTATGTGATGTTAAGGAAACTTCATGTAAACACACATGTTGCTCCTGACAAACGACCTTTGACCTCATGTAACGACAAAAACTCTCAGACTCGGACTTTGTTTCAAATTTATTTCACTTTAACAAAAAAAAGCATAAAAAGTTCTCCGACACAGAAATGAAAAGTTAAACTCGGGGATTTAAAGTTTGTTGTAAATTCCCTCGATTTGACCTGTTTACAGACTTAAAGCACAGCAGACGCGTCGCTGACGTTCCTCAGGACAAAAGAACAATCATTTGCATAGTTAATCAAAGTTGGTTTCCGAGGCTACGTCCACGCTAGCATGTTTCTGTTTTATCGTGAAAAATAATCTCCATTCAGACTAAAAACGCACATCACGTGACCTTTTATTGTGTAAACATAAACTTTGGTTTTCAACGATTTAACCTTAACCGTGACAAAAATCTTTCCGATGGGGGGAAGAAAGAAAATTCTTGTTCAGCTACACCGCCCCCACATGGCTGCTGGTGGTACTGCTTTCTCTAAAGGTAAAAGAAACGGACGTACGAACAAAAACCACTTGAAACGTTTACGTCCGTAAACGAGCCTCGACAGTTAGCTTCACTGCATGGATTACTATGTAGCATTAGCTTTAGCCTCTGCGTCGTGACCTCAAAGGAAAAAGAAAAGACGACAAACTGAGCAGTTTTCGGTATAATAACGAGCTAAATATTGTGTTTTTCTTTGGGAATTTGAATGAAAGTTTTAAGCTAAAAACATTAGCTGGTCTCAGAGCAGAGGTAGACTGGCAGATTATTTACTGATCAGATAATTAAAGTTTGTGCACGTTTGTTCTCAGAAACTTTTTCAATCCTTAACTTATATTTGTTTTTTCCGATGTTTCATGTATTTAATATTTAGTTTGATTTTTCATTGAAAATATTGGATATAATGTAACAGCAGAACAAACCGTTAGTGTTCAGTAACTCATTTCAAACCGATCGGTCATCGGCTGCTGTGATTTATAAAAACTGGCCGTAGTAAAATCTTATTTATTAGTCGACCTTTTAATTAAAGGGTTAATAATCACTGACGTGACGTAAACGAGCCTGAAACCACAGGAAAAACAGCAGAATGGACCTTTTAATAAAGTAACGAATCAAGGCTTAACTCCTGAGGCACATTTAGAAAAAGTGACTGTGTGTGTGTGTGTGGTGGTTGTGTGATGGTTGTGTGGTGGTTGTGTGGTTTTAAGGCTTGAGTGTTTTGGTTTGAAGTTTAAAGCTCGAGGTTTGTTTGGTTTCAATTGAAGAAGAAGAAGAAAATGTCAGCGCGATAAAAGTGAAGATGAAATCCCGAACAGCTGATGAGTAACAGATGGACGTGGTGGGCGGCGCCGAGTCTATGTGAAGGTTAGCCCCGCCTCCCTGTAAACTTTGTAGACCTTCTCGATGGCGTTGACGTACGCGGCTGTTCGCAGGTCCAGACCCAGGTTGTACTTGTTCGCTGTTCTCATGATTTGCTGCAGGAGGGAAAAAAAAATGAAGGAAAATGATGCAACTGTTGCTAATGCTAAGCTAACCACCTTCATGGTCGTGTGTGTGTTTGTTACCCTGGCTGAACGCTCCATGGTGTAGGCCAGACCTGAGTGAACGATGTCTTTCTCAGACGCTCCCTGTAACGACAACAACAACAACAACACACTGTAACAACAGTAACAACGCTAGTGTGTGTGTGTGTGTGTGTGTGTGTGTGTGTGTGTGCTCACAGAAATCCTGGCCTGGAACTCAGACGTAGGAATGATGCCAATGGATCCTCCGTGTTTTCCAAACTTCCTCTCTAAACTCTCCTGGACAGACACTGACGACACAACAGTTTATGTTGTTAGCATGTTGTGACGTTGTTGTGTTGTTGTTGTTGTTGTTGTGTGCGTGACTCACTGAGCAGGTGGTAGTTTGAGTCTCGCTCATATTTGAAGGTGAGTCGTCCGTAACTGACGTGATTCAGATTCTTCAACCACTCAAAGTACGAGACTGTGACGCCACCGGCGTTCAAGTACAAGTCCTGACCGAGGAGAGGAGGTGAGGTGAGGAGGTGAGGAGGTGAGGAGGTGAGGAGGTGAGGAAGTGAGGAGGTGAGGAGGAGGTGAGGAGAGGAGAGGAGGTGAGGAGGTGAGGAAGTGAGGAGAGGAGAGGAGGAGGTGAGGAGAGGAGGTGAGGAAGTGAGGAGGTGAGGAGGTGAGGAGGAGGTGAGGAGAGGAGAGGAGGTGAGGAGGTGAGGAAGTGAGGAGAGGAGAGGAGGAGGTGAGGAGAGGAGGTGAGGAAGTGAGGAGGTGAGGAGGAGGTGAGGAGAGGAGAGGAGGTGAGGAGGTGAGGAAGTGAGGAAGTGAGGAGGTGAGGAGAGGAGAGGAGAGGAGGACGTGTGTGTGTTGGACTTACCGGGATGACCATGATGTTTCTCTCTAAGAAGATCCGGTCAGCCTCAGGTGTGGTCGGACCGTTAGCACCTTCTGCGATGATCTGACTCACACAGGAAGTAAAGAGTAGTTTGTTAGTTCTTCTTCCTCTGACGTGACGATGATGATGATGATGACGATGATGACGGCTGTGTCTCACCTTGGCTTTGACCTTGTGGGCGTTGCTCTTGGTCAGCTGTTTCTCTCCAGCTGCAGGGATCAGGATGTCACAGTCGGCCTCCAGCAGCTTTCCTTCGTACGGCGTAGAGTCGGGGAAACCTACGATGGTCCCGTTGGCCTGAGGCGTGAAAACAAAGACGGTGATCAGTCTGTGAATGAAACCACTGTTCTCCAGCAGGTGGAGCACTAACCCTGTACTGTGACCAGTGCTCACCAGCTTGTAGTCCTCCAGCTCTTTGGGGTTGATACCGTTCGGGTTCCAGATGCTTCCGTCCAGCTCTGCCACGCCGATGCACTTGGCTCCGAAGCGATGGAGGTAACGCATGGAGTGAAGACCAACGTTACCAAAGCCCTGCAGAGAACATGATGAAGGTTTCTCTGACCGCGAGGGTTCATCTGACCGCGAGGACCCTCCCCTAACCGCGAGGGTCAACCATCAGACTGCGAGGACCCTCCCCTGACCGCGAGGACCCTCCTCTGACCGCGAGGGTTCATCTGACCCCGAGGACCCTCCCCTGACCGCGAGGTTCCATCTGACTGTTAGGACCCTCCTCTGACCGCGAGGACCCTCCTCTGACCGCGAGGACCCTCCCCTGACCGCGAGGACCCTCCTCTGACCGCGAGGGTCCATCTGACCGCGAGGGTCCATCTGACCGCGAGGACCCTCCCCTGATCGCGAGGACCCTCCCCTGACCGCAAGGGTCAATCTGACCGCGAGGACCCTCCCCTGACCACGAGGGTCCATCTGACCGCGAGGACCCTCCCCTGACTGCGAGGGTTCATCTGACCACGAGGGTCCATCTGACCGCGAGGACCCTCCTCTGACCGCGAGGGTAAACCATCAGACTGCGAGGACCCTCCCCTGACCGGGAGGTTCCATCTGACTGTTAGGACCCTCCTCTGACCGGGAGGTTCCATCTGACTGTTAGGACCCTCCTCTGACCGCGAGGACCCTCCCCTGACCGCGAGGACCCTCCCCTGACCGCGAGGACCCTCCCCTGACCGCAAGGGTTCATCTGACCCCGAGGACCCTCCTCTGACCCCGAGGACCCTCCCCTGACCCCGAGGACCCTCCTCTGACCGCGAGGACCCTCCTCTGACCGCGAGGACCCTCCTCTGACTGCGAGGGTTCATCTGACCACGAGGGTCCATCTGACCGCGAGGACCCTCCTCTGACCGCGAGGACCCTCCTCTGACCGCGAGGACCCTCCTCTGACCGCGAGGACCCTCCCCTGACTGCGAGGGTTCATCTGACCGCGAGGGTCCATCTGACCGCGAGGACCCTCCTCTGACCGCGAGGGTTAGGGTTAGCTTCCTCAGACTGCGAGGTCCACCTGACCACGCGGCAGAAGAAAAAAAAACTACTCGATGGTCAAAATGACCAGCGAAGGGGGCGGGGCTTACCTGGATGATGAAGGTCTTGTCCTGGAAGCCCGGACACATGCCCAGCTGACTCATGTACGACGCCTCGTTGATGAAGTTCTCGATGCCGTGGAAAACGCCGCGGCCGGTGGCAGAGATGCGACCGTGGATTCCTCCCTGACTGATGGGTTTCCCCGTGACGCAGGCGTGAGCGTTGATGTCCTGAACACACAGGTGGGCGGAGTCAGAGCCGGGCGAGCACATGTTCAGTCAAAACAAAATGGCTGCCAGCAGAAACGTTTAAGGACACGATCATGTCTTTGTCTCACTGTGAGACAGACGTCTGTAAGCCACTCACTCTCCCACAACAAAGTCCACAGGAGCTACTGGTCCTCTGCTGCCTCCTGTGGTCACTTTGTGTCACTGAGGTCAATCTGAACAAAGGATTTTAAAATGCAGAAGCGACGGAATCAGACATTTGAACGTAGTGATGGAGGCGGCAGTGGATCAGTGGACTTTGGTGTGGGAGAGTGAGTGGTTTACAAACGTCTGGTCACAGTGAGACAAAGACGTGACGGAGATAGAGTTGCCAAAATCTGTTTTTCCTGGCAGGTCTTCAGTGGCGGCCATTTTGTTTTCACACTGAGTTCAGCCTGTGTCTCAGCAGCAGGGGGCGCCGACACTCACTTTGTATCCCATGGTGGTGGCGAAGGTGTCGGCGATCCAGGACATCTCCCTCTCACCGGTGCTCATGTCAGGGGCAGGAACATCGATGCCAGGTCCTGCAGACGCACACACACACATTAGCATTAGCATAAGCTTGATCACTTCCTGTCTGCGAACAGGAAGTGAAATGTTCAGGACGCTGAGGTCGTCGACTCACCGATGAAGCCTTTCTTTGACAGCTCGATCGTGAACCTCCTGGTGATTTTCTCCAACTCAGCGTCCTGAAAAACAACAGAGTCATCGCTCACTGATCACATGGTCACATGGTCACCTGAGCGTGAGAAGGTCAAAGGTCACGTGTGTCTGACGGCTGAACGAGAGAGAGAGAGAATCCCTAGGTTTGTCTGCAACTGATGACTCAGCATTTCCCTGTGTGTGTGTGTGTGTGTGTGTGTGTGTGTGTGTGTGTGTGTGTGTGTGTACTCACAGAGTAGTTCTTAGGGTTGATCTTCACTCCAGCTTTAGCTCCACCAAACGGAACATCTGGAACACATTCAGCTCACATCAAAACCACAACACGCTGACCGCTCCTCACTGCTTTAAGGAGCTTTTTGAGGAGTTAAGACCTGGTTTTAGGGTGGGGTCAAAGGTCAGGGTGTGTGTGTGTGTGTGTGTGTACGTACTCACCGACCACAGCACACTTGTACGTCATCAGTGAGGCCAGAGCTTTCACCTCGTCCATACACACATCTGTACTGTAACGAATCCCTGAAACACACAAAGACCGTTAGCTGCAACAAAACCTGGACCAGGACTCAGACCAGGACTCAGACCAGGACTCAGACCACAAAGGAGTCGTTGATCCCACTGCTGCCTCCACCACTGAGTTCAAACGTCTTATTTTGATTGACCTCAGTGACACAAAGTGACCACACGAGGCAGCAGAGGACCAGCAGCTCCCGTGTTTATCTGTGGACTTTGGTGTGGGGGAGTGAGTGATTTACAAACTTCAGTTTCCTGTTGGAAAAGTCTGACAGTGACGATAAAGACGTGAACATGTGACGTCGAACCGTCGGCGTTGGTTTCAGATTAAACGTGAACACATTCTTCAGACGCGGAAAATAAAACACTGAACTCTCCCTTTAATGATGATCCTGCAGCTGCTGCACAGACTGAGCTTCAGTGGTGCTTTAATCAGCGTCTGAGAGACTGAAAAAACACGGAAAAACTGGAGGGCGTTGAGTTTGCAGCAGTTAATGAGTGTGGGCGGAGCCAACACACACACACACACACACAGGCCTGTCCACACACGTCACTTTAAACACAAGTGGAAAAACTAAACTCTCACCACAGACAGAGAGTAACTTAAATCTTGGTCTAACAGCAAACAGGAAGTAAACAAAGACGCTCTCAAAATGGCGTGTGAGACGCGAGTCAGCGTGGGTGTGGTCGTCTCACCACAAAGTTAAACCTGTCAATCTTCACATGAGTCAGACACTGACTCCGCCCACAGGACAAAATGTTTCAACATAAGGACACACCCTTTTAGCTCCACAGTTGTAAACAGGAAGTAGCTTGTCGCTTTTAGAGCGTAAACGCACGCAAACCGAGCTGTTTTTTCAAAATAAAAGTCTGAGTTTCTGTCTGTCCGCACACGCACGCGCACACACACACACACACACACAGTAGCTGAATTCAAAGGTTAAAGTTGATTGAACTGGACTTTGGTGCAGGAGAGTGAGCAGATTTACAGCTGTTATTCTGCCTCTGTCTGTTCATCTGAGAACAGACAGAGGCAGACCTGACTGAGGGAGCGTTTGTGTGTATACAGCAGCAGAGCAGGGCGGAGACATGAGGTTTGTTTTCAGTTTGTTATGTAACGTTTGTTTGTTTGTTTGTTTGTTAGCAACATAGCTCCAAATGTTCAGGAAATGTCTGCAAGGGGATCAGGGGTCTGTTGGTACAGTGTGTGTCAGTAGTTTGTTGTCAGTAGTTGTGAGTACAGTTAGTTGTCAGTAGTTGTGAGTTCAGTGTGTGTCAGTAGTTGTGAGTTCAGTGTGTGTCAGTAGTTGTGTGTCAGTAGTTGTGAGTTCAGTGTGTGTCAGTAGTTGTGTGTCAGTAGTTGTGAGTTCAGTGTGTGTCAGTAGTTGTGTGTCTCTCTCACGTCAGTGACGTCACTTCTTCTCTTCAGATTCATGTTAAAAGTTTAATATTTTTAAATCCTAAACTTTTCCATCACGTGATGTTTTTGTGTTGATTAAGTTTTTGTAAAAACAAATCTTGAGCTAATCTCGGTGATCGCGATCATTTAGATCGGGATTATCGTGATATTATTCCGGGACCAGGGCCAGGACCGGGACCAGGACCAGGACCGGGGCAGCGGCGGTGTGTCGGTGTGTCAGCGGCGGTGTGTCGGGCTCACCTCCCTTGCAGGGTGTCCGGTGCTGGCTGTGCTGAGCCCGGTAAGCCTCGATCACCTCCCACTCTCCGTTGTCTCTCTTCAGGGGGAAATTGAGGCTCAGGACGTGGTTACACGGTTTGATGACCCGCAGGATTCCGCGCACCGTCTTCCGCTTCTGCTCGGAGCTGTCCCGGCTCTTCAGATCCTCCACCAGCTTGTTCTCCACGATCGCGGCTCCGCGGTCGAAGAAGCCTTCCACCATGGTGAAGAAGTTCGGGTCGTCGTCCTGGTCCGCGACCTGACTGTATCCGCGGTGCCGGAGCAGGGACGCGGACACCGGCAGCGCTGAGTCAGCGGCCAGCACGGAGCCGGCGCCCCGGCTCAGCAGCTCTCCGAAACACCGGTACATGTTCGCGTGAGTTCGGGGGCGGAGGAAGTTCGTGGTCCCGGTGAAGTGAGCGGACCGGAGCGGACTGGAGCGGACTGTGGGGGCAGGGCGGCGTCGGTGAAGACGAGGAAATGGAGCCGAGAAAACGAAGTATTTGCACCCGCAGCGGCGGCTCCTCCTTCCCGCCTCCTCTTCCTGTTAAAGTCTGAAGGCGCGTGTGCGCGTGACCAGCAGCCGCACGCGACCGGATCCCAGGATTTGTACACCGAGTGGCGCGAGACGTTTAACGAGCGACAGGTAAGCTAGGTGTTAGCATCACGTTAGCGCTTCAAAAGTGCTCCGAAACAGTGACGTCACTTCACTAAACACACACACACCGCGCTGCGTGGAAACGGACACGACGGTGACGTCAGAGATTTTATCACTTTTTCGCTTTTTAGCGAGTTTCAGTGATTTCGTGACGGTTTAAAGTTAGCATGAAGTTAGCCAGCATCGGTTCATATATGACATCCGGTTCTGGCTTTCAAAATAAAGGTTGTCCCCACATAGTTATTTTTGCACTTGTTTTATGCTGAAAGAGTTTGATTTAAAGAGTTTATGGTCATTTTATTTGTATGTGATGATTTATTTTTACCCCACAATTGGAAGCACATGAGAGGTTAGAAAGTGATAAACACTGATTTAATATCTCTTTAATTATGTTTTAAAATACAATTAAAGAGAGAGATGTTGGACATGAGTTTTTCTGTAGATGTTTTCCTTCTTTACGCTTAATATGTGCTTAATTAGATAAAAAAAATGTTTATAGTTTGCTGTTCTTGTTATTAAATGATAAACATTATTGTTATACATAATGTCTGACTCTTATTTTGAAAGTCTGACTGAGTTCCTCCCTGTCGCGGGCGCGCGCCTTCTGAAATATGTGGTTTTAAATGTCACATTTTCTAAAGTTAGATGTCAGAGTCACGTGACGACACTCGTCAGCGTTTGTTTCACAAACTAAACATCAAAAGTTTTCTGTCAAAGAAAAAACAGATTAAATCTTATTAGACACAATTTGTAATTCTGATTTTATTTGTACATTTAAAGTTTATCAGGAAACAAAGACCGACACAACGATTAAATCATTAGTTTTCAGTCCTACATTTTGACTTTTATGAGGTAATTTAAACAAATATCTGCAATAATAAATTTTCTCAATCTTAATCTCATTTTCAAACTTTTCCTTCCAGAAAATAATAGAGTAAATCAGTGATTTTTAACATCACAGCACACAGGAGTTCACAGGTCTTATTTTGTCACTTTAGCATTTAAAATATTTAAATGAGACATTCCTCAGTGACACAAAGTGACCACACGAGACAGCAGAGGACCCTAATCACTGATTTTCTCTATGGGCTTTGGTGTGGGAGAGTAAGTGGTTAATAAACAGTTTCCTGTACCTTGAGCCTTTTGTACGTCACTATCGCAGACTTAAGTGTAGATGACTTGACCTTCATTAAATCAAACAGAGCCTGAGGTTTGAGGTGGACTCACCATCACCTCCTCCCCCAGAATGCTGCTCTGTGATTGGAGGAGGGAACATTTAGTGTTGTTATTGTTCACAGCTGTGAAACATATCACCGTCACGTTCTGACACTGAAAACCACACGTTTGTCTCCTGCTCCCATGACCTTTGACCTCCAGGTCAGGTGTGTGTGTGTGTGTGTGTGTGTGTGTGTGTGTGTGTGTGTTGGGGAACCCTCTTGTCGTAGGCGGTTTCAGAGCGTAGCGTCTCTGCAGTGTTTCTACATCACTGATCGCAGTTTTAATGGAAACGTTTGTTCTCTATGCTAAGCTAAATTAGCAGTTTACACATGTCGCTCTAAGCTCTCTAAACTAGCTCACCTCTACTCTTCATGCTAAGCTAAACTAACTGTTTCCTTTCCTTATGTGAGACTAAAGTAGCAAGTTACCATTTTCTACTCTCAATGCTAAGCTAATCAAGCTATTCCCACACATCACGTTAACTAAACTAGCTATTTTTACCCCCGTGTCCACTCTCCATGCTAAGCTAAACAGTATCCACTCTTAAAGCTAAGCCAAACTAACAATTTCCCTTTTTTTACTCTTTTTGCTAAGCTAAACTGTATATCTCCACTCTTAATGATCAGCAAATTAGCCATTTTCACTTCATAATAGCTAAGTTAGCAGTTAGCACTCTGTCTGTTAAGCTAATCAATCTATTTTCACTCTACCTGCTAAGGTAAACTGGCAATTTACCCTTTTCATAATAAGCTCCACTAGCTGTTTCTACTGTTCTTGCTAACCAAATCTAACTTAATGCTAAGCTAAAGTAGCTAAGTGATGAGAAGTGATATAATATCTAAATATGACCAATGTGACACTCAGCATGTGCGAGCGGCAGAAGATCCACGTCTTCCTGGGGGCTCCGCCCTCCTTTGGCCCAGGTTCGGTGTCTGAAGCTGGGCAGGAGCGTGAGGCTCCTCCCCCTGCTGGGTGGAGTCACCTGGAGCTCACCTGGAGAGATGGACGTCTGAGGCCTGCGACAGGTGAGACCTTCAGGAAAAGAGATTTCTTTATTTTCTGTTGTTGTTTCTTTAAAGGGACACTGTGTAGTATTTATGGGTTTATCGACATATTTAACGACATTTGACCCGCTGAGGACACCGTAGCGCTCAGGGAAGGGAGGGGGTGAGCAGAGGAGCAGTTCTTTGTTGTAAATTTCAGCCTCTCCTCTAGATGGCACTATAAACTACTTACTTCACCTTTAAGCTGTAGTATGTAACTTTTAAATAAAAACAAATGTCTGTTACATTCACACCAGTGTTGTAACGTAATAAAGTACAAATACGTAACTAATGAGTAATATCCGCATTAATATGACCACTTGCATTCACTGGTCTTTACGTCTCACCGCCGTCAAATCCACGTTCATTTCAGTCGTTTCCGTATCAAGAACAATAAAATAAGGTTTTCAGTGGTCGCCGTGTTTGTTGATGCCTGGAACCTGGAAGAGTCTGGAACAGGGGTTCTCAAAGTTCTGATACCTGAGGGTCGCCAAAGGAAAAAAACAGAAATAAATCCCATTTGTAATAATGTTAATGACCAGATTGCAGTTCTACAGTTTAGCGTTAAGTAATATAAGCGTTAATATAATGTAATTTAAGCATTAATATAATAAAGCTTTATAATTTACTGGGTAATTACCCAGTATTTTGGCCATTGTTCTTACCTTCTAATTACAGGTTAATACCAAGTAACACATTTCTGTTACCATATATTTACTGGGTAAATAGCTAGTAATTGGGGGCTGTAACTACCTGCTTATTACCAGCTTATTACCTAATAATACACTAAAATTTAATTTTTGTTTACACTTATTGGTCTGTATCCAATAATGTCCAATAAACATTTAACAAGCTCAGTCGCTCCTGGATTAAAACTATCAACTGTAATTCATTGCGGGGCCGCCAGAAATGTTTCTGCGGGCCGCCATTGGCCCCCGGGCCGCACTTTGAGAACCAATGGTCTGGAAAATACAAATATTTCAATCCACGTTTTTTTCTTGGATTCTTGGATTTCTTTCTTAAGCAGGTTCTGCTGAAGAGCAGGAAGAAGAAGAACGAACGAGCTGGGATTACGATGCTGAAAAGACTCCTGAGATACTGGAGACGCTGGAGGACCAATCAGCTCCTGAGAAGGAGGATCAGTGTTTTGCTTCTGTTCATGAGTATCTGAACGGCTGCTTCCCTGACGCTCAACCTGATCCTGATCCTGATCCTGATCCTGATCCTGAACGTCATCATAAACCATCTCCAGCAGATCCTCCTCTGTGCTCACAGACTCAGTTCCTGTCCACCTGGACGCTGAGTCAGGCTTTAATCCTGAGAGGCAGCCGACGCATCCAATCAGCACTCAGCCCAGAAAAAGCTCCACCTCCTCAAACCCCGCCCAAACACACCCAGACTCCGCCCTCCGTCTCCTCCAGCACGCCGGAGCTGTTCAGCCCCGTCACGCCGTCACCCGGCGCCTCCGCCGAGCTCTTCAGCCAAATCTGCTCAACCTCGCCGCGGGTCACACAAGGGGGCGTCGTCCTGGAGGCCACTGCAGGGGGCGTGCTCTGCTCCCAGGAGGCGGAGACCGCAACTGACCCTCGCTCTTCCACCAAATCCCCGAGTGGTAAGAAAGCTCGCAAATCTGAGACGCCAATGAACCGCGGCGGCGCTGCCGCGCTCCGCTGTTCCACCACACCTCTGGTCCGGTGTCTCAAACCAGGGCCGAGGTTCTCGGTTCTGGTGGCCGCGGTTCATCCCTGTCACCTGAAAGAGGTCAAGGTGAGACGTTAGCCCCGCCCCCTCTCACTGTCCAGAAACGGGAAGGAACTTTACTGAACATCAGTTCATGTTTTAAATCTTGCAGGTGAAGTCCGGTCCGTCCTCGGGGACTTTTGTCCCTCTGGCGTCCATCGTGGTGACGGATGAGTCGGACGTCGAGATGAAGGTGGTTCTTTGGCGGCGGGCGGCGTTTTGGGCGTTGACTGTGAGTCCTGGAGACATTCTGCTCATCACAGGTATGAATGTATGAATGTATGAATGTATGAATGTATGAATGTTTGAATGTATGAATGTATGAATGTATGAATGTATGAGTAACGTCCTCCGTCTTTGGTTCCTCTTAAACTGGTGACAGCTCACTGTCAAAGTGCATCAGAGCAAATGGATCATTTCATGATCACATGACAGTCACAACATCTAGCTACGCTAATGCTAATTAAAAATGACAGACGCAACTTGCTCTATAGATAGATGTCTCTCAGTGTTGGTCCCTAACATGATGATGATGATGTTGTTTATGTTGTTGTTGTTGTCGTCATTGTTTATGTTGTTGTTGTTCAGGCCTGCAGGTGAACGAGGACAAGTGGAGAGGAGAGACCGTGCTGCAGTCGACCTTCAGCAGTAAACTTCTAACCCTCGGACAGATCACAGCGTCCACTTCACCACCGGGTACGAACCCCCGTCTGTCGACCAATCAGCTGTGACGTCCTCCACCCTCATCCCCTCCCCCCCCCCCCCCCTCTCTCTCTCTCCAGCCCCTCCCCATGTCGTAGATGCTCGCTCTCTCAGTCGTCTGTGTGCATTTATCCGTGAGCGGCGCCCTCTGCTGGCGTCTGTGTGTCGCCGCCCTCCTCAGGACCTGAACCGCCTCCCTTACGCCACCCTGTGGTCACTGAGAGTCAACACGCTGGTTCACGCGCTGCTGCGAGTCACACACACACACCTGAGCACAGGTGAGTCTGTGGGCGGGGCTATGTCACTCCGCCCACCTGAACATTGTTTACTGAGACACATTTCTTGGGGGGCGTGTCTTCCTCATGTCCGTCTGTCAGAGTGGCGTGGAGAGGCGGAGTCTCGCTGGAGGTCGGCCGTTCAGCTGAAGGCTGTTGTGACCGTGGAGCAGCCCGGTGGACACCAGGGGGCGCTGCTGCTGTGGGGAGCTGCTGTGGACTGGCTGCCTCGCTTCAGTGCAGACAAAAGTACACACACACACATACACACACATACACACACACATACATACAGACACACATACACACACACACACACAGATATACAGACACACACACACACACACACACACATACAGACCCAGACACACACACATACATACAGACACACACACACACACACACAGACACGCACAAACACACATGCACACACATGCACACACACATGCACGCACACACACACATGCATGCACGCGCACACACGCGCACATACATACAGACACACATACAGACACACACACATACACACACATGCACACACACACACATGCACACACACGCACACACAGACAGACACACAGACAGACACACACATAGACAGACACACACACAGACACACACAGACACACACACACATACAGACACACACACACACAGACAGACAGACACACACAGACACACACACACAGACACACACACACACACACACACACACACATTAAAGCTCCTGTTTCCTCTTCAGCAGTCATCTGGGACGTCCACTTCCTCCTGGTGAGAGACAGTTTAACCTCTGACCTCCCAGAGCTCCACTCCACCCCCTGGAGCTCCGCCCACCGGCTGGACCTCGCTGACCGGCGGCGGCGGGACTTCCTCGCTCCTCGCCGCAGTCCAGAGGGAGACGGCGTGGAGCTGGACGTGGACACGCTGCTGTCGCAGAAATACAGCGGTCAGTGTGAGGTCAAAGAGGTCAGAGGTCAGAGGTCAGAGGTCACATGATCTTCCTCTCACTGCTCTCTCTCTCTCTCTCTCTCTCTCTCTCTCTCTCTCTCTCTCTCTCTCTCTCTCTCTCTCTCTCCAGGTGTGGTGGAGCTCAGAGTCCAGGTCGCCGCCTTCAGCTTCCACAACTCTCCGTCCTCCCAGAATGCACCTGGGCCGCTGCTGGACAGCTCCACGCCGCTGGACGGCGTCCTGGCGGTGCTGAGCGGAGACGTGACGTACGCCGGCTGCGGTCGCTGCTCGGCCGAGCTCGCCACCGACGCCAACGGCATTTACAGCCCCTGTTACCCCTGCCTGCCCCTCACTGGTGTACGCCGGTACTACGCTGGTACTACAGGTGAACGCCGCCATAAACGCAGACGCACGTTTTTATGTCTGTGCTAGGAAAATATATATATATATATGATTGTGTGTGTGATTGACAGGCCAGGTGTGCTGACTGTGAGTGGGCGGGGCTATAGTCAGCTGTGTGTTCTGGCTCCTCCTCTTCCTCTGCAGAAAATCCTCCAATCTCCACCTGATAAACTCCACAGGAGCTCAGGTGAGACGCTGTTAGGTTAGACTCCGCCCACCCTCACCTGTGTGTGTGTGTGTGTGTTGGAGCAGCTGTCGGCCAATCAGTGAAGTCTTTTCTCACCTGTGTCTTAGCTCCCGGCTCACAGGTGAAGCTCATCCAGGTGGCAGCAGAGAGGCTCCACGCCCTCGTCTCCCTCCCAAAGAAAACCTTCGTTATCACCATCAGGAGCCACTTCCTGTGCGACGAGAACAGCGCCCCCCTCAGTCAGGACTTCACGCTGCTCGACCTTCAGTTACCGACTGATCGCAAATAATCAGGAAAACCTCGAGGTTTGTTTACAGCAGCAGGAACAACTTTAGCACGACAGCTAACTTTAGCACTACAGCTAACTTTAGCACGACAGCTGACCTTAGCACTACAGCTAACTTTAGCGCTATAGCTCAACTTTATCACTACAGCTAACTATAGCACGACAACTAACTTTAGCACTACTGCTGACCTTAGCACTACAGCTAACCCTTATCACTACAGCTAACTTTAGCACGACAGCTAACTTTAGCACTACCGCTGACCTTAGCACTACAGCTAACTTTATCACTACAGCTAACCCTTATCACTACAGCTAACTTTAGCACGACAGCTAACTTTAGCACTACAGCTGACCTTAGCACTACAGCTAACTTTAGCGCTATAGCTCAACCTTATCACTACAGCTAACTTTATTACTACAGCTAACTTTAGCATGACAGCTAAACCTTATGACTACCGCTAACCTTAGCACTACAGCTAACCTTATCACTACAGCTAACTTTAGCACTATAGCTCAACCTTATCACTGCAGCTAACTTTAGCATGACAGCTAACTTTATCACTACAGCTAAACCTTATCACTACAGCTAACCTTAGCACTACAGCTAACCTTATCACTACAGCTAAACCTTATCACTACCGCTAACCTTATCCCTACAGCTAACTTTAGCGCTATAGCTCAACCTTATCACTACAGCTAACTTTAGCACGACAGCTAACCTTATCACCACAGCTAACTTTTGTGCTATAGTGCAACCTTATCACTACAGCTAACTTTAGCACGACAGCTAACTTTATCACTACAGCTAACCTTAGCACTACAGCTCCTCTGAGAGGTGATTTGTTTGCTAAGGTCAAAGGTCAGGAGGTTTATGTGTATTTTGAATATTTCAGAACCATAAAAACACACTTGAGTAGTTTTAAGTGTCAAATGTTTATCTTTATTTCAAAACATGTTTGTCCTCAGGGGAAATTCAGGACGTCGTCCTCTTGACGCTTCAGTACAGGACGAAACAAACGAACATTTCCATTTACTTCCTGTTTGTTGTTGACGTTGAAATAAAATGGCGGCTCTCTTGTTTATTTGAAAAAACTTCATTTCATCGTTAGCGTTAGCTGAAGCTTTACATTAGCAAACGTTCAGCGCATTTGGGTGCTACACGGGCTAACGGCTAATGCTAATCACTAGCATATCATTAGCCAACCGAATAATAGAAGGGGGCGCTAACAGACGATGAACGCAGTGTTCGCACCTGCGTGGTTTTTGGGTTAGCGACGTTTAGCTGCGTTCAGACCAGTTTCTTCGTGACTTCGTTGGACCCTCGCTGATCAATTTATCGTCCGTCCAGAAAGTTGCGATGTCGGTCTGGACTTTAGTTTCCTTTGGACGTCTCTTGTGCGACGTCCATCAGGTCGCTGAACAAATCTGAGGAGACAAAACACGACCATCGCAGAAATATTCAAACACTTCATCGAGAGACCAACGAGACATCGTACAAGACATCGTACAAGACATCGTACAAACCTCCGTCACTGACTCCCACATTTTGAAGCCCTGCAGCTCCTCCCTCCTCCTCCTCCTGCCCTGCAGCAGAAGCAGCAACAGCGCCCCCTGCCTGTTGTTCACTGAAGAGACCGGCGAATCCAGATTTCTTCTCCTTCCCTTTGTCGTCGTCGTCTTTGTCAAAGATGTTTGAGAAGAATCCTCCTTTGTCGTCGTCTTTCTTCTTCTTGTCGTCGTCGTCGTCTCCAAACGAGAACAATCCTCCCTTCTTCTTCTTCTTCTTCTCGTCGTCCTCGTCGTCGTCTTTCTTGAAAAAAGACAGGAATCCTCCGCTGTCTTTGTCTTTGTCGTCTTCGTCTTTGTCTTTGTCTTTGTCTCCAGTCAGAGCGTCCTCCACCATGTCCTGCACCATGCCTCCTGCACAACACACACAACACACAACAGCATCAACTAACTGAAAATAGGTCAACTTTGTCCTCAAGCAACTAGACTTTATTAGTACTTTTACTGTAGTACTTTAACTGTAGTACTTTAACTGGATACAGTACTTCTACTGTAGTACTTCAACTATATGCAGTACTTTTACTGTCTCCGCCCTGTACGTCACAGGCTCCGCCCTGATTATATTTCACTTAAAATAATTGTTTATAAAAACATGGATTTAAATCATTTAAAAATGAGCTCGTTGTTATTCTTATGTATGTGTTCATGTATTCATGTGTTCATGTATTCATGTATTCATGTGTTCATGTGTTCATGTATTCATGTATTCATGTGTTCATGTGTTCATGTATTCATGTGTTCATGTATTCATATGTTCATGTATTCATGTGTTCATGTATTCATGTATTCATGTGTTCATGTATTCATGTATTCATGTATTCATGTGTTCATGTATTCATGTGTTCATGTATTCATGTATTCATGTATTCATGTGTTCATGTATTCATGTATTCATGCTCAGTGCTCTATTTGACTTCAAATTTGAAAAACAAATGAGTTAAAGTTAATTTTTCCTCTGAGAGAAAGTTTCAGTTCATTCTTTACTAAAGTTTTGTTACTTTGAGAAAAACTGATCAAACTTTTGTTCACTGTCAACTAAGATCAAGCTTATGCTAACCAGGGTTAGGCTAACCAAGCTTAGGCTAACCAGGGTTAGGCTAAACAAGCTTAGGCTAACCAGGGTTAGGCTAAACAAGCTTAGGCTAACCCTGGTTAGGCTAACCAGGGTTAGGCTAAACAAGCTTAGGCTAACCAGGGTTAGGCTAAACAAGCTTAGGCTAACCAGGGTTAGGCTAAACAAGCTTAGGCTAACCAGGGTTAGGCTAAACAAGCTTAGGCTAAACAAGCTTAGGCTAACCAGGGTTAGGCTAACCAAGCTTAGGCTAACCAGGGTTAGGCTAAACAAGCTTAGGCTAAACAAGCTTAGGCTAACCAGGGTTAGGCTAAACAAGCTTAGGCTAACCAGGGTTAGGCTAAACAAGCTTAGGCTAACCAGGGTTAGGCTAAACAAGCTTAGGCTAAACAAGCTTAGGCTAACCAGGGTTAGGCTAACCAAGCTTAGGCTAACCAGGGTTAGGCTAAACAAGCTTAGGCTAAACAAGCTTAGGCTAACCAGGGTTAGGCTAAACAAGCTTAGGCTAACCAGGGTTAGGCTAAACAAGCTTAGGCTAACCAGGGTTAGGCTAAACAAGCTTAGGCTAAACAAGCTTAGGCTAACCAGGGTTAGGCTAACCCTGGATGAACTTTACTGAGGAGACTTTTCATCAATTTCATCCTGAGATTATTCAGATTATTTACGTTAATCTGACACACACTCACACACACACACACACACACACTCACACACACACACTCTCACACGTCCTTCACTCACCGATCTTCTTTGCGATAAATCCTGAAAATGACATCGCAGCTGATGTTGTCGTGTTGTCGTCCTCGCTGTCGCCGTCTGTGTGTGTGTGTGTGTGTGTTCATTGTTGAGGGTAAGGTGTTTCCACTGACAGGAAGAACCTGTTCCACCTGTCTGTGTGTCTGTGTGTGTGTGTGTGTGTGTGTGTGTGTGTGTGTATGTGTGCGGGCGTGACTGTGTTGTGTCAGTGTGTGTGTGTGTGTGTGTGCGCGTGCGCGCGACGGTGCTGTCAGTGTGTGTGTAGTTCATGAACAACCCCGGGTTCACCTTTGTCTCCCCCTGCTGGCATCGGGATCAATAGTTTAATTTAATTTGATTTGATTTAATTTAATTTAATTTAATAAATGAAGATTTGTTCACTAAAATTGTTTATTTGCCTGTAAGTAGCGCACACACACACACACACACACACACGTCTTCTAACGTTTGACCTCAGACTCCAGTTCAGGAGTCGCCCCCTGGTGGCTAACCCCTACCAGCATCCTCCTCCCCAGGCTTTCAGTCACTCACTCTCCCACACCAAAGTCACTCACTCTCCCACACCAAAGTCACTCACTCTCACACATCAAAGTCACTCACTCTCCCAAAGTCACTCACTCTCTCACACCAAAGTCACTCACTCTCTCACACCAAAGTCACTCACTCTCCCACACCAAAGTCACTCACTCTCTCACACCAAAGTCACTCACTCTCACACACCAAAGTCACTCACTCTCCCACACCAAAGTCCATAGAGTAAACCAGTGATTTTAACATCACAGCACACAGGAGTTCACAGGAGTTGTTGATCCACTGCTGCCTCGTGTGGTCACTCTGTGTCACTGCTGCCTCCATCACTAACTAACAATGACTTATTTTAGTGAATTCGGCTTTTAAAATATTTACTTTAGACTTAACTCAGTGACACAAAGTGACCACACGAGGCAGCAGAGGACCAGCAGCTCCTGTGTCCCTGTGAGCTAAAATCACTGGTTTTCTCTGTGGACTTTGGTGTGGGAGAGTGAGTGGTTTACAAACTTCAGTTTAACACTGAGATAAAGCCACAACATGATAATATTGATAATAATAACATTATTAATATCATAATAATTATAATAACATGGTAAATTGTAACACTAAAGGGATAAATGGCAGAATAATGACGTCACCAGTTCAGTCTCATATTTTAAATGTATTTTATTTAATTCTGAGGACAACAAACAAATCACATGTTTTAAAATTTAAATGCAGCAGCTGCTGCTCCTCGGGCTGGAGGTGGGTGGCGCTGTGGGGTTTATTCCAAGAATCCTTTCACCGCATTTCCAAATCCTGCGAGTCCTGTGAGAGAAAAACACAGATGAAGGTGTTCAGGTCGACTGTTATGACACCTTTCAGTCAGCTGGTGGCGCTCTCTCTCTCTCTCTCGCTCGGTAACCATGGAAACGTGTGCTTCTATCACGAAGTTCTCTGGTCAAACAGCGCTAACACGCACAGACGCAACAGAACAGTACCTGTGGAGGCCATCGGGGGGCAGTGTCGTCCAGAGACAACGGATATGAGGAAGAACGGCAGCAAAAAAAAAACTATGAAAACCTTGTCGTATGCTCCGACACGGAAGAACTTGACCTTGCGCTGCCCTCTTGTGGATGAATGGCTTAACAACAGTCAAACTTAACCCTGCGCTCCTCACGTTTACGTTATTACCGTAACTCTAAGTACGTTTGAGACTCTAAAACTGTGCTCGTGTGATCTGTCCAGCTGAGATGAGCACAGCGCCCCCTGTCAAAGTTATCGTGAATAAAGGAGCAGAACTGGCTCACTGAGTTCCTCAAGGCTCCGCTCCGGATCCGCTCCAGTTCTTCAGCAACATCTGCGAGTGTACGTGTGTTTGTGTTTATTTAGCGATCAAACGAGCGATGAAATCCATCGACTGTTGCGCGTCGTTAACCGACATGAATGTGCAACAAATGTGTCGCGAGGAATGAACCGCGAGAAGAAGTGATCGGATTTGTGGGGCGGAGTCACGTGATCGCTGAGCGGAAGACGATCGGATTAAGTCACGTTGGATTTTTACGTCTGAGTCTGAGTGTCTGAACTTTTTTTGTCTGAGGTTTTTTCTGATTCCAGGAACAAAAGCTGAATAATAATAATAATAATAATCATAATAATAATCATTATAATAATTTTCATATTAATAATAATATAATAATAATAATAATACAAATTATCACAATAGTAATAATGATAATCAAAATAATAATAATTGTGATAATAATAATAATAATAACTCACCTCCTCCGTCCTCGTCTTTCTTTCCAGGGACCAAGGACATCACGTTTTCTAGGATTCCTCCCTTGTCCTTGTCCTCGTCCTTGTCCTTGTCCTTGTCCTCGTCTCCTCCTCCTCCCATAAAGTTACTAAATAAACTTTCCACTTTATCCTGTGCGAGGTCCCCTGCAGATCAAACAGCTGATCACTTCCTGTTCACCTGATGACATCACACTGTTACAGTCGTTTAACAGTGACGGAGGAGGCGGAGCCACAGCCGTCAATCAACAACATGTTGATCAGACGATCACAGTCGATCACAGACACAGACGATCACAGATGATCAGACGATCACAGTCGATCACAGACGATCAGACACAGTCGATCACAGATGATCAGACGATCACAGTCGATCACAGACGATCACAGTCGATCACAGACACAGTCGATCACAGACACAGACGATCACAGTCGATCACAGACGATCACAGTCGATCACAGACACAGTCGATCACAGACGATCACAGTCGATCACAGTCGATCACAGACACAGACGATCACAGACACAGTCAATCACAGACGATCACAGTCGATCACAGACACAGACGATCACAGACAGTCGATCACAGACGATCACAGTCGATCACAGTCGATCACAGACACAGTCGATCACAGACGATCACAGTCGATCACAGTCGATCACAGTCGTTCACAGTCGATCACAGACGATCACAGTCGATCACAGACAGACGATCACAGACGATCACAGTCGATCACAGACAGACGATCACAGACGATCACAGTCGATCACAGACAGACGATCACAGACGATCACAGTCGTTCACAGACAGACGATCACAGTCGATCACAGACGATCAGACACAGTCGATCACAGATGATCAGACGATCACAGTCGATCACAGACGATCACAGTCGATCACAGACACAGTCGATCACAGACACAGACGATCACAGTCGATCACAGACGATCACAGTCGATCACAGACACAGTCGATCACAGACGATCACAGTCGATCACAGTCGATCACAGACACAGACGATCACAGACACAGTCGATCACAGACGATCACAGTCGATCACAGTCGTTCACAGACACAGACGATCACAGTCGATCACAGTCGTTCACAGTCAATCACAGACGATCACAGTCGATCACAGACAGACGATCACAGACGATCACAGTCGTTCACAGACAGACGATCACAGTCGATCACAGTCGTTCACAGTCGATCACAGACATAGACGATCACAGACGATCACAGTCGTTCACTCACCTGCGATCTTTGGGATATATTTGTCCATGGCTGCAGTTGTGTGTGTTTGTGTGTGTGGACACAAATGCTAGGTCTTATAGCCGCGGTGACGGCGCTGTCACCTTCAGGGCGACGCCCTCTGGTCACGCCCTGAAGGTGAGTCGCTCATGTTCAACCTGTCACACAGGTCTGTGTGTGTGTGTGTGTGTGTGTGTGTGTGTCAGGGTGTGGTGTGTGTGTGTGTGTCTCCTGTCACATGAATCCTAAAAATGTTGTGACTCATCACAACATTTTTGTTCTCTTTGATGTGTCTGTGGTTCCTTTTACTTTTGTCATAAAAGTGCATTCACACAGTCACACATTCACACAGTCACACTTTCACACATTCATACGTTCACAAGTTCACACAGTCACAAGTTCACACAGTCACACATTCACACATACATACGTTCACAAGTTCACACGTTCACACATCCATACGTTCACACAGTCACACATTCATACGTTCACACATTCACACAGATTCAGGCCTGTTAATGTTTGACGTCATTAATCACAATTATTTGTTTGATTTGGACGAGTTGAGTTTCTTTCTTCTGTCAAGACGTTCACTAGTATTTCAGTTCAGTGTCAGACGTTCACTAGTATTTCAGTTCATTGTCAGACGTTCACTAGTATTTCAGTTCATTGTCAGACGTTCACTAGTATTTCAGTTCAGTGTCAGACGTTCACTAGTATTTCAGTTCAGTGTCAGACGTTCACTAGTATTTCAGTTCAGTGTCAGACGTTCACTTGTATTTCAGTTCAGTGTCAGACGTTCACTTGTATTTCAGTTCAGTGTCAGACGTTCACTTGTATTTCAGTTCAGTGTCAGACGTTCACTTGTATTTCAGTTCAGTGTCAGACGTTCACTAGTATTTCAGTTCAGTTTTCAAAGCAGTAAAATGTTCTTGAAATTCATAATATTGAATAATAATTATGAATTATGAAAAAACTTGTGCAGATGAGCAAAGGTGTGTGTGTGTGTGTGTGTGTGTGTGTGTGTGTGTGTGTGAACACACGCCTTTATAACAGAAAACCAGATAAACAGCTGCAGCACAGACTCATTGTTTGTGTTGCTAAGTAACGATCGAGTCAGTCCAGTTATATAATTGTTTCTGTTTGAATAATAATAATAATAACAATAATAATAATAATAACAATAATAATAATAATAAGATGCTACATTTATTTATTCAGTGTTTAGACAAATAGGTCTTTTTGTGGAGTCAACCTTTAAATCTGAGAGAGACACTGTGTGTGTGTGTGTGTGTGTGTGTGTGTGTCTGTGTGTGTGTGTGTGTGTCATAAACAATGAAATGAGGCAGAAGCTCATTTCTGAGGAACAGGTTCAGTTAAGTTTAGGACTAAGTTTTGAACTGCGGTTAATGTGTGTGTGTGTGGGTGTGTATGGGTGTGGGTGTGTGTGTGTGTGGGTGTGGGTGTGGGTGTGTGTGGGTGTGGGTGTGGGTGTGTGTGTGTGTCTTTTGTGAAAGGACACACTGATATTTCACACCAAACAATAGGAGACAATGTCGTCCCACAATCCCTTGCAGCAGCATCAACATTATTCAAAAACATTCACCTTCATCATCGTCATCATCATCCTCTCTGTCATGTGACACCATGAACATAAACATGTGCAGGGACTGTGCTGCCCTCTGGTGGTCAGAGAAGAGAACTGAATACAGACGAGAGCAGCTCTGTTTAAACAACTTTATTTGACTTACTGTGTGTGTGTGTGTGTGTGTGTGCGTGTGCGTGCGTGCGTGTGTGTGTACGTGCGTGTGTGTGTGTGTGTGTGTGTGTGTGTGTGTGCGTGCGTGTGTGTGTGTGTGTGCGCGTGTGTGTGTGTGTGTGTGTGTAAAGCATCATGCATGTTAAAGGCTACAGGCGTGTGTTTGTGGGCGGAGTCAGTGCAGCAGCAGATAACTGGGAAAACTTGATGTGATGCAGCGTAGAACGATGATGTCATTCCACACCGACCAATCACCATCAAGAGCATCAGTGTGTGTGTGTGTGTGTGAGAGACACAGTGTAACCATAGCAACATGAATGCAAGAGCTTCTATTGGTTAATGAGGTTAAATAAGACGTCGTGGAGGTCAAAGGTCAAACTGTCGACTCATGGACTCTGAAGAAGAGAAGAAGAAAAAAGCATCAGCTGACTCTTAAAGTCACCGACTTCCTGTTTGACTGAACTCACCTACTGATCGACTGCTTCTGTCTGATCTGCTGCGACTGCTTCTGTCTGTGGAAGATCGGCCTGCGGGGGAGGGGGAGGAGCACAGGTCACATGACCATCGCCAGACTCCACCCACAATCAAGCTGAACAAACCGCTGACTGTAAATAAAGACGATAAACTGAAGGGGGGAGGGGGGGCTTATGACGTGATACTGCACACAGCCACCAGGGGGTGATCCAGGTGCTTTGTCGTCCATCTTTATTTACACTCATCGTTTAAAACCATCACACGAGAGAAAAGTGAAGCTGGAGGAAACAGGTTAGCGAAACATTAGAGAGCAAAAGAGGTTAGTCCCGCCCCCAAACCTGACACAGCCAATGACAGGACAGAGTTAGTCAGAAGCTTAGCCACATGGTGCTAAAGTTAGCTAAGAGCTAAGAGTTAGCTACAAAGTAACCAAGAGATAATCAGAACGTTTGGAAACGATACGTAAACTTGACTAAGAGTTCGTCGACACTGAGCTCGAAATTAAACTCGAGCTAAAAGTAAAGATTAAACACAAACGTTGAACTAAACGTTTCCAGATGTTTGTTAAACGCAGACAAAATAACGTCAAATTTAACGTTTTTATTTATGTTTTTGTTACGACGTCAATAATCACTCATTCACAAATTCACTCACGACCTCAGGCAGCAAGCATCGAGCCATGCAGTCAGTGTGTCACTCAAACATGCCCCGCCCCCTCATACACCCCCCAACCAATCAGGCACCTCCTCAGCCACCGGTCCCGCCTCCTCCTGTCCTCAGCCAATCACCAGACATTTATGAGTAAAGACAAGAAAATTCAAGTTATTTAAAAAGTATTTAGTTTGGTTGTAATCTGCACTTTGACCACTAGAGGTCACTGAATTCTACACACAAACAAAATGAAACTGAACGTATCGTTGATGAAAAACTGTTTTTAAAACGTCAAAAGTTTGAAAATGATATTTTAAAAAAAACTTATTATAAAAATAATAATAATCTTAATGCTGCAGTACTTGACTTTGTCCACAGCAGTGGTCACGTGACACGTGTCACGTGACACGTGGTCAAGTGACATCACTCACCGTGGTAACGAATCCACTGGCCACAGCTGCAGACTCCACCCCCTCCACTGTTGCCTGGGCGACCTCGTTGGCCCCGGTAACCGCGGTGTCGGCGACGACGTTCGCCTGTTCCGTCGTTTTCTGAGCGACTGGAGAGAAAAAAAAACGGTCTGCGTTAAAATGTTGGCACGTCTTCGTACTGCGTCCAACCACCGGGGGCGCTGCAGTTTGTTTACCTGTGTTGACTCCAGTGACCACGCCCTCCATCGTCTTGTTTCCTGAAGAAAAGAAACAAGAAACCGCTCACTGATGACATCATCAGAGTCACGTGACTGTTCGGACTCCTGGGGCTAAGGCTAAGCTAACTACGGTAGCTGGGAAAGAGCTCACAGCAGCTAACACACACCGTAGCTGCCTAATGTAGCAGCTAACACACACTGTAGCTGCTAATGTAGCAGCTAACACACGCTGTAGCTGCTAATGTAGCAGCTAACACACACTGTAGCTGCTAATGTAGCAGCTAACACACGCTGTAGCAGCTAATGTAGCAGCTAACACACGCTGCAGCTGCTAATGTAGCAGCTAACACACGCTGTAGCTGCTAATGTAGCAGCTAACACACGCTGTAGCAGCTAATGTAGCAGCTAACACACGCTGTAGCTGCTAATGTAGCAGCTAACACACACTGTAGCTGCTAATGTAGCAGCTAACACACGCTGTAGCAGCTAATGTAGCAGCTAACACACACTGTAGCTGCTAATGTAGCAGCTAACACACACTGTAGCTGCTAATGTAGCAGCTAACACACGCTGTAGCTGCTAATGTAGCAGCTAACACACGCTGTAGCAGCTAATGTAGCAGCTAACACACGCTGTAGCAGCTAATGTAGCAGCTAACACACGCTGTAGCAGCTAATGTAGCAGCTAACACACACTGCAGCTGCTAATGTAGCAGCTAACACACGCTGTAGCTGCTAATGTAGCAGCTAACACACGCTGTAGCTGCTAATGTAGCAGCTAAAAGCTACTTTAGCAGCTTCTTCCTTTCTTCAGACGCAGAGTGAAACAGGAGAAGTCACGTACTGCAGCTGCAGACAGCGCCCCCTGTGGTGAACACTCTCTCCCTCCCTCATTCATCCCTTCATCATCTCTTCTTCTTCTTTGTCATCATGAATTGCAGTTTTCTTCCATCATCTCTGATGTTGTTGAGATTTTAATAATTCATAACTCCCTCCTTCCCTCCTTCCTTCCTTCCTTCCTTCCTTCCTTCCTTCCTTCCTTCCTTCCTTCCTTCCTTCCTTCCCTCCCTCCCTCTCTCTCTCTCTCTCTCACTCTGGTGTTGAATGTCTCTCGTCCTCTCGTCTCCTCATTAATTAAAGTGAACTTTTCTTTCATCCTCCATCTTTTTTCTCTCTTTCTTCTTTCTCTTTTGTGTAGTTTAAAAAACCTGAGACCTTTTTGAATTTTGTTCTCCATCCTTCCCTCCTTCTATCCCTCCTTCCTTCCTTCCCTCCTTCCCTCGTCCTCTCACCGACATATTTCACGCTCTCCTTGGTCTTGCTCGCCGCCTCCTCCACGCCGGCCTTCGTCTTCTCGGCGGCGGCCACCACTCCTCCTTTGGCCATGGAGAATCCTTTCTTCAGAGCGTCCATGATGCTTCTCTCTGTCTTTTATTCTCTCTATCTCTTCTCCTTTAGCCCGGTGTCTCTCTCTCTCTCTCTTCTTCTTCTTCTTCCTCTGCTTCGTCTGCCTCCGTCTTCTCTTCTCGTCTGCAACGATCTGTTCTTCCTGCTAATGGAAGAGAGAGAGAGAGAGGGAGTGAGAGAGGGAGTGAAGGGGTGAAGAGAGGGAGAGAGAGAGAGAGAGAGAGAGTGAAGGGGTGAAGAGAGAGAGAGAGAGAGAGTGAAGGGGTGAAGAGAGAGAGAGAGAGAGGGAGCTTTTCCTGGAAAAGGATGGAGAGAATAATTTAGAAGAAGCAACTGGAAACAAACTAAGAAGGAAAGAAGTGAACGAGTGATGTAGAGATGAATGAATGAATGAATGAATGAATGAATGAACGTATAATTGACTCTAACCCTAATTATCGTAAATAAGCTGTCGTGGGTGGGGGGCGTGGCCTGGTGACATCACGTGGTGGGCGTGTCCACGTGCGTCTGACGGACTCCAGATGACGCCATTAAAGCTGCAGTACGTCACTTTCGAAACAGCGTCAATCAAAGCGTCACGCGACGGCGTCCGTGTCGCCCGGAGACATCGGCTCCGCGTCGGCCGCTAGCTCGTAAAAAGTGACGCGACTCGAAAACACGAGCTTTACTGCAGCTTTAAGTCCGGCTGCAGACAGCGCCCTCTGTGGTGACTAACAGGTACTGTGGCAGTTAGCAGCTACTGTGGCAGCTAAAAGCTACTTTAGCGGCTAACAGATACTGTGGCAGTTAGCACGTCTGCAAAAGACACACACACACTCTGTTCTGACAGGAACCTGACTCAGCAAAACACACACACACACACACACAGAGACACACACACACACACACACACACACACACACACACACACAGGCGCGTCTATTTTTAGATCCACTTTCATTTGGTTGTTTTCCAGGATGGAGACGTTAGGGGAGAACTGTTAGTGCAACACAACTGATCAATACACACACACACAGACTCACAAACAGACTCACACACACACACACACACACAGAGACACACACACACACACACAAACAGACACACACACAAAGACACATGCACACACACACACAGACACAGACACACACACACACACACACACACACAGTCACAGTCACAGACACACACACACACACAGACACACACACAGTCACAGACACACACAGACACACACAGACACACACACACACACACAGACACACACACAGACACACACACACACACAGACACACACACAGACACAGACACACACACACACAGTCACAGACACACACACACACACAGACACACACACAGTCACAGACACACACACACACACACACAGACACACACACACAGTCACACAGACACACACACACAGTCACACAGACACACACACACACACAGTCACAGACAGACACACACACAGTCACAGACAGACACACACACAGTCACAGACACACACACAGACACAGACACACACACACACACAGTGAATCCATCTTTTATTTCATGTTTTCATCAAAACACAATCTTCTGTCACACTAACACACAACAAGAAGAAAACACACACCAGCTGATGTCACATCATGTGATGATGTCATGTGATGATGTCATGTGATGATGTCATGTGATGATGTCATGTGATGATGTCATGTGATGATGTCATGTGATGATGTCATGTGATCACCACGACTGAACAACTCGCTCTGAATCACCTGTGTGAGGAATCCAGCAGCTACATGCTAATGTACTGTGTGTGTGTGTGTGTGTTTGTGTGTGTTTGTGTGTGTGTGTGTGTGAGACTGTGTGTGTGTCTGTGTGTGTGTGTGTGTGACTGTGTGTGTGTGTGTCTGTGTGTGTGTGACTGTGTGTGTGTGTCTGTGTGTGTGTGTGTGACTGTGTTAGTGTCTGTGTGTGTGTGTGTGTGTGACTGTGTGTGTGTGTCGGTGTGACTGTGTGTGTGTGTGTGTGTGTGTGTGTGACTGTGTGTGTGTCTGTGTGTGTGTGTGTTGTACTGCTGCCTCGTGTGGTCACTTTGTGTCACAGTAGTCTTTGGTGTGGCAGAGTGAGCGGCCGTGTTGTTTTGACAGAGCGAAGCTTTACTTTGTGCTGAGTCACTGTGTGATGATGACTCAGCATTTCTGGTATATGTAAACTGTCCCACTGATGTAGGGCGCGTCCTCCTCGTCGCCCCCTGCAGGCTGGTGTGGGTTTGTCATGTATTTGTCCGACTGTTTGATTCCCACTCGTCTCCACAGACCCTCGTCCTCCATCAGCTGCAGCTCTTTCTCCAGATCATGATGATAATCCTGAGCTGCTCTTCCTGTGTGGTTTCCTCTGGAGAGACACACCAAGCCTCCTGCACACACACACACACACACACACACACACTGTTACACACTGTTACACACTGACTTCCTGTGTGCAGCTGCTCTTGTTGTTGACGGTGTAACAGACCTGGTCTGGCAGCGACACACAGTTCTCTGACCACACTGACCGGAACAAAACCAGCGTCCAGAGCTCCTGCTATGATGACCACGTCAAAAGATTCTGAGGAGGAAGAGGAGGAGGAGGAGGAGGAGGAGGAGGAGGAGGAGGAGGAAGAAGAGGAGGAGGAAGAAGAGGAGGGAGAGGGAGAGGAGGAGGAAGAAGAGGAGGAGGAGGAGGAGGAGGAGGAGGGAGAAAAGGAGGAGGAAGAAGAAGAGGAGGAGGAGGAGGAGGAGGAGGGAGAGGAGGAGGAAGAAGAGGAGGAAGAGGAGGAGGAGGAGGAGGAGGAGGAAGAGGAAGAAGAGGAGGAGGAGGAGGAGGAAGAGGAGGAGGAGGAGGAGGAGGAGGAGGAGGAGGAAGAAGAGGAAGAAGAGGAGGAGGAGGAGGAGGAAGAGGAAGAAGAGGAGGAGGAGGAGGAGGAAGAGGAGGAGGAGGAGGAGGAGGAGGAGGAAGAAGAGGAAGAAGAGGAGGAAGAGGAGGAGGAGGAGGAGGAGGAGGAAGAAGAGGAAGAAGAGGAGGAAGAGGAGGAGGAGGAAGAAGAGGAAGAAAAGGAGGAGGAAGAGGAGGAGGAAAAGGAGGAGGAGGAGGAGGAGGAAGAGGAGGAGGAGGAGGAGGAGGAAGAAGAGGAGGAAGAGGAGGAGGAGGAAGAAGAGGAAGAAAAGGAGGAGGAGGAGGAAGAGGAGGAGGAAAAGGAGGAGGAGGAGGAGGAGGAAGAGGAGGAGGAGGAGGAGGAGGAAGAAGAGGAAGAGGAGGGAGAGGAGGAGGAAGAAGAGGAAGAAGATGAAGATGATGAAGATTAAATCAGGTCTGAACTCAGTTTAAATCACTGAAGATAAAATGAAACAGAATTAGTTTGTTTCTATAAAAACTGACTGTGTGTTAAAATGTTAGTTAAGGTTAGTTTAAGGTTAGTTTAAGGTTTGTTAGAGGTTAGCCTTTACGGGTCGCGCAGGAGTCATTTAGTGATGTTTTATTTTTTGTCTTTTCACAGAAATTTAAGCTAATCTCACGTAATCTCACGTAATCTCACCCTAATCTCGCATAATCTCACCTAATCTCACCCTAATCTCACCTAATCTCACCCTAATTTCGCATAATCTCACCTAATCTCACCCTAATCTCACCTAATCTCACCCTAATCTCGCATAATCTCACTTGATCTCACCTAATATCACCCTAATCTCACGTAAACTCACCCTAAACTCACCTAATCTCACGTAATCTCACGTAATCTCACCCTAATCTCACCTGATCTCACTTGATCTCACCTGATCTCACCTGATCTCACCTAATCTCACGTAATCTCACCCTAATCTCGCATAATCTCACCTGATCTCACCTAATCTCACGTAATCTCACCCTAATCTCGCATAATCTCACCTGATCTCACCTAATCTCACCTGATTACACGTAATCTCACTCTAACCTCACTCTGATCTCACTTTATCTCTCTAAAGTGAAGGATCTTCACCTCCCCCTAAACCTGCTGCTCAGGTTCTACCACATCACTGAGTCTCTTGTCGTTCCGCCCTGGTTCCCCCCCCTAAAGGAGATGACTGTAGAACAGCAGCAGTTAGTGAGTGAAACGCCCTTAAGGTGAAAGTAAAGTGTAAATAATGAGTGTGAAGTGTTGGTGAAGTGTGTGAGTGTCCAGTACCAGGTGGTGCAGGCAGTGGTTCTGGTCCCAGCAGAGCCAGTTTCAGGTCCTGGTAGAGTTTGGTCTCAGCAGCTTTCTCTAACATGCCTTTACTGCCGTCCACTCCACTAAAGTGTCTGAAGCCCACTTCACTCATCTGGACTCACAAGAGGGAAACACACAGGTTTAAAGTCATGTCAGCCATGTTTGCTGTGACATCATCAGACTCTGGTCTCACCAGTTTAGCGACCCATCCAGTCCCACAGGCCACGTCCAGAACCACAGTGTCCTCAGGACGCCCTCTGAAGTGTTCACACAGGAAGCTGACGGCCAGATGTGGAGATCTGTACTTCATCACTGAGGTGTCCTGTTTCAAGACAACAAACACAGAGTGAACCAGAGTGGACCAAAGTGGACCAAAGGGGACCAAAGTGGACCAAAGTGGACCAAAGTGGACCAAAGTGGACCAAAGTGGACCAAAGTGGACCAAATTGGACCGTTCCACTCAGGACCTGAGTCTGAAGACAGTCGAGGTAAAAACTCTCACTTTTTCATAGTTTTCTGCCCAGGTGTCATAGATCTGCATCTGACCTTCCAGATGCAGATCTTTGGATCGTTTGAAAGCTGCTCTCGCGATGCTGTCCGTCATGATGGGGGCGGAGCTTCAACGTGTCTACAAACCATATTACAGACGTTAACTCTTGTGTGTGTGCTCTGATAAACACTCAACACAAAGAAAAGAGGGTGTGGATACGACACGTTAGTGTGAACGCAGCCCCAGGATGTCCATATAAGGAGCTGTGTGTTCCCCCATGGTAATTTACCCAGGGTGCATCTGATCCACAGATCTATGGTTAACATGACACTTGACTCTTCTTTGAAAAACATGTCAGAAGCATCACAAACTGAAGGAGTTCCTTCATTCCTGACAACAAACAACCATCAACAATGACGACGACGACAACAGACGCTTGATTTACTCTAATAATCAAACTGAATCTATGAATCAACGACCACTTACCTGTCGTGTGAGGAGCAGGAGAAGAAGTGAGTGAAACCAAAGACCAAAGACCAGCTTTACCTAAAGATCATGTTTGGACAGAGTTTGACCCTCGGGGCTCAGGAGGTATCAACCCCCATCCAACAGACACTGAGGATGTGTCCTCACGCATGTGGAAGTCACATGTCCACATCACTATCACTGACAGTGGAACATAAATCTATGGTTGAGATGATGAGGGGGCGTGGCCTGGGAGACGGGGAGTTTTATTTCATTCTTTCATAACTCTTAACTGTCACTCACCGAGAGGCGTGACATCTCCATGACATTGGAGAAAACCCCCGCACATCAGCCCTCATGGTGGACCTGGACCTGGACCTGGACCTGGACCTGGACCTGGACCTGGACCTGGACCTGGACCTGGACCTGGACCTGGACCTGGACCTGGACCTGGACCTGGACCTGGAGTGGACCTGGAACACATGATCCAACTGATCCAAGAGTGTTTTGGACTAAATGGCCCTGATGGAGGTTTCCAGAGCCCTAACCCAGGTCAGCCTGAGGGAAATGAGCCAACGCCTTCTCCAAGTCCACAAAGCACATGTAGTGTACTATTAGCCAGTAGAGGGCAGTAAACGATCTTAAACAGTGTGTGTTTGTCAGTGTTAGACTGAGTTGTGGATAGTTGTTGTTGTTGTTGTCACACAACATCTTTGTGGAGATTTACAAGGTTTTTAATGAAGGAAAAGTCGCTCTGACTACAGAGAGGTGAAGGAAACAAACACAGGAAGTGCCGCACAAGAACAGGAAGTCAGAACATTCAAAAACCCAACTGGTTTGGGAGCAGGAGGATCTCGTCTCTACTTTACCGATGACGTGGTCTTCTTAGCTTCAGCTCATTCAGGTGAGAGTGAAGCGGTTTGGGATGAAGATCAGAACTTCCGTCTGAGGCCTTGGTTCTCAGTTGGAAAAGGGAGGATCCTTCACCTTCACCTCAGGGAAGGATGGAGCAGGAGATGGACAAGTGGATCAGGGAAGAAACTGCAGTGATGAGGACCATGAGGTGTGTTATGGTGCAGAGGGAGTGAAGCCAGAAGGTCCATCTATCCCAACCCTCACCGATGGTCATGATCTTTGGAGAAAGACCGAAAGAACGAGATCATGAACACAGATGTTTCCTCCACAGGGCGATTCCCTGACACCACTGCTGACATCTGGGTAGGATTCCTCTAGGATTCCTTTTAGGATTCCTCTTGGATTCCTCCAGGATTCCTCTAGGATTCCTCTAGGATTCCTCCTTATGTTTGGATGATGTTCCTCAGGGAGGAGACCTGGAGAACGTCCTCCCGTGACCTGGATAATCTGAAGATGGCGTCAAAAACAATTAGTCAATGACGACACAAGTCAAGAACATTTTCTTCTGTCAGTGTCTTTAATGAAATAGCAACAAATGATTTGCCAAGATACAAACAGAGAAGAAGCTAACACTAGCATGTGCTAAGTATCATCTAGCTATACAGTTGTGGTGTATCTTGGATCTTCATGTCCTACGTGTCCGTGTCGTCCTCTGAGTCGCTGGAGGTGTGTCTGCTGATGCAGCTGTAAAAGTGACTCCACCACCACCTCGTCTTCTTCTTCTTCTTCTTCTTTTTCTTCTTCTTCTTCTTTTTCTTCTTCTTCTTCGTCTCACTCGTCTCCTTCTCCCTCTTCTGCCTCCTCAGTTGGGCAAGATACGAAAGCTTGTCCTCCATAAATTTCAGAGGTCTTATTTTGAGGAATTTATCCCAGCTGATGTCACTTCCTGCCACCTCAGACACGCCCACCTTCAGACGTTTTGGAACTCTTATACTTTGTATTTGGTCGCTTTCACTTCCTGCCACCTCAGGCCCCCCCGCCTTCACATGTTTTGGAGCTTTTATTTTGACACTTTGTATTTTGTCGCTTTCACTTCCTGCCACCTCAGGCCCCCCCACCCTCACATGTTTTGGAACTCTTTGGAACTTATTTTCAATTTGGCGTCTTATACTTCCTGTTGACAGAGGCTCCTCCTTCCTCTCATACATTGAAGCTTTTATTTTGGCACTTTGTATTTGGTTGCTTTCACTTCCTGCCACCTCAGGCACCGCCACCCTCACATGTTTTGGAGCTTTTATTTTGACACTTTGTAGTTGTTTGCTCTCACTTCCTGCCACCACTGGTTCCGCCGCCCTCATGTGTTTGGGAACTTTTATTTTGACACTTTGTATTTGGTCGCTCTCACTTCCTGCCACCGCTGGTTCCGCCGCCCTCACGTGTTTTTGAATTCTTTGGAAGACATTTTGAGTTTGGTGTCTTATTATTCTTGTAGACAGAGGCTCCTCCTTCCTCTCATATATTGGCGCTTTTATTGTGGCACTTTTAACTTCTAGACTCTGACTTCCTGCCACCACAGGTTCCGCCATCCTCACATGTTTTGGAGCTTTTATTCTGACACTTTGTATTTGTTTGCTCTCACTTCCTGTCACCACAGGTTCCAGCATCCTGACGCGTTTTTGAACTCTTTGGAAGACATTTTGAGTTTGGTATCTCACACTTCCTGTAGACAGAGGCTCCGCCCTCCTCTCATATAGTTTAGCTCCTGTCCATGTGACGCAGCTTTTAGGCTCCTCCTCCGTCTCATATGTCGGAGCGTTTATTATGGCAGTGATGTCACTTCCCCCGGCTTTAGGCTCCTCCTCTTGGCTGCGGTCAGGACTGCTGTCAAAGCAGCTGAGATCGGGGAAACTTAGCTGCATGTTGCCAAAGTCATCTATCGCGTTCACGATGTCGCACGTTAGCGCCGTTAATCTGACGTCAAACCTGAAAAGCCCCGCCCCCTCGCCGTCGCTGCCGCTGCTTTTAGGCTGTTCCGCCTCCTGATGTATCGCAACTTTCAATTTGGAGGCCTGCATCTGAACGTCTTCACTTCCTGTCGCCGATGGCTCCGCCTTCTTCTCGAATCTTAAATGTGTCATTGCCACAGGCTCCGCCTTCTTCTCGAGTCTTAAATGTGTCATTGTCACAGGCTCCGCCTTCTTCTCGAGTCTTAAATGTGTCATTGCCACAGGCTCCGCCTTCTTCTCGAGTCTTAAATGTGTCATTGTCAAAGGCTCCGCCTTCTTCTCGAGTCTTAAATGTGTCATTGTCACAGGCTCCGCCTTCTTCTCGTATCTGAATTGCCTTTGCTGTTTGCCGTGACTTCCTGTCGCCACATGTGTCAGGAGCGTTTTATTGGCGCTCTGCTGCTGACTTCGTCCGCCGACACTTCCTGCCTCGCCGTATAAATCGTACACAATCTCGGGGACAAAGGTGGAAACGTACGTTTTCTCCTCGGGATTCAGGGCTTTTATGTTGGACATTTGTGTCTGGCTGCTCTTACTTCCTGTTGCCAGAGGCCCCTCCCTCTTCGTATACATAACCTTGCTGATCAGTTTGGCTGTGTAACTAAGCTCCTCCTCCTGTTTCAAACTTTTTATTCTATTTGTCTTTTGCCTTTGCTTGCTGTCACATCCTGTCGCCACAGGCCCCGCCCACATATATGTAGGCTCCTCCTCCTGTTTTGGTTTTATGTTTGTGTTTTGTATCCGATAACTGTCACATCCTGTCGCCACAGGCCCCGCCCACATATCTGTAGGCTCCTCCTCCTGTTTTGGTTTCATGTTGGTGTTCTGTGTGTGATAACTCTCACTTCCTGTTGTTATCGGAGCTTTTATTGTGACATTGCTCTCATTTCCTGTCACTCTATAGCACCATGTGACGCGGACTTTAGGCTCCTCCTCCTCCTCCTCTTCCTCTTCCTCCTCCTCCTCTTGTGTTACGTCAGGACTGTCTTCGAAGCTGCTCATGTCGGGCAAACACAGCTTCCTGTTTCCGAACTCTTCTATCGTCTTCATAATGTCGCAAATTAGAGCCTCGCTCTCGCTGGTTTCAGGCTCCTCCCCCTCACGTTTCACGTTGGCGTTTGGCATCGGATTGTTCTCTTCCCCTATCACTGCAGGCTCCGCCTCTTTGCCAACTATCTGGTCGCTACCACGTCCTGCTGCAACAGGCTCCGCCCCCGTATATTTCATAGGTTCTGTTTTCACGCCTTTTGTCTGATCGCTACCATTACTTGTCGCAGCAGGCTCCGCCCCCGTATATTTCACGGGTTCTGTTTTCACGCCTTTTGTCTTGTCGCTACCATTTCCTGTCGCAGCAGGCTCCGCCCCCGTATGTTTCACGGGTTCTGTTTTCACAGCTTTCATCTGGTAGCAAGCACTTCCTTTAGCTACAGGCTCCGCCCCCGTATATTTCACGGGTTCTGTTTTCACACCTTTCGTCTGGTCGCTACCACTTCCTGTCACAACAGGCTCCGCCTCCGTACATTTCGCAGGTTCTGTTTTCACGCCTTGCGTCTGGTAGCTTCCACTTCCTGCCGCTACAGGCCCCTCCCACAAATAATTCAGAGGTTTCATTTTCACGCCACTTCCTGTCTCCTCGTACAAATCATAAACAATGTTGGGGATAAACTTGGAGACATATTTTAGCTCCTCCCCCTCACGAGTTGGCGCTCTTACTTTGTATATAATTTTGCGGATCAACTTGGCACTGGAAATAGGCTCCTCCCCCTCTTCACTGGTGTTTTGCGTTAGATTACTTTCACGTCCGATCATTGGTAACTCCGCCTCCTCGTTGCTCTCGCGTTCTGCTGCCACAGGCTCCTCCTCCTCATCTTTTGAAGGTTCTACGTCTGCCTTTTTGCCATTTTCTGTGTTGCAAACGTCTTCCTGCGGCCCAGGCGTCACTTCCTGTGGCCCAGGCGTCACTTCCTGCGTGGGCTGAGAAGCGTCCATCATTGATCTGTCATTGATTATTGTTCCTGTGAATCTATTTGTTGACGTGTTGCGTGTGAATGTAACAGCATCATACTGTGAGAGCCACCCTCTGGTGGCCGATCAGTGTATTGCTCCTTCCAGGTCGGCTTCAGCCAGCAAACCTGAAGACTGTGTTTATGTTCTATTGTTTGTAAACAAAGTACAGATGAGGTCAATCATGGTTTGACCGACATATGATGATGTCACAGGAGATCAAAGGACGTGTTGAACATTCCTGCAGGTGGCAGTAATGAGGCCTGATGTAATGCTGCCCTCTGCAGTTCAAACATCTTAATTACACGTCCTTCTTCATCCAAGCTTCCATTAAACCCCAAACATCATCCTCCGCTAAATGTTTGTTTCAGTTAGATTTTCAATTTCATTAAAGTGTAAATTATTGGAATTTTAAGGGTTTATTTAAGGGTTAAGTTAGGGTCTAAGTGCTTATATATGAGCTTACTTTAAATGTTAAAATGTTCGTAAACAAGCTGAAATATGTTATTTAATAGTGGATGTAATAAATGTAATAATGCGATAATTACAATCGAATGTCTTATTATTAAAGGTCCCATGTACATTTCACCGTGAATGTTGGCACCCCGCCAGGCAGAGTACTTCACAGAGTACTTCACAGAGTACTTCACAGAGTACTTCACAGAGTACCCCCAGAAATCATAGAAAAATATAAAAAAAAAAATAAAATAAAATAAAATTTCCGAAAATGATTTGGCGACCCCCCAGGAATAATCTCTGTCCAATTGGGGTCGCGAGATGCTTTCTGGGGGTCGCCAAATCATTTTGGAAAAATATATAAAAAAATGTTTTTTCCAAAATGATAAAATGAAATCATAGAAATATATATATATATATGTATATAAAAAAAACCCTACTTTTTAAAAAAATATATTTTTTCCAAAATGATAAAATGAAATCATAGAAAAATATTAAAACATTTTTTTTTTTTTTTTTTTTTAAATATTTTTCCGAAAATGATTTGGCGACCCCCCAAGAAATCATCTCGGTCCAATTGGGGTCGCCAGATGCTTTCTGGGGGTCGCCAAATCATTTTGGAAAAATATATATATAAAAAAAGTACTTTTTAAAAAAATATGTTTTTCCAAAATGATAGAATGAAATCATAGAAAAATATTAAAAACATTTTTTACATTTTTCGAAAATGATTTGGCGACCCCCCAGAAATCATCTCCAATTGGGGTCGCGAGATGCTTTCTGGGGGTCCAAATCATAGAAAAATATTAAAGGTACACTGTGTAGTATTTATGGGTTTATATGACCCAAAATCCACTTTTTTATACATATTATGTGCTCTTGCATTGTCTAGTCGCTGTATAATAGTTTTTATTTCATTTTCGTAGTGTTTCAAAAAGTCATGTAAAATAACATGGTCGCGGACCGTGGTTGCATAGTCACTGTTAGCAGAGCTCCGCCCTCTCCCTCACCTCACGAACCTCATCTGCTGACACGGAGAAAGACGACGAGGACGACATTTGACCTGCACAAAACCGAGCATTGTGAAAAAGGCTGTTTTGTCAGATTATTGAACTGTTATTGTGCTTCATTCTTATGATATTTTGACTAAAGCATGACACAGACATGTTCATTAGGGCATCAGGACCTAGTTTAACTTGGGTTAATAGGGTATAATATGGACCTTTAATATTAAACACATTCGTTTTCACTCTAGTTTCCTGTTGTGTGTGTGTGTGTGTGTGTGTGTGTGTGTGTGTGTGGTGGGCGGGCTTTCTGTCATTCGTCCACCAATCAGTGAGCTGCATTTGCCACGTGGCTGCGGAATTCCCCTCGAGCTCCGGGGCTTTCCGCTCTGACTGACAGTCAGCGGTCACCATGACAACAGGGTTGCGCTGCGTCACGCAGCGGTGATTTGACTTCCGGCTTGTCGTGCCAGCCTTCAAAATAAAAGCTTTTTTTTAAAAAAACGCTCCGCAGCCGCAGTCGCAGTTTTCTCCGCACAAAAGTGACATTTACGTTGAAATAAAAAAAATATTTGAAATTTAAAAAAACAAAACATCAAACTAAATTTCACACGAACAGTTTGTGTGTGTGTGTTTAATATATATATATTTTTTTATAAATGTATATTTTTATTTCATGATTCTGTTTTACTTCATGACGTCACATTTAAAGTTGTTTTTGTAAAAAGCCGTTACTGAATCATCGACACAAACCTGTGTGTGTGTGTGTGTGTGTGTGTGACGTTTTAAACAAGTTAAAAACGATGGACCGCACAGTTGTTTACAGCACTTTATTTTGAAAAACCCCAGACGGGAAGTGACGTCAGGAGCGTGGCAGCAGTTTTTCTGCTCAGTGTTTTTTTTGTCGTTGAGATTTTAGTGAAACAGAAAAGAGCGAAGCTCGCGCTGCTGCAGGTAAAAACTCACCTTTATCTGCGACGTCACACCGTCAACCTCATCTGCGTCACCTTTAAACTAACAAACAAGTTAAATCTGAGGGTTTAAAACAAACAAACTTCTCAAATCCGCGGGTTTAACGTCGCTTCTGCTGCGGTTTGTTGTAAACTTTAGCTAAAAGATGCTAGTGCTAGTTAGTTAGTAACGGTTAGCTCATGCTAGTCGAGTTTAGCTTAGTCCAAGGTAATTACACATGTTTGACTTAGTTTAAGGGTTAAAGTGTTTAAAGTTTATTTAGCACCAGTTAATTCTGCTGGTTTTCGGGTTAATGTAAGGGTTTATTTCAGTTAAATGTTAAAGATTATGATTAAAGGTTATTTTGAGTATTATTGAAGTGTTGATTTTATTTAAGGTTTGTTTTAAGGGTTTAATCTCAGGTTAACTGACACTTAAATCCCCTTTAAGTGGCAGTTAAGGGGAATTTCAGCGTTGGTTTTTAGGTTAGTCTGACTGTTGGTTTAAGTGTATATTACGTTTAATTTACGGCTATTCTAAGGTTTGATTTATTGTTTCTTCCATGATTGATTTAAGGGTTAATGTTAGGGTTATTTGTTATTTATTTATTTATTTATTTATTCAAGGGCTTATTTCAGGTAAATGTTATTTTCACTATCATTGAAGTGTCAGTAAAAGAGTAGTTTAAGGCTTGTTTTAAGAGGATTTGTCAGGTTTTGAACTTAACAGATGAATGAGTGAATGATGCTCAGGTGTGTGTGTGTGTGTGTGTGTGTGTGTGTGTGTGTGATCAAGTTAATCTCCAGATGAATAAATCTGAGTTTAACTGACAGTGAAACACAGTTCCCTGACAGTACATTTGTATTTGGGTCTGACTGATGCATGATGGGATACGTTGCTTGATTACTTGGCGAGTTTCAGGCTGCAGGCGGCTGATGGACACCTGTAACTCTGATGGTGCTAAGCTAAGCTAAGCTAAAGCTAGAGGGTTGTCCCTGAATGATGACGGAAATTCCCTGTGATGTTTTCAGACAGCGTCACATGCTCTGATCTGATCTGCAGGAAAAACCCTGAGAGGAAGAGCGGCCCTCGTCTTCATCACTGTTTCTGCTGAGTCATCGTAGCCACAGCGCTGAGGTACGACTCGGTCACGTGACTCGTGGCGTGATGAAGGTGGACGACGGTGCGATGGTTTTTCCTGAGAAAACCGACACAGATCAGATCAAAACGGGAACGCTGTGTTTTCCCAGCGTTCCAAGTAACCGTGGCGACGACGATCGTGAAAAAACTGCAAATCATTTCCACATACACATGAATGGGAAACGGGTGGAAAACTTTCAACGCAGCCGACTTTGGAGAATCACAGTGTCGTCATATTTTAACGTAGAGACGCGGTTGAGGCTTTAAATGACGTCTTTGGTGTCCTCAAAGGTGTTTGGTGTCCTCAAAGACAAAGATGTTTGGTGTCCTCAGAGACAAAAGTGTTTGGTGTCCTCAAAGACAAAGGTGTTTGGTGTCCTCAAAGGTGTTTGGTGTCCTCAAAGGTGTTTGGTGTCCTCAGAGACAAAGGTGTTTGGTGTCCTCAAAGGTGTTTGGTGTCCTCAAAGACAAAGGTGTTTGGTGTCCTCAAAGGTGTTTGGTGTCCTCAAAGACAAAGGTGTTTGGTGTCCTCAAAGACAAAGGTGTTTGGTGTCCTCAAAGACAAAGGTGTTTGGTGTCCTCAAAGACAAAGGTGTTTGGTGTCCTCAAAGGTGTTTGGTGTCCTCAAAGGTGTTTGGTGTCCTCAAAGACAAAGATGTTTGGTGTCCTCAGAGACAAAAGTGTTTGGTGTCCTCAGAGACAAAGGTGTTTGGTGTCCTCAAAGACAAAGGTGTTTGGTGTCCTCAAAGACAAAGGTGTTTGGTGTCCTCAAAGGTGTTTGGTGTCCTCAAAGGTGTTTGGTGTCCTCAGAGACAAAGGTGTTTGGTGTCCTCAGAGACAAAGGTGTTTGGTGTCCTCAAAGGTGTTTGGTGTCCTCAGAGACAAAGGTGTTTGGTGTCCTCAAAGGTGTTTGGTGTCCTCAAAGACAAAGGTGTTTGGTGTCCTCAAAGGTGTTTGGTGTCCTCAAAGACAAAGGTGTTTGGTGTCCTCAAAGACAAAGGTGTTTGGTGTCCTCAAAGGTGTTTGGTGTCCTCAAAGACAAAGATGTTTGGTGTCCTCAAAGGTGTTTGGTGTCCTCAAAGACAAAGATGTTTGGTGTCCTCAAAGGTGTTTGGTGTCCTCAAAGACAAAGATGTTTGGTGTCCTCAAAGGTGTTTGGTGTCCTCAAAGACAAAGGTGTTTGGTGTCCTCAAAGGTGTTTGGTGTCCTCAAAGGTGTTTGGTGTCCTCAAAGGTGTTTGGTGTCCTCAAAGACAAAGGTGTTTGGTGTCCTCAAAGGTGTTTGGTGTCCTCAGAGACAAAGGTGTTTGGTGTCCTCAAAGGTGTTTGGTGTCCTCAAAGACAAAGGTGTTTGGTGTCCTCAGAGACAAAGGTGTTTGGTGTCCTAAAAGACAAAGATGTTTGGTGTCCTCAAAGGTGTTTGGTGTCCTCAAAGACAAAGATGTTTGGTGTCCTCAAAGGTGTTTGGTGTCCTCAAAGACAAAGGTGTTTGGTGTCCTAAAAGACAAAGATGTTTGGTGTCCTCAAAGGTGTTTGGTGTCCTCAAAGACAAAGATGTTTGGTGTCCTCAAAGGTGTTTGGTGTCCTCAAAGACAAAGGTGTTTGGTGTCCTCAAAGACAAAGAGCTGATGTCCAGCAGGAGGCTCCACTGAGTCGACATGAAGAGAAAAACTGATCTTTTTCACAGAAATCACCTCTGTGTTTTCCTGCTGAGGTCAAAGGTCACTCTTCAATAAACAAACTTCCCCTCATGTTAATGAGGCCCTCTCTGCTGCCGTGTGATTGGCTGTCAGCATCATCATCGTCGGGGGGGGGGGGCTGTCCCCACAGTGAGGGAAATGTTTGACGGGAGGACGTCGAGTCAAAGTGAGACAGACAAAACAGGAAGTGAGAGACAAACAGAGGACAGTTTGTCCTTTAATCCAGCTGTGTGTATGTGTGTATGTGTGTGTGTGTGTGTGCGTGCGTGTGTCACTGCACAGTCACAGCAGCAGCAGTGACATCATCATGAGTAGCCCCTCCCCCTTCTGTGCTGAGCTGGAATTCTGGGGGTTTTCCTCACTCTGAGTGACTGAAAACAGAAAGGGGAGGGAGGGCGAGCGACACTGACACTCACTGAGAGAGAGGGGGGGGGGGGGGGGGGGGCGATCGACACTGACACTCACTGAGAGAGAGAGAGGGGAGGGGGGGGGGCGATCGACACTGACACTCACTGAGAGAGGGAGAGGGGAGGGGGGGCGATCGACACTGACACTCACTGAGAGAGAGAGAGAGAGAGGAACAGAAGAGGAGTTTGTTTGTGAAGCAGCTGCAGGTTTATATTGTTGTTTTGTTTGTTGTGTCAGTGATACACACACTTACACACACACAGACACACACACTCACTCTTGTGTGTTTTTTTCAGGATGACTGAAGCTCAGTTCATCAACGTCTACGACAATGACGTGAGTCTAAAAATCATCACTCTGCTACAGGAAGTTCTCATTTGAAGGACTTTCAAAATAAGATGCATGTGTTGATTTTTGTTGTGTTTTCCCCAGCTGCAGTTGAATCTGATGCCCTACGACTACATCCCCCCTGTGGACATTAAGACAGAGCCTTACATACCTGAGACAGGTACGCACTGACATCATCATCACAGTGACATCATCATCACACTGACATCATCATCACACTGACATCATCATCACAGTGACATCATCATCACAGTGACATCATCATCACACTGACATCATCATCACAGTGACATCATCATCACAGTGACATCATCATCACACTGACATCATCATCACAGTGACATCATCATCACAGTGACATCATCATCACACTGACATCATCATCACACTTAAAGAATCTCGTGATGATAGAAACCAAACCACGTTTCACTGGAATCAAGGAATCAGACGTTTGTTTCCGTTTAACAACAGAAACAGAACCCGTCTGTTCTCGTAAACACAGACCTGAACTTCCTGCTATTACAGGAAGTGACTGTGAACGTAGAGCTGCACTTTCTAGAAGTTACTCAGCGGGAAAACACCTCCTTCTACACTTGGACTTTTATGTGAAGAACCTGTGTTTGTGTTTCAGCTCATGGTCCGTACGTCCAGATCATCGAAGAACCAAAACAGGTGAGAACAGAATTTCAAAATGGCTGCCAGCAGAGGGATTCTATCCTCTGTCTCTGACATCTACGTCACATGATCACGTCTTTATCTTCACTGTGACACTGACGTTTGTAAACCACTCACTCTCCCACACCAAAGTCCACTGATCCACTGCTGCCTCCATCACTACGTTCAAATGTCTGATTTAGTCACTTCAGTGACACAAAGTGACCACACGAGGCAGCAGAGGAGCAGCAGAATTAAAAATCACTGGTTTTCTCTGTGGACTTTGGTGTGAGGAACACTATGAGTCAGTTAGTGAAGAAAATCATGAGACTTTCAGGAACTGTCGGAATTCTCAGTTTCCATGTCATAGACGATCGTGTGTGTGTGTGTGTGTGTGTGTGTGTGTGTGTGTGTGTGTCTGTGTGTGTGTGTGTCCAGAGGGGGTTTCGTTTCCGTTATGAGTGTGAAGGTCCGTCTCATGGTGGTTTACCTGGAGCCTCCAGTGAGAAGAACAGGAGAACGTATCCCACTGTGAAGGTGAGTGACATCATTGTTTACCTGCTGGACAACAACTGACCACAACGACAACAACTGACCACGACAACAACAACTGACCACAACAACAACTGACCACAACAACAACTGACCACAACAACAACTGACCACAACAACAACTGACCACGACAACAACAACTGACCACAACGACAACTGACCACGACAACAACTGACAACAACAACTGACCACGATAACAACAACTGACCACAACGACAACTGACCACGACAACAACAACTGACCACGACAACAACAATTGACTACGACGACAACAACTGACCACAACAACTGACCATGACAACAACAACAACTGACCATGACAACAGCTGACCACGACAACAATTGACCACAACGACAACTGACCACAACGACAACTGACCACAACGACAACAGCTGACCACGACGATAACAACTGACCACGACGACAACAATTGACCACAACGATAACTGACCACAACGACAACTGAGCACAACGACAACAACTGACCACGACGACAACAATTGACCACGACAACAACAATTGACCACAACGATAACTGACCACAACGACAACTGAGCACAACGACAACAATTGACCACAACGACAACTGAGCATTACGACAACAGCTGTCCACGACGATAGCAACTGACCACAACAACAACTGACCACGACGATAACTGACCATGACGATAACAGCTGACCACGACGATAACAACTGACCACGACAATAACAACTGACCACGACGACAACAGCTGAGCACAACGACAACAACTGAGCACAACATCAACAGCTGACCACGACAATAACAGCTGCGACGACAACTGATCACACATTTGATTCTCTTGCACAGGCTTTTAATTTGAAAGGGTTCCAGGAAAGGAGTCAGCTTCATGACCTGATTGTTGTTGTTTTTCTGACTGTTTTTGTCTAAGATCAACAACTACGTGGGTCACTCTCGGGTCGAGGTCCAGCTGGTGACGCACACGGATCCTCCTCGAGTCCACGCCCACAGCCTGGTGGGACGCCACTGCACGGAGAAGGGAACCTGTACGCTGGACGTGGGCCCCATCGACCCCACAGCCTCGTCAGTGTCCAATCACTAACTACATGGACTAATGTATGTAAACAATAGTGTTGGCGCTGACTGATGATGTCACTTCCTGCAGGTTCAGTAACCTCGGGATTCTTCACGTGACCAAGAAAGGTGTCGTCGATATTCTGTACAAAAGACTGAGAGACGAGAGGAAGCGACAGAAAGGAGCGCACAGCACACTGACAGGTAAAAGAGCACCTGAACGCATCACACACAGCATACTGACAGGTAAAAGAGCACCTGAACGCATCACACACAGCACACTGACGCAGCACACTGACAGGTAAAAGAGCACCTGAACGCATCACACACAATACACTGACAGGTAAAAGAGCACCTGAACGCATCACACACAGCACACTGACGGGTAAAAGAGCGCCTGAACGCATCACACACAATACACTGACAGGTAAAAGAGCACCTGAACGCATCACACACAGCACACTGACAGGTAAAAGAGCGCCTGAACGCATCACACACAATACACTGACAGGTAAAAGAGCACCTGAACGCATCACACACAGCACACTGACAGGTAAAAGAGCATCACACACAGCACACTGACAGGTAAAAGAGCGCCTGAACGCATCACGCACAATACACTGACAGGTAAAAGAGCGCCTGAACGCATCACACACAGCACACTGACAGGTAAAAGAGCATCACACACAGCACACTGACAGGTAAAAGAGCGCCTGAACGCATCACACACAATACACTGACAGGTAAAAGAGCGCCTGAACGCATCACACACAGCACACTGACAGGTAAAAGAGCATCACACACAGCACACTGACAGGTAAAAGAGCGCCTGAACGCATCACACACAATACACTGACAGGTAAAAGAGCATCACACACAACACACTGATGACGGTGATCGTGATGATGATGATGACGGTGATGATGATGGTGATGATGATGATGGTGATGATGGTGATGATGATGATGATGATGATGGTGATGATGATGATGATGATGATGACGGTGATGATGATGATGATGACGGTGATGATGTCACTTCCTGTAGATGATGAGGAGACCTCGTGTCTAAAGGAGGCGAAGGAGTTGGGGAAAGTGATGGACCTGAACATCGTCAGGTTAAAGTTCACCGCCTTCCTTCAGGACAGTAACGGAGGATTCACCAGAGCGCTCAAACCCGTCGTCTCAAACCCAATCTACGACAGCAGTGAGTCAGCGCTGTGGAGGGGGCGGGGTTTGTGGAGGGGGCGGGCTTTGCGGAGGGGGTGTGGCCAACACTTGTTTCATCCACTCGCGTTGTTTTTTTTCCCAGAGTCTCCAAACGCGTCCAACCTGAAAATCTCTCGGATGGACAAGACGTGCGGCTCGGTGCTTGGAGGAGACGAGATCTTCCTGCTCTGCGACAAAGTGCAGAAAGGTGATGTGACTTCCTGTAAGCCCTTTCAAAATAAGAGCACGCGATTTAAACTTCCCCTGAGTAATCTGTCAACATTTTCACAGATGACATCGAGATTCGCTTCTACGAGGAGGACGACGAGGGCGGCTGGGAGGCGTTCGGAGACTTCTCACCCACTGATGTTCACAAACAGGTACACACACACACACACACACACACACACACACACACACACACACACAGACACACACACAGTTTTTGTCTTTGAAACGACGTGTATTTTATTTCCTCGTCTCATTTTTTGTGTTATTTCGTCTTCTTTGGTTGTTTTAAAATGTTTTACGTATAAAGTTTTTATTCACAAACGTGTCGGTCCCTCGCTCGCCCTCGCCCTCGCCCTCTCTCTCTCAGTACGCCATCGTGTTTAAGACGCCGCCGTATCACAGCACGGAGATCGAGCGCTCCGTCACCGTCTTCCTGCAGCTGAAGAGGAAAAAGGCCGGCGACAGCAGCGACCCCAAACAGTTCACCTACATCCCACAGGTCCAAGGTCAGGCTCCGCCCCCACCATCATCATCATCATCATCGTCATCATCGTCATCATCATCATCATCAGAGACGTGGTGTTTACACTCTGTGTTTTCTCTGTCAGACAAAGAGGAAGTGATGAGGAAGAAGCAGAAGCCGCTGCCGCACTATGAACCCTGGAGAGGAGGAGGAGCCGGGGGCTTCGGAGGAGGCGGAGCTGGAGGAGGAGGAGGAAGTGGGGCTGGAGGAGGAGGAGGAGGAGGAGGAGGAGGAGGAGGAGGTGAGGATTTAAAGATGAAGACGTCAAACCCTCGGCTGTGTACATGACGCTCACTGTGGTGGTTTTACTTCCTGCAGGATTTCAGTTCAGCCAGCAGATGAACGGAGGGGGAGGAGCCTTCTTCACAGGAGGCTTACTAGGTTTTGGCGGAGCGGGAGGGGCTCAGATGTCAGGCTCCGCCCCTCAGACGGGGTCACCGCTGCAGCATCAGCTGTTTCAGATCGGTGAGACGCGTCGTCCTGATCATGTGACCTCACTGGTCAGCGTCTGTCACCTGACCAACGTGTTTGTTTGTTTTTCTGCAGCGACGACGCTTCACAGCCGAGCGTCGACCAACGCCCGGCACACCGCCGCCGCCCTGCTGGAGTACTGCAGCACGGGCGACGCCCGGGTCCTCCTCGCCATCCAAAGACATCTGTGCGGCGTCCAGGACGCTAACGGAGACACGTGAGTCATTTCACACTGACGTGATTCACACCAACGTGATTTCACACCGACGTGATTCACACCGACGTGATTCACACAGACGTGATAAACACAGACGTGATAAACACAGACGTGATAAACACAGACGTGATAAACACAGACGTGATTCACACAGACGTGATTCACACATACGTGATTCACACAGACGTGATTCACACATACGTGATTCACACATACGTGATTTCACACCAACTAGATTTCGCACCGACGTGATTCACGCAGATGTGATTTCACACCAACGTGATTTCACACCGACGTGATTCACACCGACGTGACTCACCGACGTGATTTCACACCGACGTGATTCACACCGACGTGATTCACACCGACGTAATTTCACACCAACGTGATTCACACCGACATGATTTCACACTGACTGAGTCCGTCGGTTTTCCCACAGTCCTTTGCACCTGTCCGTCATCCACCAGCAGACGAGCGTCGTGCAGCAGCTGATCCACACTCTGCTCAGCGGCGAGCAGCGCCGCGTCCTCAACACGGCTAACAACCTGCGACAGGTGAGTCGACCCCGCCCCCTACCTCTCAGCCAGTCAGGACAAGAGACGATGCGTCGCGGTATTCCCGACATCATGATTGCACATTCATTAACATCTGTTAGCATAATGCTTGATAATATCTCGTGTATCGTCACCTGACACCTGACTCCTCCCACTACAGACTCCTCTCCACCTGGCGGTGATCACGCGGCAGGTGAAGGTGGTAGAGGCGCTGCTGAGGGCGGGGGCGGACCCCAGCCTGATAGACCAACATGGCCGCAGCCCACTGCACCTGGCAGCGCTGGCCGGAGACAACGCCACGGTCCGCCTTCTGCTGGCTCACCTGGGAGAAAACCACGCCCACTTGGTCAACACGCCCGACTATGACGGTGAGACGAGCGATCATCGGTGCGTCGCTCATGTTGTCGGGGTGACGCGCCGTCCTCACCTGTGTCTCCGCCCCTCACAGGTCTCCACCCCCTGCACCTGGCGGTGAGGAGAGACGGCGAGCGCTGCCTCCGCCTACTGGTGGAGGGCGGAGCCAAGATCAACGCACCTGAGCACAAGAGCGGGAACACGGCGCTGCACCTGGCCGTGAGAGAAGATCTGTTCAAGGTGGCGTGTACGCTCATCACAGAGGTACGACCTCTGACCTTTGACCTCTGACCTTTGACCTTTGACCTTTGACCTCTGCTGTCAGTGAACAATAACAAACTGGTCTGTACATATCTGCTGAGTCATGTGACGCACACACACACACACACACGGTAACAGCGACTCGTGTGTTTTCAGCTCAAGGCCGACGTCAACGCCTGCACGTTTGGAGGAAACACGGCGCTGCACCTGGCCGCCGCTCTGGGTTCACCCACGCTCTGCTCCATGCTCATCGCCGCAGGTCAGACACCGACGTGATTTCACCCTGATGTGATTTCATTATGTCGTGATTTCACACTGACGTGATTTCACCCTGACGTGATTTCACTCTGACGTGATTTCACCCTGACGTGATTTCACACTGACGTGATTTCACCCTGGCGTGATTTCACTCTGACGTGATTTCACCCTGACGTGATTTCACAATGACTTGATTTCAGGGTGACTTGATTTCCCGCTGAGGTGATTTCCCGCTGAGCTGATTTCAAGCTGACGTGATTTCACTCTAACGTGACTTCACTCTGATGTGATTTCCAGCTGACGTGATTTCACTCTGACTTGATTTCAGATTGACGTGATTTCACACTGACATTATTTCAGGCTAACATGATTTCACTCTGACGTGATTTCAGTCTGGCGTGATTTCAGGCTAACGTGATTTCACTCTGACATGATTTGACTGTTTTTTCAGGAGCTGATAAAAACGTAGAGAACGACGAGCCGCTCTTCAACGACTCGTCAGAGGAAGACGAGGTCAATGATGCCGCCGCCCCCTTCTCACAGCCAATCAGCTCCCGCAAGCGAGCGGCAGGCCACACCCCCCTGGACCTCGCCAAGTGCCAAAAGGTAACAATGTACTTTCAAAATAAAACATCACAAACCTGTAATAAAGTCAGTTTCCTGTGAAGTGAGTGAATACATTTTCCTTGTCTCCTCTTCCCCTCGTCTCCTCGTCTCCTCGTCTCCTCGTCTCCTCAGGTGAGGAACCTTCTAAACTGCAGACAGAGTTGTCATAGCAACAAGAGGATCAAGGCGAGCAGCAGCGAAGGTTGGTCACTGCACACGTGTGAAGGTCAGAGGTCAGGGGGGCGGAGCTTGAGTATGTGCTGTGTGTGTGTGTGTGTGCAGAGCGTGAGGCGGAGGACGTCCTGGACGAGGACACGTTGTCTCGTCTGGTGGACGTCCTGAGCGTGGGCGACGTCCCCTGGAGGAAACTGGCCGAGAAGCTCGGGATGATGACGCTGACTCATCTTTACCAGGACAGTGAAACGCCGTGTCATCATCTGCTGCAGCACTACAAGGTAACGGCGCCACCCACAGGCCACAGCTGGTGTTTACACCGAGACACAATCAGCAGCGTGCTCATGTCGTATTCTCTTTCAACAGCTAGGGGGCGGTGCAGTCGACGGACTGGTCGACGCTCTTCAGTCGCTCGGTTTGTCGGACGGCGTTCGTCTGCTGAGACGATCGGAACTGAGAGAAGATAAACACAACACAGGTGACAACACTGTGACATCACTGTGACATCATCATGACATCATCATGACATCATCATGGCATCATCACGACATCACTGATATCACTATGACATCATCATGACAAGTGTGCTCACCTCGTTCATGATCTCACCTTGTTCATGCATTCACCTCGTTCATGTGCTCACCTCGTTCATGTGCTCACCTCGTTCGTGTGTTCACCTCGTTAATGCGTTCACCTCGTTTTCATATCATCTCGTTCATGCGTTCACCTTGTTCATGCATTCATCTCGTTCATGCGTTCACCTTGTTCATGATCTCACCTCGTTCATGCGTTCATCTCGTTCATGCGTTCACCTCGTTCATGATCTCACCTCGTTCATGCGCTCACCTCGTTCATGCATTCATCTCGTTCATGCGTTCACCTTGTTCATGATCTCACCTCGTTCATGCATTCATCTCGTTCATGCATTCATCTCGTTCATGTGTTCACATCGTTCATGATCTCACCTCGTTCATGCGTTCACCTCGTTCATGCGCTCACCTCGTTCATGTGTTCATGTTTTCTGTCCAATCAGACGCGACGGTGGACAGCGGCTTCGGCAGTCAGCCCATGGAGGAGGAGGAGCCACCTGTGGCCAATCAGTGATCAGCGAGAGCTCGGTCAGGTCTGTTTGTAACGACCTCATTCACAGACTCTCAGGCTCGTGTGTCACTGATGTCATCGATGAGGTCATCGGTGACGTCATCGGTGATGTCATCGGTGATGTCATCCAACAGTTTTGAAGAAAGTTTACCATCGAATTTCAGACAAATCATTTCACTGTGACGACGAATCACAGACGAACGTTCATTTGTAAATGTTTTCTTTTTGTTTTCCCGCCTTTTTTCACTAATATATTCATAGTTTTTATGGTAATGTCTGAGTTTTTGTTTTTGAATATGTGTGTGTGTGTGTGTGTGTGTGTGTGTGTGACATGGTGAATGTGAAGAACTGATGTCAAACTGGAGTTTCCTGTTTTGTGTTCATCATTAAAATGATATAAATGACAAAAATAAAAGATGAATAACGACGTGTTTTTTTAGTTTTGTCTCATTCTAACGTTCAGACTTTGTCGTTTGTGCTGATTTTAAATCATGAGTCACAAACAAACAGTTTCCTGCTTTAATGACTTTGACTTGAACACAATAATAAAGTATCGTTAGTCTTTAATCTTCTCGTCAGGTTTCCTACGTCTTTGTGTCCATTTTCAAACGTGACAAACGATCTGAACTCGTCCAGAAATAATAATATAAATATATGTAAATTAGGACAAGAACAAATTAATCTAACATTTGTGACCATATTTCATCTATTTGCTGTTATTTAATGTTCAGTAAAAACAAAATGTCCTCCTGCTCGTCGTCTTCTTCCTCAGCCCTTGTTGGCGTTAGCATGTAGCTAAGTACTCGTCGTTATTTCCGAGGTCCTGTTCAAGCCACACCCCTTTTCTTCAAAAAGTCGGTGACCTAGGATTCCAAGATGGCTGCCGCTCATACAAACGCTGCTACTCTTTCTTTTTTTTTTAATTGACTGCTATCGCTAACAGTGGCTAACTCGGGGAATGCATTCACTGGTACTTCCAACTTCTGACTTAACTGGAACGCATCTTTGTACTTTGGCATCACGGTCTCACTTCCTGTCACCACAGGCTCCTCCCCCTTCACATTTTAAAGGTTTAATGTTGGCGTTTCGCGCCTGGTTACTTTCACTTCCTGTCTCCTCAAATAACTCGTACATAGCCTTGGGGATGAATTTGTAAGCGCACGTCGGCTTCGTCTCCTCCCCGCGTTTCGGAGCTTTTATGTTGGCGGTTTTAGTTTGGTTGCGTTCACTTCCTGCCGACTCAGGTTCCATCTCCCTCACATGTGTCGGAGCTTTTATGTTGGCGGCGTTTGTTTGGTTGCGTTCACTTCCTGTCTCCTCGAATAACTCGTACATAGCCTTGGGGATGAATTTGTAAACGCACGTCTGTTTTGTCTCCTCGCCGCGTTTCTGAGCTTTTATGTTGGCGGCATTTGGCATTTGGTGGCGTTCACTTCCTGTCGGCACGCCGTGGCTCCGTGTGTCACTGGTTCTAGGCTCCTCCCCCTCGTTGCGATCTTTCTTGATCCTGTTCCCTAAGTAAACATCGGTGCTGCTGTCGAAGCCGGCGAGATCAGGCAAACGCATCTCGAACTTCCCGAAGTCTTCTATCGTCCTCATGATGTCGAAACCCAACTCCGTTAATCTGTCGCTGAAGTCGAAACTTCCGGCCGCCGCCACATTGCCGCTAGCTCTGGTTTTAGGCTCCTCCCCCTTGCGTTCCAGAGGTTTTATGTTGGTCTTTTGTGTCTCAAAGTTCTTGCTTCTTGCTGCCACAGGCTCCGCCTCCTTCTCATATGTCAGATATTTGGGGGGCAGAAGCTCCTCCTTCTTGCTTATAAGAGCTTTTATTTTGGTCGTTTGGGTTTGGTTGTCTTCACTTCCTGTTGTCAGAGGCCCCTCCCTCCTCTCGTACTTGACCTTGCGGATCAGTTTGGCGCTGTAAGGTTTCTCCTCGTCTTCTTGTTGCAGAACTTTTATGTTGGTGTTTTGTATCTGGTTGCTGTAACTTCCTGTTCCTGTCGCAGGCTCCTCCCCCCAATCGTATATAACCTTGGGGATGAATTTGGAAACGTACTCCTTCTTCCCATGTTTCACTTGATTGTTCTCACTTCCTGTTGCTGCAGGCTCCTCCTCCTCGTCACATATTAGAGCTTTTATTTTGGAGTCTTGCGTTTGGTTGCTTTCACTTCCTGTTGCCTCAGGCTCCTCCCCCTTCTCACATAAAAAGTTGCCTAGTTTTTCACTGGATGTTAGATTCTCCTCTGTCTCATGATCAGGAACCTTTATTTTGGTGTTCTTCTGTATTCGGTCGATGGTCCTTCCTGTCGTTTCAGGCTCCTCCCCCTCTTCTTCTAAGAAGTTCCCCCAGACCTCCGTCTCATTGGTTGGACCTTTAATTGTGGCTCCACTGGTTTTAGGCTCCTCCTCCTCCTCCTCCTCGCTGAGCATGTTCTCGAGGTCAGGACTGACGTCAAAGGAGCTCAGATCTAAATCCATGTCCAGACCCAGGTCTTCAGTGCTCCTCATGATGTCACACAGGAGCATCTCACTCTCACTTATAGGCTCCTCCTCCATGTCTTCTTAAGTTGTCTGTTTTGATTTCACGATTGATTCCAACAGGTTTATTGGAAGACCTTCAACACAGTCCACAGATCTTCACTCCAAAGATCTTCAACAATGTCCAAAGACCTTCAGTCCACAGATCTTCACAGATCTTCACAGATCTTCACAGATCTTCACAGATCTTCAGTCCACAGATCTTCGTTCCTCAGATCTTCAGTCCTCAGATCTTCAGTCCACAGATCTTCAGTCCACAGATCTTCGTTCCTCAGATCTTCAGTCCACAGATCTTCAGTCCACAGATCTTCGTTCCTCAGATCTTCAGTCCACAGATCTTCAGTCCTCAGATCTTCAGTTATCCTTCATTGTTGTTTGTTGTTCAATGAATGTCCATGTTTTCTCTCCTTTGAAGCCAAACATCAAAGAACATTTGAAGATGGTCATCTTTGCTGATGTCACTGATCTGGACCAGAGTGACCTTCTCAGTGAGGACCACAACTCTCTGTGGTCACTCTGTGGGATCTGTTGACTGAGTGTCAGTCTTCTTCTGTGTTCATATGTTCATATGTTCATGTGTTCATGTGTTCATGTGTTCATATGTTCACGTGTTCATATGTTCATATGTTCATGTGTTCATGTGTTCACGTTCATGTGTTCATGTTCATGTGTTCATGTTCACATGTTCATGTTCACGTGTTCATGTTCACGTGTTCATGTTCATGTGTTCATGTGTTCATGTTCATGTGTTCATGTTCATGTGTTCGTGTTCATGTGTTCATGTGTTCATGTGTTCATGTTCATGTTCACATGTTCATGTGTTCATGTGTTCATGTTCATATGTTCACATGTTCATGTGTTCATGTTCATGTGTTAATGTTCACATGTTCATATTCATGTGTTCATATGTTCATGTGTTCATGTTCATTGTGTTAATGTTCACATGTTCATATTCATGTGTTCATGTTCATGTGTTCATGTTCATGTGTTCATGTTCATGTGTTCATGTTCATGTGTTCATGTTCATGTTCACGTGTTCATGTTCACATGTTCATGTTCACGTGTTCATGTTCACGTGTTCATATTCATGTGTTCATATGTTCATGTGTTCATGTTCACGTGTTCATGTTCACATGTTCATATTCATGTGTTCATATGTTCACGTGTTCATATGTTCATGTTCACGTGTTCATATTCATGTGTTCATGTGTTTACTTGTTCATGTGTTCATATGTTTACGTCACGTGTTCATGTGTTTACTTGTAAATATTTCATGTGTGTATTTTTTTCCCTGTGTTGTGTGTGTGTGCCGTGTTACGTGCACGCGCACGCGCGCTCGTGTTCGTTTTCTGGTTGGCTCGTTCCGGCCTGACGTCACCTCACGTCACCACTACGTCAGCTCAACGATGCGGAAGTCGAAGTCACCGTGGAGAACGTAAACTAATGTCAAGAAAAGCGGCTAAAAACAAAGAGAGGAGACAGAGTGACCTCTGACCTCTGAACCTTTCACCTTTACCGACATGTAACGTAACGCAGCTGCCGGTACCGTTACTGCAGCCTCCGTTACCTCTGGATGGACGGACCGGGTGAGCCGGAGTCCACGTCCCCGCTGCTCGTCGCTTCCTTCGGCTTGTAAAGCTGCGGAGCTCCGTGTGGCTCCATCCTTGGTGCTCGGTAAGTGAACGCTTCACCAAACCTCGTTGAAAAAACATGTGATTTTCAGATTATTCACGAGTTCAGATGAATTTCTCTGGAACCAGAACGAGAGCGAAGCTTTCGGTTGATTTAGCGTCTTGTTGTCGATCATTCGGCGGCTTCTTTATCCAGAAAAAGTCCTGCACTTTGTGTCGGGGACGGTTTTACTTTCACATCCTCTGTGTTCGCTCCGCTGGGGAGCGGCGGCCGACCGCACACACACACACACACACACGGTCTCTTGGAAAAGTCGTCATTTCAGCGCAGACGATGGTGTTTGGTCGATGATAAATGAGCCGAATTGTGCGGCGACGCCTCAGCGTCTGTTTCACTCTCACTAATCCACGTTTCGTCTTGTTTTTCATGAACAGAGTCGAACGTCAACATTAAACTGACCGTTTTCTGAACGTGATTCAGTCTCAGTGGCTGTTGGCGAGAACAGCGACGCAAACGGGATTTTTCCTGATGAAACTGACGAATAAAGAGATATTTAGACTCTTTATTAAAGTGTCTGCGGACATTTGTCAGGTTTACGTGTTTGTTTTTGTGGATTAAAAATCAATGTTTTAGCTTCACTGAGATGGAAGTGAAGCTGGAGTCAGATCATGATCAGCATCACTTTACAGCTGATGATGTTACAGTGATTTAGTACTGATACATGTCATAGATATATATATATATATATATATATATATATATATATATATATATATATATATGGTGGATAGTTTTTCATCATCTTTAAAGTAAGACCATGATCTGCTGCTGGTCCAACACTAAATATGTCTTTGTTTTTTTTTACATTTTTAACTGATTCGATCTAAAATGACGTGGTTTTTTCTTCATTGTGATGATTTTTCTCTCTAAAATCATTTAAACTTTAAACGTCACGACAAACAAACGAACAAACATTCGACAAAACTGTTCGACCGCGTGTTGACAAATCAACGAAAAGATGCTCAGTAACACGACGGTGAAGAATGACTCGGCAGAACATGTTGCTAAGGAGCTGCGCTTGTTTTGTTCCACAAACATGAACCTAAAAGCTTGAGAGAATTCTGCTCCTGTGTTTTTGGGTCCAAACACAAGTGTCCAGTGAGCGTCTGTGGTCCTCGACCCTCTGTTTGAGAACCACAGACTGAGACGACCATCACTGACAAACGTTCTATTCACGTCGGAACTCGGAAGTCCGGAGATCCTCTGAGTCAGCAGCAGGGGGCGCTCACATCAGCCGTCACGTCACATGACCTCATCTGTTGTGATGATGTCACAGCGGGAACTCCCCCCTCCCCCACCTCACCTGTGATGTCACAGTGACTGATTATCTCTGATGCGATTGGCTGAGGCAGCGGAGGAGCGGACGATGGGATTGGCTGGCAGCAGCTTGCCCTTGAGGAAGTGGGCGTGGCCATCAGCTGATTGATAGAGATTGGAGTAGGAGGGGTGACGAGGGGGGGGGAGGAGGAAGAGGAGGAGCCTGAGGAGGAAAAGCTGAGTCGAGTCGGTAAATCCATGATGAGCCTGCTGCCGACAACAAGTGTGTGTGTGTGTGTGTGTGTGTGTGTGAGAGTGTGTGTGTGAGAGAGAGAGGACGTTACCACGGCAACTCAGGAGACGTACTGCAGCGGCGAGGACAACAGGACACACACACAGGTAAGGTTGCAGCTCTGTGTGAGAGAGTGTGTGTGTGTGTGTGAGATAGTGTGTGTTTGTGTGTGTGTGGGGGTGTGTGTGTGGATAGAGCAGTGCATGCTGGGAGGGGTGAGTTGGAGGAATCCGATTAGCAGAGTCCAGGAAAAGTAGGGCTAATTGTATCTTATCTGTGTGTGTGTGTGTGTGTGTGTGTGTGTGTGTGTGTGTGTGTGTGTGTGTCTTCTCGTGGTCATGTGATCTCAGTAAAGACCTGCTCCACTTTAACACACACACACACACACACACCTCGTCACGGGCGTGTGTTCAGAGTTCAGAGGTCAAAGTCCTCCTGTGTCTCTCACACACACACACACACACTCACATGCACACACATACATACACACACACACACACCCCCACACACACTCACACACACTCACGCACACACACTCACACACACACTTTGAAGCTTAAATGTGTGTTGCGTGGTAAATCACTCACTCTCCCAGACCAAAGTCCAGAGTTGTTGATCCATCACTGAGATTTGAACGAATTCCGTTTTTTAAATATTTAAATTAGACGTAACTCAGTGACACAAAGTGACCACACGAGGCAGCAGAGGACCAGCAGCTCCTGTGTCTCTGTGAGCTCAAATCACTGGTTTTCTCTGTGGACTTTGGTGTGGGAGAGTGAATGGTTTTTTTGTTGGTGTGGGTAAACTCCCCCGTTTTTGAACGACTGACTTATTTTCTGCTTCGTGCTGCAGGAGAAGAGCTGAAAAGTTCCTGATCAGGTGGACCATGGACCTGATGATTTAGACGTTTGAGGAACATGGCGGGGAGAAGGTCGAGGAACCTCCTGTGGGACTGAAGAACCTCCTGTGGGAGAACATGTCTCAGGCAGGAAAAGTCCTCCACCTTTACGTGGAGGTGAGGTCTGTCACTGAGGAGGAGGAGAGGATGTTGGACAGAGGAGATCATGGACTTCACCGCCCCGACCTCCTCGCTCTCTCTCAGAGAAGCTCCGCCCTCTCGAGTCCAAACCGCAGCCCAGATCCTCCTCACGTGGACTGTGGTCTCCTCAGTGCTCCCTCTTCAAAGACCTCGTCCAGGCACTCGGTCAGCTTTCATCTCCAGAACCCGGACACGACGGGTTCTCCCACGCAGTACCGGCGTCAGGACGCGATGTGCGACGAGTTAGCTCGGTTACTTCAGGTCATTTCGCCTCAGAGCTCCGGTCCTGGATCAGTGCGACGTTCCTCTGACACGGATCACTACCAGGGAAGGTTCTCTGGACCGGCCACGCCCACCAGCGCCCGCAGGTCCTGTGATGTCACGGGGGCGGGGAGGAGGAACGAGGAGGGGAAAACGTCCGTGGTTAGCTTTGGCTACGTGGAGAAGGCTAGCGTTCACAGCGCGGTCAGCCGCGGTCCTTGCGTCTACCAAACTGACCGGCTAACTGTCCACCCCGGTAAAAGCCCGAGTGAGCCAAAGTGGACGCTGGGCGACCGTCGTCCATCTCCACGAGGATCTCCTCACCTGAAGAGGACGTCTCTGGACGCAGTAGCCAGTGCTGCCACCTGCAGGGCAGTGGAGGAGTTTGAATCCCCGCGACTCAGACCACAGTTTTCAGGCCACGGCCCGGAGACGTTCAGCCCGGCTCTGCCGCGGCGCCACCAGCCTCCACGCTGCCGGTCCTTGGGGGGCTCGCCGGTCCTGACCCGGCACTCCCTCACCCTGCCGTCCAAGATCCAACTCTCGGACCCGGACGGGGGAACGTGTCGTCATCCGTCGAACGGAATACCCAGAAGTCCGGCCTCCGACCGCCTCTGCGCCCACGCGGGATTCTCCTCGCGCTGGATCACACCGACCAGAACCCTGAGCTCTCAGAGTCCGTGGTCGGGGGACGACGGCTCCGGATCGTCCACTAAATTTCACCCACCTTTACCTGCAGGACGACCCACAGACATCCAGCATGATGTTCCCTCAGCCGTCAGCCAGCTCAGTCCAGGTGGAAACTCTGAGAGTCGCCACGAACCGCTACGCTGCGCGAGCAGAACCAGTGACGCCGCGAGTCCTTCCAGTGGAAGCGTCTCCTCGTCCTTCAATTCTGAAGTGGCTTACAAGTTAGCAGTGGAGGCTACGAGACGGTCCACTGTGTCAGCAGACAGACGCACTCCCTCTCCAACTCCCTCTCCAGCCGAGTCACTGAGGTCAGAGAGTCCAAACACCGGAGGTTCTGTCCAGAGACGTTCTCCTGAACCTGAGGCTGAGCAGAACCTTCAGTGGAGAACAGGACCAGTGTCTCCTCTGCCTTCACCGGCCAAACTCCACCGAGCTGCAGCTTCTCGCTCGCCGGTGCTGGACCCGCGGCAGCAATCGCCGAGCAAAGTCACGTCCGTCCTGCATCGATACCAAACGCCACAGTTCACCGGAGATCGCAGAGCAGCTGCTGACCAGCGGGGGCAGCGTGACGAGAACCTCTCTGAGAGTTCGTCGTGGGACAACCTTGAACTCCCCAAGAGAGTTCTCTGGAACCGGAACTGGACGACCTCCAGGCAGCAGGACGTCAGCGAGGGTGGACACGTCCTCTACTGTCCACGCAAAGAGGACGGACGTCCGAGGGACGGGGAAGACACGGGAGTTCTGATGAGGGAGGAGCTGAGGGAGGAGCTGAAGGAGGAGCTTCAGGAGCTCAGCAGAGTTGCCGTCACCTCCTCCCTCAGCTCCAGTGGAGTGACGGGAAGCATCGGAGACACTTTGAGTCAGTCCAGCCACGATACTGCAATACAGGTCTGCTGGAGGGGAGGGGGCGTGGTCGGGGGCGGGGTCAGGGGTCAGGGGTCAAGAAAACAGGATGTAGAGTTGTGTTTGAATCAGTGATGTGTGGTCGTTTGTCTGCAGAGCGTAAAACATTCACATCTGACAGAAAACTAGACTAAGGGTTAATCCCAATTCCTATTTTAACCCTTAATCTTAACTGGCCTCAAAACCAAGTGTTGAGGGTTATTTTGTCACTTAGAAATAGGACACTCCTTAAATGCAGATACGTCTTCAGACTGTAGGGGGCAGAATAACGCGAAAGCCGCGTCCAGTCTGTCAACTCCAAAAAAGAAGAAGAAGAAGAAGACATTTACGTCAGGATTATTTATTCTGATCCGTTTGTCAGTCAAGTTATTAGGTTGTCAGTTAGTTATAAGATGATACTCATACAAATATTCAGCTGACAGTTACCACACACCACGACTTATTGAAAAGTAAACCACACCGGCCGACTATTGACAAAAGATGGTCAAATAAAAATAAATGTTAGGCAACAATGACGTCAGTAATCCATAATATGGGCCTAAACTAAGATCATTTTTATATCTCTATTAACAAAGAAAATACTTCATTTGTAGCGTACGCTGCTTTCGGCGCCATCTTTGTTATGTGAAAACACTGCAATGCATTCTGGGTAGCCCTTGCTCCCAAGGGTGGTCTCTGAAAATCAGAATATTGAGGGCGATACAGTCCTTAAACTTGACCTCAACTTAATTTATCTGAGAATCAGGACAGAACTTTTGAGATTGAGGATTAAACAAGGAATTGGAATTCAGCCTTAGTTTGTGTTTCCAGGGTCAAACTGTCCTCATGTGTCCACACCTGTCCCCTGTGGTCTCTGTGTGACATTAATGTCTTGTCTCCTCCTGCAGACAGACAGCAGCTCGGCGCCGACGCCGTCCTCGCGATCGCAGAAAATCGCCAGAGCAAAGTGGGAGTTCCTGTTCGGCAGGAAGAGCGAAGACGAGCCCTGCACTAAAGGTTTGCTCTTTATTATCATTATTATTACACTGAAGGTCAAGATCCAAATCACATATGCGTACCCTCAGCTGTAGCGCCCCCTGGAGAGAGAGGGAATCCCACAGAAAGTCATGTGATCAGTGAAGGCTCTGTGAGTTTCCCGTCATTCATGTTCCTCCTTATCTCCGACAGACTCCTCCCCCACCAGCGGCTCCCCGCCAAGTCCCACCCCTCCCCCCTCCTCCTCCTCCTCCTCCTCCTCCTCCTCTCACTGGAAGCCGGCCAATCAGAGGAGGGGGCGGGGCGGCGAAGGTCGGACGCCGTCGCATCACAACGTGCAGCAGGTGGAGGTGGAGCTGGTGAACCCGAGGACCGGCGTCGTCCGCCGCACCCTCAAATACTCGGAGACGGACCTGGACGCCGTCCCGCTGCGCTGCTACAGGGAGACGGACCTGGACGAGGTGGGCGGGGCTTCAGCTGGACGCAGCGTCGATGATTTATCTGATGATGATGATGATGATGATGTTGTTGTTGTTGTGTAGGTGATGAGGGCGGAGGCTGAGGAGCTGGAGCTGGACTCAGTGGGAAACTTCAGTCCAACTCATGTCTCCACAAACCCTGGTACAGGAGAGGAGGAGGAGGAGGAGCAGGAGGAGGAGGAGGAGGAGGAGGGGGGCGTGGTCAGCTGGGCCAGCGTCCGGATGCTCGGAGACAAACGGAGACAACGAGCGGCTAAAGAAGAAGACGAGGTGTTCAGTCTGCTGCTGCAGAGGTGAGGCACTTCCTGTTTTGTGTCACGCGATTCTTCAGCTTCCTGTTTCTCCAAAGACGTGATCTTTGTCGCCGCAGGTCGTCCGACGCGTCCTGCGACGCCAACGCTGGCCTCAAGTCGCCCGTCTCCATCGGCAGCCCTCGCTTACCCTCAGACAGCAACATGGACTCCTTCAGCCGCCATTTTGAAAACATCATGGAGTCTCACCGCGCTAAAGGAACCTCCTACAGCAGCCTGGACAGTGTTGACCTTTTGACCTCTGGGTCCACATCTGTGTTCACCTTTGACCTGCCCACCCTCACCCCTGAGATCCAGGTAAGAGAGTCACATGGTTCTGATGAATCACACGGTCACTTCCTGTGGCTCACTTCCTGATGGTCACTTCCTGTTCCTGTTGCAGAGTCAAATCTGTGACGGAGCCAAACAGATCACGGAGCTGAGCTTCGCGCCGCTCGCCCGTCCCGACCCGGCCGCGTCCTCAGAGACGTCGCGCTCCGAAACGGCGCTGAGCGCCTCAGTGGGCGGGCTCAGGGGCGGGGCCAAAGAACCCTCGGGCCCCCCGGTGCGGACCAGGTCAGAGAAGGACTCGTGGCGTCGCTCCAACAACAAAGACGGCTTCAGGAAAACAAACTCGGCGCCGTCGCTCCACAGCAGCTCCAGGTGAGTCACGACTGACGTCGACCAATCAGGGGCCAGACGCTCGTCCAACGCAGTCAACTGTTATGTTTGTTTATGTGATGGAGCGCCATGTTAGCCATGTTAGCCATGTTAGCCATGTCGTCACAGAGCTATTTTCATTGGCTGACGTCTGTGTTGGTATTTGAACAAAGGACCCACAATGCACCTTGGTTTTGCTTTGTTTTCCTGTTTGTTGTTGTTTATTTGTCGTTGTTTATTGTCGGTCCATGACGACTGGAGATGATCTGTTTTTATTTAAAGCTTCTGTCGTGAATCTTGTCCAGTGATGCTCGTCTGTGATTGGTCAGAAACGTGTGTGTGTGTGTGTGTGTGTGTGTGTGTGTGTGTGTGTGTGGGTGTGTGTGTGTGTGTGTGTGTGTTCAAACTTTCCATCAAACGTGAAAGAAACTGCTGTAGTGACAACATTCAGCCATGTGAGGGCGCCAGAGATACACTATGAAAGACTACTGTGCGTGTGTGTGTGACTGAGGATATGTGGATGACTTTACTCCACAGTGGTCGGTGGACAGCGCCACCTGGTGGCTGAGAGTTGATACTTATTCAAACACAGACTTCATTGTGTCCAGAAAAAAAATATAGTTAAAAGCAGTAATGAAAAACAGACACACACACACACATGCGCGCACGCGCACACACACACACACACACAGTTTATCAGGGAAATTCCAGATGGATTCATTCAGTGTTTATAAAGACAGGCTCCGCCCACTCCTCTCAGAAAACTGAAGCCACTCCCTGAAACAAACTCTGGAATCTTTCCCTCCTCCTCCTCCTCCTCCTCCTCCTCCTCCTCCTCCTCCTCCTCCTCTTCATCATCCATGTGGATCTTTTCCATCTGTTGTCTCGTTGCCGTGACCTCTGACCTTTGACCTGCTTTCATGAAGACTTTAAAGTAATATATTCATGTTTCACTGGTGTTGAGTTAAAGGGAAAGTTCAGCTTTTTATTGATTAGATTTAAATTCAGATTTATTTTTTCTTCTTCTGACGTTTGAAAATAAGTCGTAGATGAAATAAAGTTTAAAATAAAAGCAGAGTGAGTTTCTGTGTGAACATGAGAAAGTTCAGTCTCTGCAGGAAGGTAAGAGGAGACAAAGAGAGGAAGAGGGGAAGGAGAGGACACAGGGAGGAGGAGGAGGAGGAGGAGGAGAGGGGGAGGAGGAGAGGAGGAGAGGGGGAGGAGCATCCCAGTTCAAACGGGAGGAAACACAAAACGCCTTCAGAGGAGGAAAATAACCCGGCACATGAAGGAGAGACAAGTGAGGAGAAGTTTTTAAAGAAGAAGAGGAGGAGACAGAGGAGGACAAACAGGAGGAGACAGAGGACAAACAGGAGGAGAAACAGGAGGAGACAGAGGAGGACAAACAGGAGGAGACAGAGGAGGACAAACAGGAGGAGAAACAGGAGGAGACAGAGGAGGACAAACAGGAGGAGACAGAGGAGGACAAACAGGAGGAGAAACAGGAGGACAAACAGGAGGAGAAACAGGAGGAGACAGAGGAGGACAAACAGGAGGAGAAACAGGAGGAGACAGAGGAGGACAAACAGGAGGACAAACAGGAGGAGAAACAGGAGGACAAACAGGAGGAGAAACAGGAGGAGACAGAGGACAAACAGGAGGAGAAACAGCTGATGACGCTCGACTTTCTTCACCACAGAGAATAAACTCACACTCCCTGATGATGACGTCATCATCATCGTGATGACGTCATCGATGACATCACTCTGTTGCCCCTGAGTGGGCGGAGCCACAGCGTCAGAGTGATGGCGAGCTACCTGCTCTGCTGGGGGGGCGGGGCTCTAGAGGACAGGTACCTGTATGCCCCGCCCTACCCGGCTGTGTACAGGTGAGACCTGGAAAGTCTGACGCTAATGTAGCGTTAGCATTAGTGTTGGTTGTTTACATGTCTTTGTTGTTGTTGTTGTTGTTTTTGCTGCCACTACATGGCTAACCCTGTTAGCGTTTGTGTGTGTGTGGACAAATTTTGTAAAATAGCAATTTGGCTAATAGCAAGTCTCTTATTATTATGAAGTTATTGAATGAGCACATGAATCAACATGTTAGCAAAAAGCATGAATGCAGAATTGTTGCAGTTAGCACAGTTGCTAAATTACATTCGTAGTCCCGGTCTGCTTTGCTAATGTTAGCGCTGCTAGAATGAAATGCTTGTTGGTGCTGTTAATGCGACATTAACGTGGCTAACGTTCATGCTAACTCATCGTAAAGACTGCAAATAGCAGTGCTGCTAATGTGTAACACTGTGTGTGTGTTTTCTTACATTTTTGTCGTGAACGTGACTATTGTCCATGTTTCTGATGCTAATGCTAACGTTAGCTTTGTAGCAAACACTTTTGTTTTGTGAATCAGTCGCCAGTTTAGACGAAACAGAAACGTCAGGAGTTTCTGAGGCTGTGAAACCTTTGACTCGTGGAAGTGAAAACACACATTTCAGTGTGTGTGTGTGTGTGTGTGTGTGTGGTTAACAGACACAGTGAGATAATGAGATCATGTGATGTAGACATCATAGTGTGTCTAACTTGTAGTTCCTGTGAAAAACCATTTCAGGAACTTGAGTCCACAAACAGAGTGACCACACACACACACACACACACACATACACACACACACACACACACTGGATCAGAGTCCAGAGAAAACACAGAGTCTGAGATCAAAGGAAACTCGAGGAAAATAAATGTGTAACAGAAATAAGACAAAAACAGAACAAGAGACGACAAACTGTTATTATAGAGGGTTAGTGATGGAGAGAGAACACAACAACACACACACACACACACACACACACACACAGAGAGACACAGACACACACATACACAGACGCACACACACACACACAGAGGGGAAGTGGACGTGTTTCGACCACTTCCCACTTTCTCCTTCATGAGCGATGACATCACTTCCTGTTTGTTTGGCTCCAGTTTTCATTTTTTAACGTCGTTCAGACGACGACGTTAATGATGAGGTGAGTGATTGATCTGTGATCTGATGATGATGATGATGATGATAGTGATGATGATGGTGATGATGGTGATGATGATGATGATGATGGTGATGATGATGATGATGAAGATGATGATGGTCATGCTGTGTAACCATGGAAACAGACACATGTTCATGAGTTAGCTGCAGTCAGTTGGGTTAGTTTGAGTTAAACTGTTATAATCCAGGGTTTTAATCCTCTGAAACTTTATTAATCTGAGTTTAAAAATCAGCAACATTATTGCTCTTTATAATAAGAAAAGATGTTTTGTTTGTTTTGTGATAAATGTGTTTATAATAAATGAGTTAACCGTGATGTAACTTAAATTGGAATTAATTAACGGGAATAAAACTGATTTGATTCTTTTTCAAGACTAAAAATACTCATAATCAATTTGTTTCATTATTCATTAATTTACTTTATTTATGTTATAAACCTGTGTGTGTGTGTGTGTGCGTGTGTGTGTGCGTGTGTGTGTGTGTGTGTGTGTGTGTGCGTGTGTGTGTGTGTTGCAGAGAGCGACAGGTGAACCTCCCTCCTGAGCTTCTGTACCCTCAGGATGACGTAGCAGAGCGGTTAGCGCGCGGCAGCAGCGACGACGCTCTGACCAACGGTACTAAGGCTGACCTTCCGGCCGCCAAACGTCTCGCCAAGCGTCTGTTTCACCTGGACGGATTCAGGAAGTCTGACGTCGCCCGACACCTCAGCAAGAAGTCAGTGTGTGTGTGTGTGTGTGTGTGTGTGTGTGTGTGTGTGTGTGTGTGTGTGTGTGTGTGTGTGTGTGTGTGTGTGAGAGTCACGGATCACATGCTCTCTTTAACTCCGCCCCTTTTGTCTGCCTGCAGTAATGAGTTCAGTCAGAAGGTGGCGCAGGAGTATCTGAGAAACTTTAACTTCAGCGGTTTGACCATCGACCAGGCGCTCAGGTGAGTTCTGTCCTCGTATCTAAGCTCCGCCCACGAGCACAGACGGGCCAATCACAGTGACAGTGGGCGGGGCTTGTCCACACTAAACTGCTGTGTCATGGTTTCAGGTCGTTCCTCACTCAGTTTGCTCTGATGGGAGAAACTCAGGAGAGAGAGAGAGTGTTGAGTCACTTCTCTAAGAGATTCAGAGAGTGTAACAGTACTGACAACACTGAAGGTACCTGTCTGTGTCTGTACCTGTCTGTCTGTGTCTGTCTGTCTGTGTCTGTACCTGTCTGTCTGTGTCTGTACCTGTCTGTCTGTCTGTCTGTACCTGTCTGTCTGTGTCTGTACCTGTCTGTCTGTGTCTGTGTCTGTACCTGTCTGTGTCTGTACCTGTCTGTCTGTGTCTGTACCTGTCTGTCTGTGTCTGTACCTATCTGTGTCTGTACCTGTCTGTCTGTACCTGTACCTGTCTTTGTCTATCTGTAGCTGTCTGTGTTGTCCTTGTGTCTCACCTGTCTGTGTCTCACCTGTCTGTGCCTCTGTGTCACAGACAGTGTCCACACGTTGACCTGTGCCGTCATGCTGCTCAACTCTGATCTCCATGGAAACGTGAGTCTTTATATGGAACCTCCAAGCTAACGTAGCATCGCTGCTAATGTAGCTTAGCCTGTTAGCAGCAAAACTAATATAGAGAATACACTTCTTCTTCTGTGTGTGTGTGTGTGTGTGTGTGTGTGTGTGTGTGTGTGTGTGTGTGTGTGTGTGTAGAACGTGGGGAAGAGAATGTCCTGCAATCAGTTCATCTCTAACCTGGAAGGACTCAACGATGGAAGAGACTTTCCTAAAGATCTGCTGAAGGTACACACACACACACACACACACACACACACACACACACACACACACACACACACACACAGACACAGACACAGACACAGACACACACACACACACACACACACACACACACAGACAGACACACACGCGCACACAAAGACCCACACGCACATACACACAGACACACACACACACACACACACACAGACAGAGAGACACACGCACACACACACAGAAACACACACACACACTGCATTTACATTCAGTCTGTGACTCGTCCTCATGATTGACAGCTGAGCAGAGCAGAGGGGGCGGGACCAAGCTCCCAACACTGTGCTCTGATTGGCTGCTGCAGCCTGAAGAAAATGCGCATTGAGAGAGAGAGAGAGAGAGAGAGAGAGAGAGAGAGCGAGAGAGCGAGAGCAACAGTCGTGAAGAGAGAGGACAAGAAGAGGATGGAGAGAAGACGAGAGGAGGAATAAAAGAAGAGAAGAGCGGGAAAAAGACCAGAGGAAGAAGAAGAAGAGGAGGAAGAGGAGGAAGAGAAGTTAGAGGACGAACCAGAGGAACGAGGGATTCTCTCTCTCTCTCTCTGTGTGTGTGTGTGTGGGTGTACTCGCTCGCCCCTGCCTCACTCCTCTCTCTCTCTCTCTGTTGCGTCTCCTTCATCACACACTCCTTCATCTGCAGGATTATTCTTCTTCTTCTTCATCTTCTTCTTCTTCACCAGGACCTTCATCATCATCATCATCATCATCCTCAGCTCTGTTCATCTTTTCTTTGTCTGGGTTTTTTTCTGCAGCAGCTGATGATGAACATTCATCACTTCATCTGAACTGTTGACACGCACACACACACACACACACACACACTCTGACACACACACACACACACACGCACACACACACTCTGACACACACACACACACACGCACACACACACTCTGACACACACACACGCACACACACACACACACACTCTGACACACACACACACACACACACTCTGACACACACACACTCTGACACACACACACACACAGTGTGTTACCGTGGAGATCTGACGTCGTATTGACTTTTGTTTACGTTTGAATTCTCATTTAAAAAAATAACTGTTATTATTATTATTGTTGTTGTTTTTATTTTCATTAGAAGTTATTTTTTATGCGTTTATTAACTTCACATCGTTCAGTTTTATATGAACTTATTTTCCTTCATTTACAGAAAATATACTTTTTTAACACAATTAGAAAAACATTTGCAAAGAACACGAGTCGGCAGAAAAAACGCTGAGTCAGACTTCACTGAGGACACTTCACTCCTCATCTCCTCACTCGTCTCCTCACTCGTCTCCTCACTCCTCATCTACTCGTCTCCTATCTCCTCACTCTTCGTCCCCTCACTCTTTGTCTCCTCACTTGTCTCCTCACTCCTCATCTCCTCACTCTTCGTCTCCTCACTCCTCGTCTCCTCACTCCTCGTCTCCTCACTCCTCGTCTCCTCACTCCTCGTCTAAAACAGCGTTGTATTTTAGCGTTAGCGCTAACGGATTAGCGATGATTGGCGTGAACAGCATCCACTCGTCCGGTCGCCTTCGCTCTCGCTCGCTCTGCTCGGTGAGAAGTGGGCGGGACTCTCGTGAGAGCGACCCCTTCAGGTACCCACGGGCGCCGCGCTCACGCTCCCTCAAACCGCTGGCGTTCCCCGACCTGCTGGGAAAAACGCAGGACGGACACCCGCACCCTCAGAGTCGCAAGAAGAAGGTAAAAGTCGACCACAGGGGGGCGCCACACTGACACACTGACACAAAGGAACAGAAGAAACAAACTGAAAATGTTTTCAATTTATTTTATTTAAAAGGTCGTCACCGTGGTTACGACCCCGTGACCCTGAGACCAGGTTTAACCCTCAAAACAAGACAACACATTCTGACATTTCACATTTCAATGATAGACTTTGGTGTGGGAGAGTGAGTGACTTTGGGGTGGGAGAGTGAGTGACTTTGGTGCTGGAGAGTGAGTGACTTTGGTGTGGGAGAGTGAGTGACTTTGGTGCGGGAGAGTGAGTGACTTTGGTGCGGGAGAGTGAGTGACTTTGGTGGGAGAGAGTGAGTGAGTTTGGTGCGAGAGAGTGAGTGACTTTGGTGCGGGAGAGTGAGTGACTTTGGTACGGGAGAGTGAGTGACTTTGGTGCTGGAGAGTGAGTGACTTTGGTGCGGGAGAGTGAGTGACTTTGGTGCGAGTGAGTGAGTGACTTTGGTGCGAGTGAGTGAGTGACTTTGGTGTGGGAGAGTGAGTGACTTTGGTGCGGGAGAGTGAGTGACTTTGGTGTGAGAGAGAAGTCACTCACTCTCTCACACCAAAGTCACTCACTCTCACACACACTCACTCTCCCACAGTGAGTGACTTTGGTGTGAGAGAGTGAGTGATTTACAAACTTCAGTTTCCTGTTGTTTTTGCAGTTTTTTTCAGAAGTTTACAGACAGTGAAGCACACACACACACACTGACACACACACACACACACACACACACACAGACACTGACACACACACACACTCACACACACAGACACACACACACTGACACACACTCACACACACAGACAGACACACACACAGACACTGACACACACACACAGACACTGACACACACACAGACAGACACACACACTGACACACACACACACACACTCACACACACACACACACACAGACACACACACTGACACACAGACACACTCACACACACACACACAAACACACACTCTAACACTCTCTCAGTGTAAGTGTGTTGTTTCTCTACAGACTCTCTACAGCTCCATCAAGAACGAGAAGCTGCAGTGGACCATGTAAGTTTCTGTCACTGTGTGTGTGTGTGTGTGTGTGTCTGTGTGTGTGTGTGTGTGTGTGTGTGTGTGTCAGTGTGTGTGTCTGTCTGTGTGTGTGCACGTCTCCCATATTTAAGTCTCTGTTGCTATGGAAACTGTTCCCTGCTCCTTTCCTCCATGTAATTACAGGTCAGCCTCCCAACGCCCAACACCACACACACACTTACAGTATACATGTATACACACACACACATACACAAACACACACTTACAGTATACATGTATACACACACACACACACACAGAGTATACATGTATACACACACACACAAACAGTACACACACACACATACATTTATAGTGTATGTATTAGCATTAGCATGTATCCTGTATGTGGTGCTCTCTCCTGCTTCTGCAGGTTGACTATATTAGCATTAGCATTAGCATGTATCCTGTATGTGGTGCTCTCTCCTGCTTCTGCAGGTTGACTATATTAGCATTAGCATTAGCATGTATCCTGTATGTGGTGCTCTCTCCTGCCTCTGCTGGTTGAACAGAGTATTCGCTTCAGGTGAGATGACCTTTGACCTCTGTGGGTTTTTTTTTTCAAGTGATGAAGAGGACTTGAGGAAGTCCATGTCGGAGCTGACTGACGTCCGAACAGACTCCGCCTCCCACACCATGAAACGACTGGGGAGTGGAGGGAACCCGCTGGTGGGCGTGGCCCAGCAGAGCGACGGCGAGCTCTATAAGAACGGCTTCCTGGTTCGTAAAGTCCACGCCGATCCTGACGGGAAGAGAAGTACGTGCACGGGAATTCATTCATTCATTCTTATTATTATTATTATTATATAAACGTTCACATCACGTTGACGTTTGATGTCATTTTTTTCCCATGATGCCTTGTGTTTCTCAGCACCGCGGGGGAAACGAGGCTGGAAGTCTTTCTACGCCATGTTGAAGGGTCTGGTTCTTTACCTGCAGAAGGTAAAAAAACAAAACAGTCTGGACTACATTTCCCAGCAGCCCCTGTACCACACACACACACACACACAGCAGGAGTCATATAAATCCATCGTACTCTGTGATGTCACTGGTGTAGTGAATGTAAAAGGAGGCGTGGCCTCAGTAACGCTCTGTCTGTGATTGGACAGGACGAGTATCGTACAGAGCGAGAGTTGACGGAGGAGGACGTGAAGAACGCCGTGTCCATACATCACTCCCTCGCCATGAGAGCCGTGGACTACAGGAAGAGACCCAACGTCTTCTACCTGAGGACGGCCGACTGGAGGGTCTTCCTGTTCCAGGCGCCGTAAGACCACGCCCACCACGCTCTGATTGGTCTTTTTTTGTTTCTGGTCTTCATGCTAAGCTAGTCTCCTCCGTTTCTGTGTTGTTGTTGGTTTTTTTTCCACATTTCCAGTCTTGGTGCTAAGCTAAGCTAACCCTTGTATCCATGGCGACAGAAACCCTGAACATACGCTAAGAGATGCTAAGCTAACCCTTGTATCCATAGCGACAGAAACCCTAAACAGATGCTAAGCTAACTCTTGTATCCATGGCGACAGAAACCCTGAGCAGATGCAGTCTTGGATCACGCGCATCAATGTGGTGGCGGCCATGTTTTCAGCTCCGCCCTTCCCCGCAGCGATTGGCTCTCAGAAGAGGTTCAGTCGCCCCCTGCTGCCTGGGTCCAACACCAAACTGTCGCAGGTACAGACTGCTGACTGCTGCAAGGGTTTGTGGGTAATCGGTTAAAAAAAAACACTCCCATGATCCTTTGTGCTTTGTGTGGACAGGAGGAGCAGGTCAAATGTCACGAGAACCGCTTCAGGGCGGTTTCCTCCGAGCTCGCCGACCTCCTGACCGCCTCTCCAGACCGAAAGGTCAAAGGTCGTGAGCTGGAGGAACACAATCTCCGACAGGAGTACCTGGAATTTGAGGTGAGTCAAACACACTGCTAATAAATGCTAATATGCTTAGCAAAGCTAGTGGTTTCTACATTTTTAGTCTTTCTGCTAAGCTAGGCTAACCCAGTCTGACAGCTAAGTGAAGCTAACAGCAGCTCCGCCTCCGCTGTGACATCACTAACGTCCTCATGCTCTCGCACAGAAAACCCGTTACGGTACGTACGCCATGCTGCTCCGAGCCAAACTGGCGAGCGGCGACGAGGACCTGGTGACCTTCGAGTCCCGCCTGTTTGACGACGGCGGCCTGCAGAGGGCGCACTCCAGCCCCACGCTGCCTCAGGACGCCGCCGCCGCCGGCAAGGAGAAGAGCCGCGGACACAAGACGTCCAAGAGCCTGAAGGTCGCGTCGTCCTCGTCGTCCTCGACGATGAAGAGCGGCGACGACAGCGGCGAGGACGCGAAGAAGAAGAACGACGCGCAGCCAGAGCTGCACACGCACAGCGAACAGGAGGGGGCGCCGTGAGACGCACCTGGACACGCAGGCCGACGCCCTCCTTTAAACCTTTTCTGTTATTCCTCAGGTGGATCCTGATTGGCTGAGCCAGCATGAGGCGTTCGAGGTCGGTAGGAGAGAAGACTTTCATTTCAGGGACTTTCAGGAAGTGACAGAGTGTAAAAAAAAAAAAATTCAAAATCAGTCAACGTTTATTTTCACTCCAGAACTTTCCAGGACTTTGTAGTTTGCAGGTACTTAAACGACAAACACGGACCTCCTGTTTCATCACCGTCACTCTCCTTCTCCTAGCAACCGGCGGGGGAGCAGGTTACCATGACAACCACATATGACAGACGTGGGAGTGTTGCTGCGGCAACCAAGCAAAGGGGGAGGGGCTCTGTGTCCCAGACTCTCAATAAACAAACCCCCTGCTGTGAGTGTGTGTGTGTGTGTGTGTGCGTGAGTGTGTGTGTGTGCGTGCGTGCGTGTGTGTGCGTGCGTGTGTGTGTGTGTGTGAACATGCTGGACAGTTTGATCAAAGTGCTGTTTTTTTTTGTTTTTTTTTTCATCGCTGACAAAAAAAACGATCTGTGATTCCATGAATGATTTTAATGATTTTTCTGTTTTCTATCAGAGAACTGCAGTGACTGATATCAGACACTAGGCGGCAGCAGGTTTTATTGTAGTCATAAATAGGAACGGTTAACAAAGTAAAAGCCCCCCCCCCCCCCATCTGTTTCTCTGCTGGACTTTTATTTTGACAAATCAATGATCTGTAAAAGCTTGAAAATCAACGAAAACAGGAAGTTCTGAGAGTCCAACAGGAAGCTCTTAGGGACAAACAGGAAGCTCTGAGAGTCCAACAGGAAGCTCTTAGGGACAAACAGGAAGCTCTGAGAGTCCAACAGGAAGCTCTTAGGGACAAACGACAAATATGATGAACAAACAGGAGGTTGTGACGCCGTCTCTGAGGTTCAGACGGGAAAAACAAAACAAAATGAAGGAATTCAAATTTGAATATTTTTGTTAACTCCCATCAGCCACCTGTTCTGCTGCCGTGGTGGGCGTCGTCCTCAGACCTGGACCTGGCGTCTGATGAAGACGTCCTCCATTTTCTAACGTTTATTTTGAAAAATGCTGAGTCATCAAACCTCTGAACGCGAGGACGTTTTTCTGCTGAGTCATGCCTCGTCCAGACTCTGACACGCTGTAAATAAAGGTCACGTTGAGAAGAAGCCATATTGTTTTTTCGCTCGCTGCGACTTCAGGCACTTTCTGTGTTTTAGGTGAAAACAGACGACGTGGAATTTTATTTATTTTTCTTTGTTTTCGTTTCCTTGACGATGTTTTTTTTGTGGCTTCGCTGCGGCCGACATGTTTCGCTGCTAGCTAGCCGGACGTTAGCTGTACATACTGTCTACTTCCTGTGACGTCATGACGTAGTGAAACTGTGACTCCACCCACACCTGAGGTTAGAATGTGTCCAAGTAATCAGATTACATGTCCAGGGGAATCAGATTACAACATGTGTTCAGGTTATCAGATTACATCAAAACGTGTCCAGGTAATCAGATTACATCCTTGTGTGTTCAGGTAATTGGATTACATCAACATGTGTGCAGGTAATCAGATTACATCGACGTGTGTTCAGGTAATCGGATTACATCAACATGTGTCCAAGTAATCCGATTACATGTCCTAGTAGTCTGATTACATCAATGGGGAATCAGATTACAACAATGTGCTCGGGTAATCAGATTACAACGTGTGCAGGTAATCAGATTACATCAACATGTGTTCAGGTAATCAGATTACATCAACGTATGTGCTGGTAATCAGATTACATCAACATTTGCACAGGTAATCAGATAACATCAATGTATATCCAGGTAATCAGATTACATGGGCACATATTTGGGTGATGACATTTTCACTTACACATGTTCAGGTAAATGTTGAGGTAATCAGATTACACCAATTTGAGTTCTTGTTTTTAGACTGCAATAACGTGTCGAGGTAATCAGATTTGTTTAGGTAATCAGATTACACAAATATATGTCCGGGTTTTTAGATTACGTTAAGATGAACTCTGTTCAGGTAATCGGATTACATCAGACTGACAGTGATGGACACATGTTAATGTAATCAGATTAGAGTCAGATGTGCTGAGTCATGTTTTAGCAGCAGGTTGAAACAAACAGAGTCATGTTTTCATTCCTGAAACTTAGAAACAAAAATAAAAACATTCTGAAAACAAAACAAAAGGATTTTGCTTCTTTCTGCACAAACATCCGGTTTTCACAATAAAATGTGTTTAAAAAGCCGTTAAACACGAACACGTGACACACTACAGCTTTAAAGTGTCACACTTACCTGTCAATCAAGAGGAGCGAGAGCAGGTCTTTCCCGAGGCCCCTCCCACTGTCGGCAGGTCATTCTGAGGCCCCGCCCCCTGTCGACAGGTCTTTAAAATGGCGGCCGCAGGTGCAGCAGCGTCACTCATGCCGCGGTTCTCTCAGCGAACATGATCCCGGACAACGACACCTTTGAGCCGCTGAGCGAGTTCAGCTTCGAGCGGAGCTTCGACGACAGAGACGCGGTTCAGTGGATGCAGAAAAACTGGTGAGTCACGTTTCATCTTTAACTACCGTCTTCCTCCGCGTGGTGTCGCTGTACCCTGAACTCCATTCAAAACCCTGTGTGAATAACGCGAATCTGTTGTAGAAAAACTTTAAAATCAATGTTTTTTTGAATGAATCTGAGTGACGTTTCTGGATGATCCGGTCCCGGGTCTCGTTTCGGCGTCGGTCAGGTTCACAAACTGGTTCTCATTTGAATACGTTTCCACCTAAACCGGTTCACTCGAAACCGCAGCGGGTCTGCTGTGAACCCGCAGAGGAGACGAGGGAAACGGGGAGAATCTTCAATGATCTGCTTTGTTTTTATTGAAATAAAGTAAAAGTTAATGTTCAGTTGAAGCCGAACAGAGAAACTCAGGTTTATTCATTTGAGGATTAAACAACAGTTTGTGAGTGAAGTGATTTTCATGTAAAATGAGCTGATTACTCAACAGGGTTTGGTGAGGATTTAACTTTAAGAATTCTTAGGATGACAAAGATGTGACGTCACTGTTCTGTACACGTGAGTCATGATGAAGTGATGAAACTGTGACGTCAGGGACATTTTTAACTTTCTAAAATCAATGATTCATGTTTTAAAAATGTCAACAGACTAAAGTTTTATTTTTGAAATGAACTGCACTGACTTTTCCTTGTGTAAAGTAAACCACTCACTCTCCCACACCAAAGTCCATAGAGAAAACCAGTGATTTTAACATCACAGAGACACAGGAGTTGTTGATCCACCGCTGCCTCGTGTGGTCACTCTGTGTCACTGCTGCCGCCATCACTAAGTTATAAAATATTATTTTGTAAAATTCGGCTTTTGAAATCATTTGTTCAGATTAACCTCAGTGACACAAAGTGACCACACGAGGCAGCAGAGGACCATCAGCTCCTGTGTCCCTGTGAGCTAAAATCACTGATTTTCTCTATGGACTTTGCTGTGGCAGAGTGAGTGGTTTACACGCTTCAGAAGTCAGACAGGGGGCGCTCAACTACTACAATCACTCTTGGTAGAAGTATTTTTCTTGATGTTTATACGGTTAATAACAGAAACTGTTTTTAAAATTCAGTTTTTGCGTTATTATTTCTGGAGTCTCCGGTGTTTTTGCAGTGACCCTGAACTCACCGTCGTCGTGTGGTGTTTCCGTTGTACAGACTTTTCCCTCTGCTCTTGAACTCATCACAGTTTTTCTTGACTCTTTTTTTTTTTTTTTTTTTTATCGCAGGAGTAAAGCATTTGTGTTCAGCGCTCTTTACGCCGCCCTGGTGTTCACCGGGCAGAACTACATGAAGCAGCGACCCAAACTGAACCTGAGGCGTCCGCTGGTCCTGTGGTCGCTGTCTCTGGCTGTGTTCAGGTAACACACACTCACTCACACACACACACTTGTTTTGTGTTGCCATGGCGACGGTTATAGGACAATAACCAGGAAAACTGATGTTTGATGTTTTTATAAACATTTATTCATTAAAAGAAAAACAGTGCTGATGTTAACTCGCATTCTCTGCGTTGTTTTCCTCGCATCGTGTTCCATATCGTCTTTTCCTTGCGTCCTCTGCTCCGTGTTTTCCTGGCGTTCTCTGTTTTCCTTGCGTCGTGTTTTCCTTGCATCCTCCGTGTCTTTTCCTCCCATCGTATATTGTCGTCTTTTCTTCACGTTCTCCGTGCCATGTTTTGCTCGCGACATGTTCTGCGTCGTGTTTTTCTTGCGTCGTTTTCCTCTCATCGCGTTCCGCGTCGTGTTTTTCTCCCATTATGTTCCGCGTTGTTTTCCTCGTATCGTTTTCCGTGTCGTGTTTTCCTTGCGTTCTGTGTTTTCCTTGCGTCATGTTCCGCGTCGTGTTTTCCTTGCATCCTCCGTGTCTTGTTTTCCTTGCATCGTATTCTGCGTCGTGTTTTCCTTGTGTCCTCCGCGCCGCGTTTTCCTGGCGTTCTCTGTTTTCCTTGCATCCTCCGTGTCTTTTCCTCCCATCGTATTCTGTCGTCTTTTCTTCGCGTCCTCCGTGCCATGTTTTGCTCGCGACATGTTCTGCGTCGTGTTTTTCTTGCGTCGTTTTCCTCTCATCGCGTTCCGCGTCGTTTTCCTTGTATCGTTTTCCGTGTCGTGTTTTCCTTGCGTTCTGTGTTTTCCTTGCGTCCTCCTCGTCTTGTTTTTCTCCCATCGTGTTCCGTGTCGTGTTTTCTTCGCAACGTGTTCCACGCCGTGTTTTCCTCGCGTCCTCCTCGCGTCCTCCGTGTTGTGTTTTCCTGTGCCATGTTCCGCGGTGTTTTCCTTGCGTCCTCCCGTTCTCTGCTCCGTGTTTTCCTCGCATCGTGTTCTGTGACGCGTTTTTTCCTCGCGTTGTTTGCCTAGTCCTCCTCTTATCGCGTTCCGCATCATGTTTTCCTTGCGTTCTGTGTTTTCCTTGCACCATGTTCCGCGTCTTGTTTTCCTCGCATCGTATTCTGCGTCGTGTTTTCCTTGTGTCCTCCGCGTCGTCCTTGCGTTCTCTGTGTTTTCCTCGCGTCGTGTTCCGCGTCGTGTTTTCATGTCGTTGTCTTTCCCGTGTTTGTAAACATGTTTTTTTTCGTACCTAGCATCATCGGCGCGCTGCGCACAGGCAGCTACATGTTCCACGTCCTGAGCAGCGGCGGGTTCCGTAGTTCCGTGTGCGACCAGAGCTTCTACAGCGGTCCGGTCAGCAGGTTCTGGGCGTACGCCTTCGTCCTGAGCAAAGCTCCAGAACTCGGTGAGTCACGTCATTTATTTTGATTTACGTCTGTGGACGTACGGCAGACTGACTGACGTGTTGTGGCGCCCCCTGCAGGTGACACGGCGTTTGTGGTGCTGAGGAAGCAGAAGCTGCTGTTCCTGCACTGGTATCATCACATCACCGTGCTGCTTTACTCCTGGTACTCGTACAAAGACATGGTCGCCGGCGGCGGTTGGTTCATGACCATGAACTACGGCGTGCACGCGCTCATGTACAGCTACTACGCGGCGCGCGCCGCCGGCCTGCGCGTGCCCCGCCCCTTCGCCGTGGTCATCACCAGCGCTCAGATGGCTCAGATGGCGATGGGGCTGACGGTTTGTGGGCTGGTCTACGGTTGGATGCCGCAGGGCGATTGCCCCTCCCACATGGACAACATCAGGTGGGCGGCGCTCATGTACCTCAGCTACCTGCTGCTCTTCGCTAACTTCTTCTACCACGCCTACCTGCGTCGCCACGGCAACTGCAGCAAGAAGACGGAGTAGAACGGGTAAAAAAAACAACAACCAGAAACTAAACTGTGAAAAGATTTTAATTTATTGATTTTGTTCTGGAGGCGGAGTCTGGGGTCAAAGGTCACAGTTTGTTTGCACATGTTCTCACGTGGGGTTGGACTGGCCCCGCCCCCCCGTCAGCTGAGGAGGCAGTGAAGCCGCCGCCCCTCTTCTCGTTCACCTTCACGTCAGGTTTATACGTAACCATGGAAACGAGGCAGGAAGGCGCCTGATTGGCTGCTGGATCGGTCTCTGAACTCACGTCACATGTTTTTTTTATTTTTTTTTTCAAGACTCCGCCTCCATCATCATTGTGTGTGTGTGTGATTGACAGCTGCTGTCTGAGTTGTTTGTTGAAACCATGACGACAAGATCAAAGGATTTTAATTGAGTTTATTTATTGTTTGTAAAAAGAAAATAAACATTTTTTAAAGTTTGAAGAAAATGATGATTATTGATTATTGATCAGTGTCTGTTATTGTGTTTATTTCTGCTTCATCTCTCTCCAGTTCTTCCACAGCAGCAGAAGATGCTAAATGACATCGAAAAGATGCTAAATGACCAATGTGATGATTATTGAATTTGTTGTGTGTCTGTTATTGTGTGTATTTCTGCTTCATCTCTCTCCAGCTCTTCCACAGCAGCAGATCGCGACTTTTCCCGAGAACGACGAGAAACCTCGGCAGCTTCCAGCCGTTAAACTGTCCAACGCCGTCGTCACGACCCATCGCCAGCAACATGGTCACGTTACCTAGCAACCGCACACGGCGACAGTTGCATTACCTAGCAACCACATGCAGCTCCATCAGGCCAGTGTGTGTGTATGTGTGTGTGTACCTGTGTTATACGACGTCAGCTCCTCCCCCTTCAGACCTCTGACGATGTTGCTAACGGCGACGGCGGCGTGCAGCTGGGCGTGGTACGCCATCTTGGGCTCGTTGACGTGGGCGCAGTCTCCGGCGGCGAACACGTTGGTGAAGCCGTGAACCTGCAGGTGAGCGTTGACCTTCAGAGCGCCGCTGAGCGTCACGCTGTCACCTGTGTCCACACACACACATTCACAGGCTACTGTTACCGACCAATCACAGGACAGTTAACCTGCGCTCGTGTGTGTGTGTGTGTGTGTGTGTGTGTGTGTGTGACTTACGGAGGTCGTGTCTGTACGCCTCAGCGTTGACCTTCAGACCTGAGCAGTCGATGATGAGGTCAGAGGTCAGAGTTAATCCTTTGTCTGTGGTCACCGTGGTGTTCCTGCGTGTGACGTTCAGGTGCAGCTGGGACAGATCCTTCACTTTATGACCTGAAACAGAGTGCGGTGACATCACTGCGGCGTCTCTGTGACATCACAGCCGGTTTAATGTCACATACCCAGCAGAAGCTCCACCCCTTTCCTCAGCAGAACCTCTTTGGCTTCCTGTCGGACGCTGGGCAGCAGCTCCGGGTCGGCCAGTCCGACTCTGGAGTGAACCAGAACCACCTGAAGGTCACGGGGTGAGGAGGAGGAGCAGAGGTCAAAGGTCACAGATCAGAGCAGACGTTATGATCAGAGGTCAAAGGTCAGCGTCGGTCACCTTCTTCTCTGGATACTCCGTCTTTATCTCGGCCGCCAATTCTATTCCACTGGAGCCGCCGCCCACAACCAGGACTGAGTCTGCAGACTGGACCTGCACACACACACACACACACACACACACACACACAGAAGACATGTATTCTCTATATTAATTTTGCTGCTAACAGGCTAAGCAACATTAGCAGCGATGCTACGTTAGCTTGGAGGATGGACGTGTCTGCACTAAAGTCCTGGTTCAGTAAAGTCCTTGTCCTGGTCCAGTCCTGGTACCTGTTGGACAAAGTCCTCGTACGTCTTCACCGCCGTCTCAAACGATGCTTCAGTGTTGAACTTTCCAGGAAACGGTCCGTCTGTCCCTGTGCACAGGATCAGGTGAGAGTACTGGATCTCCTGTAGGGGGCAGTATCATGCTGTTCACTCTCACACACACACACACACACACACACACACACACACACACACACACACACACACACACGTGCTCACCGTCCCCCCCTGCAGGACGACCGTCTGTCTCTCTGTGTCGACTCGTTCCACTCGACCCTGAACGAAACTGTCTCCAAACGTCTGAGTGAACGGGATAAACGTCTTCTGAGCGAAGCCTGGAGCAGGGTCAAAGGTCAAAGGTCACACACACACACACAGTCAACACAGGTGCAGGTCATCACTGAAGGCGTGTGGCTTGTGACGTGTAGCATGTAGCGTATGGCGCATGATGTGTGGAGTGTAGTTTGTGGCGTGCAGCGTGTTGTGTTTGGCGTGTAGCGTGTGACATACAGCATGTGACGTGTTAAGTTTTACATGTAGTGTGTTGTGTGTGACGTATAGTACGTAAGGTGTGTAGCGTGTGACGTGTTGTTTGACGTACGGCGTGTGGTGTGTGACGTGTAGCATGTGACGTGTAGCGTGTAGCATGTGGCGTGTTACCGGGCTGCACCGACGCTCTCAGCGCCGCCACGTTGTGATGGAAGGCGTCTCTCATGTCGATGAGCGTGAAGCTGAGGCCGTGAGACTGAAGCTGCAGCGCCGCACTGATGCCGCCGAAGCCGCCGCCCACCACCACCACATGGACGCCGCCCTCTACTGACGACTGCTGGGAGCCCATCTCTGCGCACACACACACGCACACACACAGTAAAATCTGTAAACACTGTTGTACACACGCTACATTTTTTAACACACTGGCGGCCATTTTGTGTGCGTCTCAAACACAAAATGGAGCCGCAAGGAAAACCAGATTTGTGCCACTTTATAAAAAGACTCAGCAAATTAAATCCAAGTCACATGATCACGTCTTTATGACTGTTTGCAAACCACTCACTCTGCCACACCAAAGTCCAGCCACATCCAGAAAAAGATGCTAAATGACCGCAAAATGATGCTAAATGACAGCGAATAGATGCTAAACGACCGCGAAAAGATGCTAAATGACAGCGAAAAGATGCTAAATGACCGTGAAAGGTTGCTAAATGACCACGAACAGATGCTAAATGACAGCAAAAAGATGCTAAATGACTGTGTAAAGATGCTAAATGACCTTAAATAGACATTAAATGCAGAGAGTGAGTGCTGTGGACTCTCAACTCTTTCCCAGTAAAGCGAGTAAAGCGAGTCATTTTTCAACAGGAGGGTTGTGGGTTTGATTCCCGCTGACGTGCTCCTGACATGTGAACGAGTATGAAACTGAATGAATGAATGAATGAATGAATTGCTAGTGAGTAGAAAAGCATTCTGTAAATAGACTTCTTTAACTTGGGGGCGTGGCTTAAATCTGTCTCCACTGGCAGCCATGTTGTGATGATGATGAGTTATACAACCAAACTTTAAACAAACAAACATGAACTGCAGTAAATAAATAAATAAACAAACAAACAAACGTCAGTAAATAAAAGTATAAACTTTGTTGAATCCTCGCGAGACTCTGGAATCCACCGTCACATCAACAACAAACCACGTGGTTTCAGATCACGTAACCGGGTCGCGTGCGCACTTTGAAACCCTGTCAAACGTGAGCACGTGGTCACGCTGTCACTCACCTGCTGCAGGTAAACCTCCTCCTCACTCACGAGCTCAGCGCGGCTCGTTTCCGCCTCACTTTTCTTGTTTTCCTCTGTCTGCTCTGATGACGACATCAGCTCTGCAGCCAATCACATCTCAGCCTCGTCGAACTGGCGTTAGAGGGGCGGGGCTTAGTCTGCGGCCGCCTTCAAGTGCTGCAGGAAAAACTAAAGTCGCGCGGTGAACTGGAGAAGATCTTTGATCGAACAACAAGTCGATACAATCATTTCATTTAATAGTTGAAAATAAAATCATTTTAACTGTTAAATTAAATGATTATTTAACAGTTAAATATCATAAATAATAACACACACACACACACACACACACACACACACACACACACACACACACACACACACACACACACACACACACACACACAGACACAGAGCCCTGAGCCGGAGAAAAGACAACTTCCGGTAGCACTTTTATTGTGAAAGGTCTGACCGGACGTGAGTGTGTATGTAAACAGTGGTGAATGTGTGCGGCGGTGTTCGGTCTCGGTCAGTCGTTACCGCTTCTTCTCCGGTTCTGTCGGTGGTTTAACGGCGAACTGGGTCATGGAGGACACGTGACCTTTGACCGGAAGAGAGGAGGAAGAGGAGGAAGAGGAGGAAGAGGAGGAAGAAGAAGTTTCCCGCGGTGAGAATCAACCTGTAACTAACTAACGGTCACCGCGAGAGTTTGAGTTAACTGTTTAAACTGTGTGTGTGTGTGTGTGTGTGGGGGGGGGGGGGGGGGGGGGGTGTGTATGTGTGTGTGTGTGAGTGTGTGTGAGCGCAGTCTTTTGTCCTCGCGACACCGTTGACCGTTCCCATGGTGAAGCCTCATCAGCTCGAGACTCTCCGGACAAACCCGAGCGGCTCTCGGACTTTACCGGAGTCACTGTTAATGTGACGTCATTAACACGTTCTAACGTCT
>NC_139812.1:28994229-29046729 GCF_963457635.1 Microchirus variegatus | reverse complement strand
ACCTCTAATGCTAAGGTAAAAAGACCACAGCCCTTCACAATAAAAGCCTGTTCCCTTGTGAGGCTTAGGTAAAAAGAAACGATCTTAACTTCAAAATAAAAGCCTCTTTCTGCCTGTTGCTGGGTCAGAAGGATCTGAGTCCTTCAAAATAAAAGCTTGTTTCTCCCTCAGACTCTGGACTTCCCTCTGGACGAGCGTCTCAGTCTCACTGACCTCACCATCGCTCTGGACAATGAGCTGCTGGTCAGTGGCAACGGCATCCACCAGGCGGCGCTCATCTCCTACAAGAACGAGATCCTGCACCTGCAGTAGGTTTCTCTTCTTCTTCTGTTTTTAAATGTCTTTGTAAACTGACACAAGCTGTTTATTTATAATGAGCAGAGCTCCCTCTGCTGGAGGACAAACACAACTGCACTGAGACACATTCAGACGTGTTTCAGAGTGTGTGTTTAACGTGTGTGTGTTTCAGAGTGTGTGTGTGTCTAACCTGTGTGTGTGTTTAACGTGTGTGTGTATGTGTTTCAGAGTGTATGTGTTTAATGTGTGTGTGTGTGTGTTTAACGTGTGTGTGTGTGTGTGTTTCAGAGTGTGTGTGTTTAATGTATGTGTGTGTTTAACATGTGTTGTGTGTGTGTTTGTGTGTTTCAGAGTGTGTGTGGAGCAGTCGTGCAGAGAACGAGACAAAGTGAGAGCAGATCTGGATCAGGCCGATCAGAGGAACCTGAAGTTGATCAGAGAAGTGGACGATCATCAGGCCAGCATGGAAACACTGAACCAGACCAGGATCAGGTCAGACCAGCAACATGTAACTGCTGACTCATGTTAACATGTTGCTGATTCATGTCAACGTGTTGCTGACTCATGTTAACGTGTTGCCGACTCATGTTAACGTGTTGCCGACTCATGTTAACGTGTTGCCGACTCACGTTAACGTGTTGCCGACTCACGTTAACGTGTTGCCGACTCACGTTAACGTGTTGCCGACTCACGTTAACGTGTTGCCGACTCACGTTAACGTGTTGCCGACTCACGTTTACGTGTTGCCGACTCACGTTAACGTGTTGCCGACTCACGTTAACGTGTTGCCGACTCACGTTAACGTGTTGCCGACTCACGTTAACGTGTTGTTAACTCACGTTAACGTGTTGCCGACTCATTTTAACGTGTTGCTGACTCACGTTAACGTGTTGCTGACTCACGTTGACGTGTTGCTGACTCATGTTGACGTGTTGCTGACTCACGTTAACGTGTTGCTGACTCACGTTAACGTGTTTCTGACTCACGTTAACGTGTTGCTGACTCACGTTAACGTGTTGCTGACTCACGTTAACGTGTTGCTGACTCACGTTAACGTGTTGCTGACTCACGTTAACGTGTTGCTGACTCACGTTAACGTGTTTCTGACTCACGTTAACGTGTTGCTGACTCACGTTAACGTGTTGCTGATTCACGTTTACGTGTTGCTGACTCACGTTAACGTGTTGCTGACTCACGTTAACGTGTTGCTGACTCACGTTAACGTGTTGCTGACTCACGTTTACGTGTTGCTGACTCACGTTAACGTGTTGCTGACTCACGTTTACGTGTTGCTGATTCACGTCAACGTGTTGCTGACTCACGTTAACGTGTTGCTGACTCATGTTAACGTGTTGCTGACTCACGTTAACGTGTTGCTGATTCATGTCAACGTGTTGCTGACTCATGTTAACGTGTTGCTGACTCATGTTAACGTGTTGCTGACTCATGTTAACATGTTGCTGACTCATGTTAACGTGTTGCTGACTCATGTTAACGTGTTGCTAATTCATGTCAACGTGTTGCTGACTCATGTTAACGTGTTGCTGACTCATGTTAACGTGTTGCTGACTCATGTTTACGTGTTGCTGATTCATGTCAACGTGTTGCTGACTCATGTTAACGTGTTGCTGACTCATGTTTACGTGTTGCTGACTCATGTTAACGTGTTGCTGACTCATGTTAACGTGTTGCTGACTCATGTTAACGTGTTGCTGACTCATGTTAACGTGTTGCTGACTCATGTTTACGTGTTGCTGACTCATGTTTACGTGTTGCTGACTCATGTCAACGTGTTGCTGACTCATGTTAACGTGTTGCTGACTCATGTTAACGTGTTGCTGACTCATGTCAACGTGTTGCTGACTCATGTTAACGTGTTGCTGACTCATGTTAACGTGTTGCTGACTCATGTTAACGTGTTGCTGACTCATGTTAACGTGTTGCTGACTCATGTTAACGTGTTGCTGACTCATGTTAACGTGTTGCTGACTCATGTTAACGTGTTGCTGACTCATGTTAACGTGTTGCTGACTCATGTTAACGTGTTGCTGACTCATGTTTACGTGTTGCTGACTCATGTTTACGTGTTGCTGACTCATGTTTACGTGTTGCTGACTCATGTTACGCTCAGGGAGCTGGAGCAGGACTTCCGTGACCGTGCGACGCGTCTCCGTGCTCAGTGTGAGCAGGAGAACGATGTTCTGCTGCTGCAGCTGGAGAGAGAACGTGGAGTTCTGGAGGAGGAGCTAAGGCTGCAGAGAGCGCAGGAGGCGGAGCTACAGGAGGAGCTGTGCAGCGCCACACAGGTGCGTTGTTGCACGTTGTTTTTGTCTTATGTCTGTAGGAGTTGTGTGTCTGTTGTTTATGTTGTGTTGTCGTTGTGTTCGGGAGAACAGTCGTCTAGAGGAGGAGTTGTGTGTCTGTTGTTTATGTTGTTGTGTTGTCGTTGTGTTCAGGAGAACAGTCGTCTGGAGGAGGAGTTGTGCGTCTTGAAGTTGAAACTGACTGAAGCTGAAAACACAGTGAACAAACTACAGAGAGACCTGGACCAAGTGCTGCACGACAAAGTAACACAACACAACATGAACACGACATTAACACAACAAAGTAGCACAACATTAACACGACAAAGTAACACAACTTGAACACGACATTAACACAACAAAGTAGCACAACATTAGCACGACAAAGTAACACAACATTAACACGACATTAACACAACAAAGTAACACAACATGAACACAACATTAACACGACAAAGTAACACAACACAACACTAACACAACAGAGTAATACATCAATACAACAAAGTAAGACAACATAACAGTAACACAACATTAACATGAAAAAGTTACACAATATAACATTAACACAACAAAGTAACATAACATTAACACGACAAAGTAACACAACACAACTAAAGTAACACAACATAACATTAACACGGCAAAGTAACACACCACAACATTAACACAACAAAGTAACATAACATTAACATGACAAAGTAACACAACAAAGTTACACAACATAACATTAACACAACATTAACACAACAAAGTAACGCAACACAACATTAACCTGTCAAAGTAACACAACATAACATTAACACAACAAAGTAACACAACACAATGATATTTTTTTGTCTTATTTTCACAGTGAACACTTTGATCTCAACACTGTAAAAAATATCAAATTACAATCACAATATTTGTCAGAAACATTGTACATAGTGTGACCAGATACTGTTGATCTTTACACACACACACACACACACACACACACACACACACACACACACACACACACACACACACACACACACACAAACACAGACACACACACACACACACACACAGTGTAACTGAACCCCTGATCAATCATTCATGTCAGTTTCCTGTGACTTCACTTCATTCTTGCTCTTGTCGTCTCAGCTGTTTTTTTTCACTTTAACAAAGACTTTCATTGATTGATTGATTGATTGATTGATTGATTGACAGCTGTGTTTTTGTCTGACTGACAGTTTGGCGGTCTGGACGCGGCGAGCACAGCGGCGAGTCACGAGGAGCGTTTCTGTGAGATCGTCAAAGAGTACGAGCTGCAGTGCCGGGTAAGAGACATCGTGTTGCCTTCACTGACCCTCGGGTTTTCAAGGTTCTCCTTCAGAGAAAACACCTGTGGGATGTTTAATGTCTGTTTTTATGTTTGTGCACCTGAACGCCTCACGCTGCTCCATCAGAGAATCAAGGTGAGAAGACGTGAGCTGTGAGGCGTTCACTGTCACTGCCTCACAACTGCAACACAATCTTTCCTTCCTCTTTTTGTCCTCTTTCCTCATCTTCTTTTCTTCTCTCTTCTTATTTTCTTTCTTCATCTTCTCCGTACGACAAAAAAAACCTGTTTAAACGTTGTTTTTGTCTAAATCAGCCAATCAGAGCATCAACAGACTTTTTTGACTTAATGAAGGTGAATGTGTTGCTGACTCATGTTAACGTGTTGCTGAGTCATGTTAACGTGTGTGTCTGATGTTGCGTTCAGGAGCTGCGGGACAGAAACGATGAGCTGAGCTCAGAGCTGGAGCTGCTGAAGAGTCAAAGCAGCGACAGGAAGTCCACGAGGTCAGCAGCAGGCTCCGCCTCCACGGCCGACCACCTGACCTGGTCTGACCAACAGGCTGTCGGCGCCGAGTCTGACTGTGGTAACGCACGCACACACACACACACACACACCTACACACACACACGCACAAGTGTAATAGTTTGGTTCTTTAGATTTTTTAAATATTTAGAGTTGAGCAGGAAGTGAGGAGTCGTAGAGCAGGTCACACCTGTTCAGGTACATCCTGGACACGCCCACTCTCTCTCACACACACACTTCCTGTCAAGTGTGTGTTAGTAGTTTTGTGTCTTGTGTCTCATCATGTCTCACAGTGAGTCTCTGTCCTCACACACTTGTGACCTTTGACCTCTGCTTTGTCCTAGTTGACAGTGTTTGTTGGTTTGTTTGTTTGTGTTTGTGCAGACGACTCTGACATGAAACGTCTGGCGTCTCCTCTGGTGAAGAAGAAACTACAGCCTGTCAATCAGAAAGGTGAGAGACACACACACTCTCAGACTCACACACACACACACACACACGCATACACTCACACACACACACCCCCACATACACACACACACACACACACACACACACACACACACACACACACACAAACACACACACATAGACTCACACACATACACAGACACACACATACTGGACTGTTGAGCGGCTTTAACTCTGGCCCCGCCCCCTCAGGTCTGTCCTCATTGGATGACGTCTCTGGCCCCGCCCCCTCAGGTCCTGTGGTCAGTATCCAGACTGAACTGGCTCTGGAACAACTGAAGCAGAAACATGAGCAGGAGCTGAAGCAGCTACACATTCAGCTGGACACACAGGTACACAACAACAACACAACAACACACACGGGTACACAACAACAACACAACAACACGCACAGGTACACAACAACAACACAACAACACACACGGGTACACAACAACAACACAACAACACACACAGGTACACAACAACAACACAACAACACACACAGGTACACAACAACAACACAACAACACACACGGGTACACAACAACAACACAACAACACACACAGGTACACAACAACAACACAACAACACACACGGGTACACAACAACAACACAACAACACGCACAGGTACACAACAACAACACAACAACACACACGGGTACACAACAACAACACAACAACACACACAGGTACACAACAACAACACAACAACACACACAGGTACACAACAACAACACAACAACACACACGGGTACACAACAACAACACAACAACACACACAGGTACACAACAACAACACAACAACACACACGGGTACACAACAACAACACACACAGGTAAACAACAACACACACAGGTAAACAACAACACACACAGGTACACAACAACACACACAGGTACACAACAACACACAGGTAAACGAAAACACACACAGGTACACAACAACAACACACACAGGTACACAACAACACACACAGGTAGACAACAACAACAACACACACAGGTACACAACAACAGACAGGTACACAACAACAACACAACAACACACACAGGTACACAACAACAACACAACAACACACACGGGTACACAACAACAACACACACAGGTAAACAACAACACACACAGGTAAACAACAACACACACAGGTACACAACAACACACACAGGTACACAACAACACACAGGTAAACGAAAACACACACAGGTACACAACAACAACACACACAGGTACACAACAACACACACAGGTAGACAACAACAACAACACACACAGGTACACAACAACACACAGGTACACAACAACAACACACACAGGTACACAACAACAACACACACAGGTAGACAACAACAACAACACACACAGGTACACAACAACACACAGGTACACAACAACAACACACACAGGTAAACAACAACACACACAGGTACACAACAACAACACACACAGGTAAACAACAACACACACAGGTACACAACAACACACAGGTAAACGAAAACACACACAGGTACACAACAACAACACAACACACAAGTAAACAACGACAACACAACACACAGGTAAATAACAACACAACACACAGGTTAACAACAACACAACACACACAGAGGTAAATAATGTCCACATAAGGAAGTGCTGACAGGAACAGACCAATCAGAGTGCAGCGTTTGTCCTCAGGTGAACTTCTATGAGAGAAGTCTGGAGCTGATGAGACAGAGCATGGAGGTGGAGAGGAAAGACATCTGTCAATCATTCAAGGTAAAGCCTTCATCACTGATGATGATGATGATGATGATGATGTTAGTTCTGCTGACTCAGATCTGCTGTGGTTCTTCTCAGATGGAGATCAGTGATCTGGAGGAGAACAAGGCTCATGTGGAGCAGCAGCTTCAGCAGCTGAAGGACGAGCTGGACCGAGTCCAGAAGCTGCTCCATCATCAGGGAGGAGGAGGAGGAGGAGGAGGAGGAGGAGGAGGAGGAGGAGGAGGGTGGAGCAACGAGCAGGAGCGCAGGTGACCAAGAGTGAAAACTGCTGAGTCAGCATCTACACACTAAGTTTGAGTGGAAAACTGCTGAGTCACTGTTTAAACACTGAGTTATCAGAAAGTATTGATCCATGTTTTCACGTGAACTCTGATCACACGTACGTAAAAAAAAAAGAACGTGTGAACGATTAACGTCCTCTAAATGCTCCGCGGAACCATTTCCCAGGATGCATCGGGAGAGGGCGGAGCTGGAGCAGAACTTTGCCCGAGAAATCGGAAACCTGGTCCAGCGGCTGAGTGCGGAGAAGGATCAGCTAGAGGCGGAGCTAAAGCTGAAGATGGACCAGGAAGTGATGGTGGTCAGGTGAGTCGACACTCGTCTGAACATGTGTGAAAAATGCTGAATCAGCGTCTAGGCACTGAGTTGGCGGGAAAACTGCTGAGTCAGCGGGAAAACTGCTGAGTCAGCGTCTAGGCACTGAGTTAGTGTGAAAAGCATCTTAACACTAAGTCTGAAAATAGCTGAGTCAATGTTAGTTTGAAAAGTGCTGAGTCAGCAGCCTCATATGACCACTGTGAGCAGGGAGGAGTCTGAGCAGCAGTTCGCTCAGATGACGCTTCATCACGCCGAGGCTCAGCGTCGCCTCCTCCACCAGGAGAGTCAGCGGCTGCAGGAGCAGAGAGGATTCTGGGAGTCGCGGCTCGTCCAATCAGAGCAGGAGAAACTGCGACACGAGAAAAGACGCAGTGAAGAGCAGGAGCTCCTCCTCGCTCAGTTCTCCTCAGAGAAGACGAGGCTGGAGGAGCAGCTGCGCCGGTCACAGGACGCCATAGAGAGCTCCGCCCTCCACATCGGCCAATCAGAGGCCAGCCTGGAGGAGTGCAGGGGGCGCTGTGGTCGCTTAGAGGACGACGTCAGAGCCTCACGTGGGCGGAGCCTTGAGCTGGAGGCGCGCCTGGAGGAGGCGTGTTCTCAGCTGAAGGAGAGCGCCGCCTTCCTGGAGTCTCACGAGAGTCTGAGTCGACGCCTGGAGGCGGAGAAGAGCGCGGTGGAGGCGGAGCTTCAGCTGGTGAGCGCCAGAGAGGAGGGGCTTGTGAGTCAGGTGAGGCAGCTGGAGGCGGAGCTAGGGAGCGTCCGGGCTGCGTCGGACGGCCTCCAGCAGGACCGAGCGCTGGCGGCCGACAACTGCAGCCGCCTCTCCGACGCCTTCGTCCAGCAGCAGGCTCGGCTCCAAGCCCGCGACCACGCCCTCGGCGCCATGAGGGCGGAGCTAGAGGAGCTGCACCGCGCCTCCAAGACCAAAGCGTCCGAGCTGGACTCGCTGAAGACGGACCGTGCCAGACTGATCCAGGATCTGAAGGAGCAGGCGATGGCTGTGGACAAGCTGCAGCTGCAGCTGGACGGGAGGAGGAGGAGCAGCGAGGAGCGCCTGCAGGGGGCGCTGCAGCATCAGGAGGACGAGCTGGGTCGTCTGCGGCAGGAGAACGCGGGCTACGCCCGGCTCGCCGACCAGCTGTCCACGCAGATCGTGGAGATGGAGGCGGAGATCACGACGCTGCGAGAACACCTGCGAGGCGTGAGCGCGCAGCTCAACGACACGGCCGACCTCGTCACGCGGCTCCGCACGCACATCAACGCCAAGACGCGAGAGGCGGAGCAACTGCACGACGACAGGGAGCGGGCGCTGCGAGGCGCTCGGGACCAGCAGAGGGCGACGGAGGACAGGTTTGAAGAGGAGAAGAAGAAGATGAGGCAGCAGCTGATGGAGCTGGAGACGCTGGTCCTGGCCCTGGAGGAGGCCACGCCCCCAGAGGAGGCCACGCCCCCACAGGGTCCACGCAGGTTTGTGGAGCATGAGGCCGAGTCAGGGAATCGAACCCCCGACTGAATGACCACTAACCCCCGACTCTGAATGAAGGGGCTGATTACCCACAATGCACCGCTGCTCTAACCTCATCGAACATCTAAAACTGCATGACACGCCCCCATCACTGTGACATCATCACTGTGACATCATCACATTCGTGACTTCAGGCCTCGTCTGCTTGTGTGTGTGTGTGTGTTTGAGTGGGTGTGTGTGTGTGTGTGTGTGTGTGTGAGAGTGAGAGTGTGTGTGTCGGTGTGTGAGAGTGAGAGTGTGTGTGTGTGTGTGTGTGTGTGTGTGTGTCTGTGTGTGAGAGTGTGTGTGTGTGTGTGTGTGTGATCATGTGACGCAGAAATCACAGACTCAAACTAACTTCAGTGAATTGGTTCTCTGACGTTGTTGTGATGATGCGTTCGAAGCACACGAGGTCGTTGGTCACCTGATCATCGTTAATCTGATTGTTAGCATGTTAGCGTGTTGTTAGCATGTTAGCATGGAGCAGCAAATCATTTAGTTTCCGATCGATTATTTTTTTTTTCTCTCCTTCGATTGACGACGCGTCTCAGGACGCAGCTGGAGGAAGTTCGCGTGGAGAACAGCGCCCTCCAGGAGCGACTGAAGGTACTGCAGCAGGAGGTCCAGAACCTGGAGGACGACATCGACAAGAAGAGGTGAGAAGGGGGGCGGGGCTTGGGGCGGAGACGGGGGCGGAGCCTGTGTGTGTTTATGAACGTCATGTGATTAACGGTGCAGTGAACGCGTCGTCTTAAATGTTCTGGAAAATGTGATTTAAAATAAAGTCGCAAAAAATTCTTCGACAAAAGTTTTAATGACAATTTTTTAAATTCAATGACTTTTGATTCTTTAATTTCGTATTAATGTTTTAAAAAAAGGAGGAAAGTGGACGAGCTGCAGAGAGAACATGAACACAGCCGAGAGGAGGAGGAGCGTCTGCACAGGGAGGTGAGAGTCCCGCCCCCTGTGACCTCTGACCTCTGACCTTTGACCTCTGACCTCCTCACTCACCCCCCCCCCCCTCTGCAGAACTCCAGGTACAGAGAGGAAGTTCTGGATCTGAGCAGCAGGAACCTGCAGCTGAGCAGCGACAACGCCGAGCTGAGCGCTCGTCTCCATGGAGACCAGGAGTCACTGCGGCTGCTAAGGGAGCGCCTAGCAACCGTCTCCAAGGAGCAGGGGGAGGAGGGAGCTGAGGTCAGAGGTCATGATGTTAAACACATGCATCCATATTTATCTATTCTACGTTATTTCTGTTCAATATATGGATATAACTTCATTATTTTGTTTTTATATCTTTATTATATCATTAAAGCTATATTATGTCTTTATTATGTCTTTATTTCTTTATTATGTCTTTATTATATCTTTATTATGTCTTTATTATATCTTTATTATATCTTTATTATGTCTTTATTATATCTTTATTATGTCTTTATTATGTCTTTATTATGTCTTTATTATGTCTTTATTATGTCTTTATTATGTCTTTAATATATCTTTATATCTTCATTATGTCTTTATTATATATTTATTATGTCTTTATTTCTTTATTATGTCTTTATTATATCTTTATTATGTCTTTATTATATCTTTATTATATCTTTATTATGTCTTTATTATATCTTTATTATGTCTTTATTATGTCTTTATTATGTCTTTATTATGTCTTTAATATATCTTTATATCTTCATTATGTCTTTATTATATATTTATTATGTCTTTATTATGTATTTATTATGTCTTTAATATATCTTTATATCTTCATTATGTCTTTATTATATATTTATTATGTCTTTATTATGTATTTATTATGTCTTTAATATATCTTTATATCTTCATTATATCTTTATTATATCTTTATTTCTTTATTATGTCTTTATTATGTCTTTATTATATCTTTATTATGTCTTTATTATGTATTTATTATGTCTTTATTATGTCTTTAATATATCTTTATATCTTCATTATGTCTTTATTATATCTTTATTTCTTTATTATATCTTTATTATATCTTTATTTCTTTATTATGTCTTTATTATGTCTTTATTATGTATTTATTATGTCTTTATTATGTATTTATTATGTCTTTATTATGTCTTTAATATATCTTTATATCTTCAGTATGTCTTTATTATATCTTTATTTCTTGTTTATATCTTTATTATGTCTTTATTATATATTTATTAAATCTTTATTATGTCTCATTATATGCTGACGTCATGTTTCAGGTGCGGCGGCTGCAGACAGCAATGACTCAGCAGGAGAGAGAGAAGCAGCAGGTGCAGACGGCGTGGACACAGGAGCGCCACCTGCTGGAGGCGGAGCTTAGCTCCTGCAGGGAGAAGGTGCGCGGACTCCGCCTTCATCGCGGTTCGCCGATGTTTCGAGACTCAAACTGTTTGTTTGTTTTCATTGGTCAGCTGAAGCGTGTGCCCGAGCTGGAGGCGGAGCTTAGCGGCGCCGCGCTGAAGCTGCAGTGGTCGGACGAGGACAAGGTCAAAGTGCAGCGAGAGGCCGACGACCGCAGCCACCAGGTGACGACAAAACAAACGGACCAATCACAGCCTCTGGCTGCTTCTGTCGCCGCCCTCTGACGCGCAGTGACTTTGTCCTCACAGGTGGAGGCGCTGCAGCGCTCCGGCCTCACGCTGCAGTCGGAGAACGAGCTGATTCGCTCTCAGCTCCACGCCGCCACGCGAGACAAACTCGGCCACGCCCAGGAAGTGACCGAGCTGCAGAGGAAGCTGGAGGACGCTCGCGACAAGGTGAGCACGGAAAAAAGTTTCAGATTAAAATAAAATAATGTTTTAAGTAGTTATTCCTACAAAATAAAATACATGTTTTAATGTAATGTTTGGTTTTAGTAGTTATTCCTACAAAATAAAATACATATTTTTATGTAATCTTTAGTTTTAGTAGTTATTCCTACAAAATAAAATACATATTTTTGTCATCTTTAGTTCAAGTAGTTATTCTTTCAAAATAAAATACATATTTTTTATGTAATCTTTACTTTTAAAAGTTATTCTTTCAAAATAAAATACATGTTACGTTATCTTTAGCTTTAGTAGTTATTTTTCAAAATAAAATATATGTTACGTAATCTTTTGTTTTAGTCGTTATTCTTTCAAAATAAAACGTGTGTGCAGGTGGAGGAGCTGGAGGGGAGCGTGCGGACGCTCCTGCAGGAGAAGGAGGAGCTGTGTCGGGTCATGGCGGTGCAGGAGGAGCGAGTGTCCGTCACGCTGCAGGAGGAGACGCAGAGACTGAGCGTCCAGAACCAGGAGCTCCATCACAAGGTACCTCCTCCTGCTCCTCCTCCTCCTCCTGCTCCTCCTCCTCCTCCTCCTTCACTTTAAAAACACTCAGTTGTTGTTGTTGTTGTTGTTGTTGTTCACAGCTGTCTGAGCTGCAGGTCAAAGGTCAGGACGTACACAAACTGACGCAGGAGCAGAAGAGTCTGAAGGAGCAGCTGAGCGAGCTGGAGGCGTCGAGGACCCAGGCTGCAGAACAGGTCAGGACCACAGTCGCCCCCTGGTGGCTGTTTAATGAAGGGCTTTTTTCCTTCCCGGCGTTAAACCGTCGCTGTCGTCTCTGCAGGCGGCGCGGGCCGGCGCCACCCTCAGTCTGGTGCAGGCGCAGCACGCTCGCCAGCTGCAGGAGCTGCAGGGGCGTGTCTACAGCAGAGGGGGAGGCGGCCACGAGCAGGAGCAGCTGGAGGCGCGGCTACAGGAGGAGCAGGGGCGGAGTCAGCAGCTGGAGGAGACGCTGAAGCGGCAGAGTCAACAAATCACCATCAAGGAGGTAAACAAACAAATCACCTGATGCACAGCAGCGCCCCCTTCAGGCTGTGACGCAGGTTAAAGGGACAGTTTCTGTGTTTACATTATGTTTATTATACCTTTATTACATATCTTTATTATCTCTATATTATATATGTATTATGTCTTTATTATATATTTATTATGTTTTTATTTTCTCTATATTACATCTTTATTATATATTTATTATGTTTTTATTATCTCTATATTACACCTTTATTATATATCTATTATATCTTAATTTTATCTTCATTATCTCTTTATATCTGTTATATATTTATTATGTCTTTATTATCTCTATATTACATCTTTATTATATATTTATTATGTTTTTATTTTCTCTATATTACATCTTTATTATATATTTATTATGTTTTTATTATCTCTATATTACACTATTATATATCTATTATATCTTAATTATATCTTTATTATCTCTTTATTATCTCTTTATATCTGTTATATATTTATTATGTCTTCATTATCTCTATATTATATCTTTATTATATTTATATTATGTCGTTATTCTCTATTTTATCTTTATTTTCTCTACATTATGTCTTTATTATATAATTATTATCTTTGTATTATCACTTTATTATGTTTTTATTATCTCTACAGTATATCTTTGTCTTTATTATATCTCTATTATATCTTAATTATACCTTTATAATCTATATTATATCTTTATTGTTTTAATTATCTCTTTATTATGAAATTTTTTATCTTTATTATATCTATATTATGTCTTTATTGTACGTTCTTAAAGACAGTTGATGTGTGAGTGGCTGGGCTGACGGCGCGTTGTGTTCAGGGTCAGTACGAGAAAGCGCTGTCGTCGCTGCAGCAGAGGTGTGAGGGCGTGGAGCTGAAGCTGAAGGCCGTGCAGACGCTCCTGCAGGAGAAAGTCCAGCAGCTCAAAGAACAGGTCAGTCTTCAATCAGGTCCTCACTGTCACATGACCCCTCTGACTGCGCTGTGACGTCATCACGTGTCGCCCACAGCTGGTGAAGAACGCGGCGGCGAGCGCTCTGCTGCAGGACGTGTACGTGGAGAACGGTCAGCTGATGACGGCGCTGCAGGTCACTGAGCAGCGGCAGAAACACGCAGAGAAGAAGAACTTCCTGTTGGAGGAGAAGGTCGGCGCCCTCCACAGGCTGCTCAGAGACGTCGTCCATGCCGCGCTCGCCACGTAGCTGCCGCACGCACGACATGCAGGGGGCGCCGTTAGGCTCGAACGCCTCCTGAAACTGTGAGGAGTGAATTTCAGCCAATGACAAATCATGTGACTTAGTTTTATGAAGTTTTAAAGTTATTGTTTACGTCGGTGTCAAAGTCTGTGACTGAGGTCAGAGGTCAGAGGTCAGATCAGCTGCTGCTCTGATCACATGATCTGTTCCTGTTCTTCCTGCTCACACCAAAGATGGACGTGATGTCACTGTGATGTCATCGTCATGTGTTGTCAGTATTTCTACTTTTTCTGTCGGGTACTTCCTGTTTTTGATCATGTGACCGGAAATAAAATGTTTTATTTAAATCTGTCACTGAATGTGAATGAGTGAGTGTGAATGTATGAGTGAATGAATGCAAATGAGTGAGTGAATGTGTGTGTGAATGCGAATGAGTGAGTGTGTGAATGAATTAATGCGAATGAGTGTGAGTGAATGAGTTAGTGTGAATGAGTGAGTGAATGTGTGTGAATGAGTGAGTGAATGTGTGTGTGTGTGTGAATGAGTGTGAATGTGTGTGAATGAGTTAGTGTGAATGTGTGTGAATGAATGAGTGAGTGTGTGTGTGTGTGAATGAGTGAGTGACATCAGTGACGCGACGTTTACAAAAACAACGATTTATTTTTTCCTTGATCTCAGACGTTTCACTCAAACATGTCGACCTTTGACCTCAGGGACAGGAAGTGCGTGTCCAGCTCGCCGCTCTCTGGCTCCTCCCCCTTCATCAGGACACCACGTGCTCCAGGACGCCCTGACGAATCAGCTGCTCACATTTCCAGCGCGGCAGGAAGTGCTGTTTTTAAACAGGAACACAGTGAAGGTCACACGTCTGACCGATGACGTCATCGATGACGTCATCGGTCAGATTCTCACCTGACTGTTCTTCTTCAGCAGGATCACTGTTCCGTCGTCGATCTCAAACTCTCCGTGGTCCTTTAAACACCTGACCTGTAAGAACACACACACACACACCTGTGAGCTCTCTCACACACACACACACACACGCTGCAGCTGGAGGTCAGAGGTCACAGAGCGGCGCTGGTTCCTCACCTCGATGTAGAGACTCTTTGGAGGTTTAATGTCCTGAGTGATGTCCAGACCTTCTCCTCCACCCAGAGACCTCATGAAGGACGCCAGAGACTTTTTATACTGACTGAACCACTGCAGCTGTGGCGGGAAAACACACACACACACACACACACACACACGGTGACTGTGTGTGTGTCACATGACCACACCCCCTGACCACCTGACAGCGCTCACCTCCTCCGCACACATGTGGAAGCGTACGTTAGCGGGCAGGACGCTGCCGTATTCCCACCTCAGCGCTCTGATCCTCAGCAGACGGTCGTACCTGAAATGACATCACTTCCTGTTTCAGCGTCTCTTTCAGAGCTGCACTCACACTCACAGCGCCCTCTGCTGGACCACACGCCCTTCACTGATCAACAGGCTGATGCACTTCCAGGTCATTTATTTGAACTTTGAACTTTTTTAACAACAAGTTCAAAACAAGTTCAAACACAGGTGTGTGTGTGTGTGTGTCAGATGTTTACAGGTATGTGTGTGTCAGATGTTTACAGGTGTGTGTGTGTGTGTGTCAAATGTTTACAGGTGTGTGTGCGTCAGATGTTAACAGGTGTGTGTGTGTCAGATGTTTACAGGTGTGTGTGTGTGTCAGGTGTTTACAGGTGTGTGTGTGTGTGTCAGGTGTTTACAGGTGTGTGTGTCAGGTGTTCACAGGTGTGTGTGTGTGTGTCAGATGTTTACAGGTGTGTGTGTGTGTGTCAGATGTTTACAGGTGTGTGTGTGTGTCCGGTGTGTGTGTCATGTGTTTACAGGTGTGTGTGAGCGTGTGTTTACAGGTGTGTGTGTGTGTGTGTTTACAGGTAGGCGATGACGCAGCGTTGGTTTCTCAGCAGACAGCAGTGACGTAGTTTGATTGACGGGATCAGTTCAGTTCTCGCGTCAGATTTCGCCTCTTGACTGAAACACAACATATAAACATAAACTCTTGATATAAACATAAACTCTTCATATAAACATAAACTCTTGATATAAACATAAACTCTTCATATAAACATAAACTCTTGATATAAACATAAACTCTTCACATAAACATTAACGTATTTAAATTTAACTCAAAAACACAAACTAATCTCGCGCTCACACGTCAGTCTGGTTCTGTTCGTAAAGAGCTTCCATCTCCTGCAGAACCTGCCGCAGTCCGTCCTCCTGAAGAACACACGGAACCAAACTGTGAGTTTATAACGTGAGCCGAACATTAAGAAACCTTCTCTAAAGTCCACTCGTGTGTTCGGCTCGTGTTTATAAAGCGTTTGTTTCGGTTAAATAAGCAGCGGAAGTTAAATGTGTGGCTTTTTGAACGCAGTTCTTGCGGCGGTGACTCACGTTAAACGCGGGCAACTGACCGTCGCTCATCCGGTGAAGTTCTCTGATCAACTCGACGACTTTCTCACAAAACATCGCGAAAAGAAAACGAATTAAAAACCAAACCTTTAATCGGATGAAAACAAACTCTGAGCGGAAGTGCGGCTGCGTTTCGCGGGTAAAAAACTGGGAGCTCTGGTTTATTGTGATCACGTGACGCGGTGACGTAGAGGCGGAAGCCGCAGAGGGACAAACTTCAGCAGCAGCAGCCGTAGAAACTTGTCGAACTTGTCAAACTTCTCCGGGCGATTCGCTCTCGCTCCGGACACGAACATGCGGTGAAGCCGCTCACGAACCCGCACCTGAGGAACAGGTGAGTTTAATGTTAATGACCTTTGTTAAAGGGTCTTTAAATATTATCGTGCGCGAGACTTTTCCCCGTTTTAAATCAAACTTCCTGCTCAGGAGCAGCGCGAGACCGGATGGTGACACACGTCACAGCGGCCGCAGAGAGACCCGGTACCGAGCCCCGGTACCGACCCGTGTGTTTTTATTCACCGTTTTATCGGTTTAACGTTGTATTCGTGACGCGAATTAGCCGATTAGCTTCGGCCGCTAACTCCTCTGTTCAATGCTGCGTTCACGTTCTATGTGAAAGTTTCCTGTCACGTTTATTCTGTTGAAAATAACATCAAATCATGGCGTTTATTGAACGAATATGCTTCGATATATTTTATTATTAAAAACAACTGGTTCTGTCCGAATTCCTTCGTGTTGTTCTCCGTCGGTAAACCACTGCACTTAAATGACTCACTCTCCCACACCAAAGTGACTCACTCTCCCACACCAAAGTCACTCACTCTCCCACACCAAAGTCACTCACTCTCCCACACCAAAGCCCATAGAGTAAACCAGTGATTTTAACATCACAGAGACACAGGAGTTCACAGGAGTTGTTGATCCACTGCTGCCTCCATCACTAACTTACAATGACTGATTTTAGTGAATTCAGCTTTTAAAATATTTACTTTAAACTTAACTCAGTGACACAAAGTGACCACACGAGGCAGCAGAGGACCAGCAGCTCCTGTGTCCCTGTGAGCTAAAATCACTGGTTTTCTCTATGGACTTTGGTGTGGGAGAGTGAGTGGTTTACAAACTTCAGTTTATCCCTGAGATAAAGACGTGAACACGTTCATCATTTTGGTAAAACATGGTTATTAGTGCACAGGGGCGTCACAAGCCTCTTTTTAGTGGTGCTTATTTAAAAGGACAGAGACAGACGGTCCATAATGACCTATTATTATTATTATTATTATTATTAATAATACAGCAGGTTTTATCTAATTTCCTGGTAACAGCAGTTCAAACCACAATGGACCACTAGAGGGCCCCCAAGAGCAATTAACAAAAAAAGAAGAAAAAGTTTGGATTGATGTAGTTTATTTAGAAATTTTCTCCCCATTTTTACCAAATCGTTTTTTTTTTTTTGTAATTATTTAACTTTATATTTTATTCCTAAACCATTTTATGACCTTGTTCTTGGTGCCTCTGTTGATTTACATTATTATTTAAGTATTTGTTTATTTTATTTAATGCTGTGTTTTTTTACAGGAGTGTATTTTAAAGCCCCCCCAAAGATTGTGTGAATTTTTAGAATTTTAGACCTTAATATCTTAATATTTTATTTATAAACCGTTTAGTTTTATGTATTGATTCTCTGTGTCGCCAGTAGGGGGAGTTGCTGATTTTGCCAAATATTATTTGAAAGATTTTTCTGTAAGTTTGCAAAAATCTGGCGTCAAACAAAAAGTTCTCACATTTAGTTTTACAAGTGTATTTGTATTTGTGACAGAGTAGAATAAGTAGAATACCTTTAGTATAGCAGGTGTTTGAATGATCAATAATCAGTATTATTGGCAGTAATAGAGGGCCCCAAAATCACATCTTGCTTAGGGCCCCATGGAGGCTTGGGCCGGCCCTGATTGGATCACTTGTATATTATTGATCGGATTTGTTTCTTATTGATCACAGTTTAAATGTCTGCGTTTGCTGCGTGAATCTCGTCTGAACGAGGTGCATTTGAACGCAGCTCGATGCTCTCGCGCTTATCTTGTTCTCTGAAACGGTTTGTTTTGGATGTGGCTGTTTCGACGCTCCCGCGGGGCCGTGAACGCAGCACGGCCAGAACCACGTGGTGAGAGCTGCGGGCGCTGTGATTGGCTGCGGCGGCTCAGCTGCTCTCTGCGGCTCTGAGTGCGGAGCAGCTGGAGGAACAGCGGGGACTCTGAGGCTGCTTCACCCGGCAGCGCACGCAGGAAGCCGGCCTCCTCCAGCTCACAGGCCGCTCCTCCGTTCTTCTCACCGGTTGTTGTTTTTTTTTGTCTCTCCGCCGCCAGGGATGCGGAAGCGGAGCAGCCTCCAGACCGCGGAGCAGGACACCGACACCGGCTCTCTGCTGGACAGCGACCCGGACCTGAGGCAGCGTCCCGGCAGAGGAGCAGCAGCAGGCGGCCACCGGGGCCCGGAGCCGCCGCGGAGCATGGGGACACCGTTCAGGAGGTGAGCGCGAGCACCGGCACAGGTGTGACTGTGTTTGTCTGTTATTACTGACGTCATCATCATCATCATCATCATCACAACAACAACAACAACAACAACAACAACGACGACGACGTTAAACACAGATTAGTGATGAGTTCACTGCTGCTCAGGTCAAACTAAATATAAATAATTACAATACAATAAATACTTATATGTATATATATGTATATGTATCTATGTCTATATATAGATACACACGCACACACACACACACTTGACTCCAGGTGACTGGTCTGACTGGTTTCACTGAGACTGGACTGACGACCACACACACACACACACACACACACACACACACACACACACACACACACACACACACACACACACACACACACACACACACACACACACAGGTTAAACCAGACCAACTGACTTCCTTCGACTCATCGTTGACGTTCAGGTCAAAACATGACGTTGCAGTTTTTCCACATTCAAAGTCTCAGTTTCTGGTCGTCGTCGTCGTCGTCGTCAGGACGTTCGTTAGCATGAGGTCAATAATCTGAGCGTCTTCTTCTTCCTCAGTCTAATCTGTGTCAGAGGTCAGAGGTCAGAGGTCAGATTACAGCAGGTAACGCTGTCCTTTCGTTAATGAGTTTAACATAAATTCTTAATATTTTACTGCGGAACCTTTATTTTCTTTTATTGTGCACAAATATAAGTACCTTTTTGTTTCAAACGTCGTCGTCGTCACTCTCGTTTCCCAGCATGCACTGCATGAAGGTTTTGTTTGAGGTGATGAAGACGATGTGATGAAGAGGTCACATGACAGACACACTGTGACTCATTTAAAAGCGAAAAAACGCAAAGCTTTTGATTTTTTTGTCTGATGCTGCAGAGAAACAGGAAGTGACCTCACACACACACACACACACACACACACACACACACACACACTGAAAGAAGAAGTCTGTCTCTGTTTCCCGGCGTCAGCGTCTCAGATGACCTCCGGTGACCTTTGACCTCTCAATCTCATCAACATTTATTTTATGAAGCAGCTTTAAAATCTTTATCTTAAAGGTTAAAGTTTGTAGATTCAACAGAAATTAAAAACACTATTTATAATTCGCTCTTCTCTAATGTTACGTACTGGTGCTTTAAACGTGCTCATGCTGAGAGCGACAGATTAATAATTCAGACGTGCTGTAATCTGACACCTGCATCTTTATCAGCTTTACCTTTTATCTGACTCCGCCCCCTCCTCCTCTTGCATCTACACACACACACACACACACATACATACACACACATGGAAACATTCCATCTCTGATGAAAACACTCACACATTAAGGTTGTGTGAACGTTAGTTTGTCTTTGATGTCTGAATCACATGATCACGTCTTTATGTCAGAGTTAAACTGAAGTTTGTAAACCACTCACTCTCCCACACCAAAGTCACTCACTCTCCCACACCAAAGTCACTCACTCTCCCACACCAAAGAAGTCACTCACTCTCCCACACCAAAGTCACTCACTCTCCCATACCAAAGTCACTCACTCTCCCACACCAAAGTCACTCACTCTCCCACACCGAAGTCACTCACTCTCCCACACCAAAGTCACTCACTCTCCCACACCAAAGTCACTCACTCTCCCACACCAAAGTCTCTCACTCTCCCACACCAAAGTCTCTCACTCTCCCACACCAAAGTCACTCACTCTCCCACACCAAAGTCACTCACTCTCTCACACCAAAGTCACTCACTCTCCCACACCAAAGTTACTCACTCTCCCACACCAAAGTCACTCACTCTCCCACACCAAAGTCACTCACTCTCCCACACCAAAGTCCATAGAGTAAACCAGTGATTTTAACATCACAGCACACAGGAGTTCACAGGAGTTGTTGATCCACTGCTGCCTCCATCACTAACTTACAATGACTGATTTTAGTGAATTCAGCTTTTAAAATATTTAATTTAGACTTAACTCAGTGACACAAAGTGACCACTTGAGGCAGCAGAGGACCAGCAGCTCCTGTGTCCCTGTGAGCTAAAATCACTGATTTTCTCTATGGACTTTGGTGTGGGAGAGTGAGTGGTTACTTTTCCTCCCTGTTGAGGCCCCTTTAAAAAAAACTTGAACTGCCCATTTAAACACTCACAGCATCATGAGAGTCACTGATATCAGATCAGTGCTGTGACATCATCACACACACACACACACACACACACACACACAGGGCTCTCTGCGGCAGGTTCACCTCTGTGTGACCTTGAGGTTTGAACACTGAGATACCAGCTCACTGCAACACACACACACACACTCTGCTTCTGTTGACATGAATCATTTAGGTTCAGTCCAGCAGACTCTGGTGTATCCTGTAACAGTGGTGTTGTGTTACACACACACACACACACACACACACTCTCTCATGAACTCATGCTCACACAGAAACATGACTTCCTGTCTTTTGGGGGCGGAGCTTCGATCAGAGAGCTGAGATTCAGACGAATCGACGACTCATCACACTGTTATTCTCAAGTTGTCCAGAAGGGGGCAACAGTACACTGCAGTCATGACGTCATGTGGTGGTGATGATGATGATGATGTCACATGATGATGATGATGATGATGGTGATGATGATGTCATGTGATGATGATGGTGATGATGATGATGTCAGGTTGGGTGTGATGGGGAAGATGAAGAGGATGTTACTGTGGTTCCTGGTCGTTTACGTCTCCATCCCCGTCATCATCAAACTGTGTCCGTCCATCCAGGCTAAACTGGTCTTCCTCAACTTTGGTGAGTCTGATCAATAACTGATCAATAACTGATCAATAACTGTCTCTGCCTGCTTTAACTTGAGTTTGCAGTGGGTGAGTGACAGTATGACGGTCATGTGACTCTGACTCCTCCCCCACAGTGAGGATGCCGTACTTTATTGACCTGAAACGACCTTTTGACCTCGGACTGAACCACACACACAACTATTACCTGGAGCCTGAAGAAGGAACCAGGATCGGAGTGTGGTAACACACACACACACACACACACATTTATACACACACACACACACATATATATATACACACACACACACACACACATATATATATACACACACACACACACACACACTTACCATGATGTGTGTGTGTGTGTGTGTGTGTGTGTGTCAGGCACACAGTCCCCGCTCACATGTGGAGAGACGCTCAGGACAAAGATGGCGACTGGTACAACACGGCGTTAAGCTCCGCCCACCCTGTCATTCTCTATCTCCATGGAAACTCGGGAACAAGGTGAGTCTTTCATCTTTCACACACACACACACACACACACACATACTGACCTCAGTGTGAGCGTCTGACCTTTGACCTTTCTGTTGTGTTTGCAGAGGAGGAGACCACAGAGTGCAGCTGTACAAGGTACACACACACACACACACACACACACACACACACACAGGGGTCACCAGCAGAGGTCATGTGACTGACGCCTCCTCTGCCTGTCTTCCTTCAGGTCCTCAGTTCATTAGGCTACCATGTATTGACCTTTGATTACAGAGGTGAGAAAACATGACTCATCAAAATATTCACACGTGTCATCACAAAAGCTGCTGCTGCTCACTGTGTGTGTGTGTGTGTGTGTAGGTTGGGGTGATTCTGTTGGTTCTCCAGCAGAGGGCGACATGACGTCAGACGCTCTCTTCATGTACGATCGACTCAAACTGCGGCTGAAAAAAACACCGCTCTATGTGTGGGGACACTCACTGGGGACAGGGTAACACACACACACACACACACACACACACACACTTCCTGTGTGACTTCCTGTGACGTTGAGATTGAATCTGTTTTTTGTTGTTGTTGTTTTTAATCAGAGTCGCCACAAACCTGGTCAGACGACTGTGTGACAGAGGTGAGACACACACACACACATACAACTGTGACTGTGAACACAGCACGACACAATGATCAGTGTGGATTTATCCCAGTTTCCTTGAACGCATCATTTTCTGTTTTCAGGAAATCCTCCAGACGCTTTGATCTTAGAGTCTCCGTTCACCAACATCAGAGAAGAAGCCAAGAGTCATCCTTTCTCCATGGTAACACACACACACGCACACACACACACACACACAAACACACACACACACACACACACACACATTCTTGTACGTGCTGCATACTGAGGACCAGGTAAAAGTGCTGGCAAAGTGAGGACCAGCATTTCGACTTTATAAATCAACACAATTACAAAATACCTACTTCATGAATTACATCTATAAAGAACTACAGGGTGCAGTACCATAACATGTCTGCAGGTGGAGCCCCAGAGCAAAAAGGGCTCCAAAACTTGACAAAAACGTCATACTATACAATGTCGTCCAAAATTTGATAAAGTCTTAGACAAAAAATGTTGGTCCAAAATTTGACAAAAACGTCATACTATACTATGTCGTCCAACATTTGAAAAAATCTTTGACAAAATTTTTTGGTCCAAAATTTGACAAAAACGTCATACTATACAATGTCGTCCAAAATTTGAAAAAGTCTTTGACAAAAAATGTTGGTCCAAAATTTGACAAAAACGTCATACTATACTATGTTGTCCAAAATTTGACCCAACATTTTTGGTCCAAAATTTGACCCAACATTTTTGGTCCAAAATTTGACCCAACATTTTTGGTCCAAAATTTGACCCAAAATTTTTGGTCCAGAATTTGACAAAAAGTCATACTGTACTATGTCGTCCAAAATTGGAAAAAATCTTTGACAAACATTTTTGCTCCAAAATTTGACAAAAACGTCATACTATACAATGTCGTCCAAAATTTGAAAAAGTCTTTGACAAAAAATGTTGGTCCAAAATTTGACAAAAACGTCATACTATACAATGTCGTCCAAAATTTGACAAAAACGTCATACTATACAATGTCGTCCAAAATTTGAAAAAGTCTTTGACAAAAAATGTTGGTCCAAAATTTGACAAAAACGTCATACTATACTATGTTGTCCAAAATTTGACCCAACATTTTTGGTCCAAAATTTGACCCAAAATGTTTGGTCCAGAATTTGACAAAAAGTAATACTGTACTATGTCGTCCAAAATTGGAAAAAATCTTTGACAAAAATTTTTGGTCCAAAATTTGACAAAAACGTCATACTTTGTATACTATGTCGTCCAAAATTTGACCCAACATTTTTGGTCCAAAATTTGACAAAAACGTCATACTATACTATGTATATACTATTTATCACTTTATTTTATTATTACTTTATTGTTTTTCTTAACTATGCCTGCAAGGTAGGCAAACTTTTAACTGTGTGTGATCTGTACTGTACTATTGCTGCACAACAAATTGCCTCATTGGGGGACAAATAAAGTACCTTGACTATGTCGACCAAAATTAGATTTTTTTTTGTTGACAAATTGAGTATAGCATGTTATAGCAACCTAAGGAATTCAATGAAAACAAAGTGAGGACCGGCCAAAATGTCCTCACCCCGCAAAAATGACACACACACCATGTCAGTCCTCATGAAAACTAACCCTGGTTAAGTTAAGGACTAAGATTTTCAGTGTGTTTAAGGTTAATTACTAACTGTGTGTGTGTGTGTTTGTGTGTGTGTGTCAGGTGTACAGATACCTGCCCGGCTTTGATTGGTTCTTCCTCGACACCATCACAGCCAACAACATCCGCTTCTCCAGTGATGAAAAGTACGTGATCTCTAACGTGAAGTACATGATTTATTCAAAACAATGGACTGTTTATCGTACACTTTTAGTATTGTTGCGGTCACTTTTTATTGTATTGTGGTCATTTGTTATCGTATTGTGGTCATTTGTTATGGTATTGTGGTCATTTGTTATGGTATTGTGGTCATTTGTTATGGTATTGTGGTCACTTTTTATCGTATTGTCATGCTAACGTCTGCGTTTCTTCAGCGTGAATCACATCTCGTGTCCGCTGCTGATTCTTCACGCCGAGGACGACAGCGTTGTTCCTTTTCATCTGGGAAAAAAGGTGACAATGACACGACGACACATCGTAACAATGTTTGTTTGTTTAAGCTAACGCTAACGTTAACATGGTGTCCTGCAGCTGTACAACATGGCCGCCCGCTCACAGAGTCTCAGCGGTCACAAAGTTCACTTTGTTCCGTTTCACTCGTCACTGGGTTACAGACACAAGTTCATCTACAGGAGCCCAGAGCTGCCAAAAATCCTCAGGTACAAAATTTTCAAAAAAAATCAGAAAAAAAACAAACAAATCTTTGACTTTTTGGTCAAATTTTGGACGACATGCTATAGTATCACTGAACGGGGACTTTGTTTTCTTTCATGTCTTTGTTGGTTTGTTTCATGTCTTTGATGTTGTGTTTGTTTTCTTTCATGTCTTTGTTGGTTTCTTTCATGTCTTTGATGTTGTTTGTTTTCTTTCATGTCTTTGTTGTTTGGTTTATTTCATGACTTTGATGTTGTTTTTTGGTGCGCTCTCTGAAGGTGGCGCTCACATTGATTGTTTTTCTTGTCTCAGTGATTTCCTGGCCTCGGCTCTTCCTGTTCAACAGTGAGGACGATTGTCCGTGAACACAGAGAAACTGAAGAATCATCATCTTCATCTTCACAAACAAATCTCTATTTCTTTTCTCTTTTTCTCTCTTTTTAATGTTGTTGGGAACAAAAAGATCATGTTGTTTTTTTTCTCTTCACCGTTTTTTAAAATGTTTGAAAACCTGTTATGACTTGAATTCTGAATTAAAGATTTCTTCTTTTAAAAACGACGTCTTGTGACTGATTTGCTCAAAGCTTTATTTTCAGCTGCAGTCGTGTGTGTGTGGAGACAAACAGTACATTGTGATATTGACGAGTAAACACTGATTCTGACTGGACTTCATTTCCCATAAAACACCTGGAAAATTAAGCTTTTCATCTTATTTTTTGGTCCAAAATTTGACAAAAACGTCATACTATACTATGTCGTCCAAAATTTGACAAAAACATTTTGGTCCAAAATTTGACAAAAAGTCATACTATACTATGTCGTCCAAAATTTGACAAAAACATTTTGGTCCAAAATTTGACAAAAAGTCATACTATACTATGTCTTCCAAAAATTGACAAAAAATGTTTGGTCCAAAATTTGACAAAAATGTCATACTATACGATGTCTTCCAAAATTTGACAAAAATGTCAAACTATACTATGTCTTCCAAAATTTGACAAAAACATTTTGGTCCAAAATTTGACAAAAACGTCATACTATACTATGTCTTCCAAAATTTGACCAAAAATGTTTGGTCCAAAATTTGACAAAAACGTCATACTATACTATGTCTTCCAAAATTTGACAAAAACGTCATACTATACTATGTCTTCCAAAATTTGACCAAAAATTTTTGGTCCAAAATTTGACAAAAACATTTTGGTCCAAAATTTGACAAAGTCGTCATACTAAACTATGTTGTCCAAAATTTGACCAAAAATGTTTGGTCCAAAATTTGACAAAAACGTCATACTATACTATGTCTTTCAAAATTTGACAAAAACATTTTGGTCCAAAATTTGACAAAAACGTCATACTATACTATGTCGTCCAAAATTTGACAAAAACATTTTGGTCCAAAATTTGACAAAAACGTCATACTATACTATGTCTTCCAAAATTTGAACAAAAACATTTTGGTCCAAAATTTGACAAAAACGTCATACTATACTATGTCTTCCAAAATTTGACCAAAAATGTTTGGTCCAAAATTTGACAAAAACGTCATACTATACTATGTCTTCCAAAATTTGACAAAAACATTTTGGTCCAAAATTTGACAAAAACATTTTGGTCCAAAATTTGACAAAAACGTCATACTATACTATGTCTTCCAAAATTTGACCAAAAATGTTTGGTCCAAAATTTGACAAAAACGTCATACTATACTATGTCTTCCAAAATTTGACAAAAACGTCATACTATACTATGTCTTCCAAAATTTGACCAAAAATTTTTGGTCCAAAATTTGACAAAAACATTTTGGTCCAAAATTTGACAAAGTCGTCATACTAAACTATGTTGTCCAAAATTTGACCAAAAATGTTTGGTCCAAAATTTGACAAAAACGTCATACTATACTATGTCTTTCAAAATTTGACAAAAACATTTTGGTCCAAAATTTGACAAAAACGTCATACTATACTATGTCGTCCAAAATTTGACAAAAACATTTTGGTCCAAAATTTGACAAAAACGTCATACTATACTATGTCTTCCAAAATTTGAACAAAAACATTTTGGTCCAAAATTTGACAAAAACGTCATACTATACTATGTCTTCCAAAATTTGACCAAAAATGTTTGGTCCAAAATTTGACAAAAACGTCATACTATACTATGTCTTCCAAAATTTGACAAAAACATTTTGGTCCAAAATTTGACAAAAACATTTTGGTCCAAAATTTGAAAAAAACATTTTGGTCCAAAATTTGACAAAAACGTCATACTATACTATGTCTTCCAAAATTTGACAAAAAATGTTTGGTCCAAAATTTGACAAAAATGTCATACTATACTATGTCTTCCAAAATCTGACAAAAACGTCATACTATACTATGTCTTCCAAAATTTGACAAAAACATTTTGGTTCAAAATTTGACAAAAAGTCATACTATACTATGTTGTCCAAAATTTGACCAAAAATTTTTGGTCCAAAATTTGACAAAAACGTCATACTATACTATGTCTTCCAAAATTTGACAAAAACATTTTGGTCCAAAATTTGACAAAAATGTCAAACTATACTATGTCTTCCAAAATTTGACAAAAAATGTTTGGTCCAAAATTTGACAAAAACGTCATAATATACTATGTCGTCCAAAATTTGACAAAAAATGTTTGGTCCAAAATTTGACAAAAAGTCATACTATACTATGTCGTCCAAAAATTGACAAAAAATGTTTGGTCCAAAATTTGACAAAAATGTCATACTATACGATGTCTTCCAAAAATTGACAAAAAATGTTTGGTCCAAAATTTGACAAAAATGTCATACTATACGATGTCTTCCAAAATTTGACAAAAATGTCAAACTATACTATGTCTTCCAAAATTTGACAAAAACATTTTGGTCCAAAATTTGACAAAAACGTCATACTATACTATGTCTTCCAAAATTTGACAAAAACGACATATTATACTATGTCTTCCAAAAATTGACAAAAAATGTTTGGTCCAAAATTTGACAAAAACGTCATAATATACTATGTCGTCCAAAATTTGACAAAAAATGTTTGGTCCAAAATTTGACAAAAACGTCATAATATACTATGTCGTCCAAAATTTGACAAAAAATGTTTGGTCCAAAATTTGACAAAAACGTCATACTATACTATGTCTTCCAAAATTTGACAAAAATGTCAAACTATACTATGTCTTCCAAAATTTGACAAAAACATTTTGGTCCAAAATTTGACAAAAACGTCATAATATACTATGTCGTCCAAAATTTGACAAAAAATGTTTGGTCCAAAATTTGACAAAAATGTCATACTTTACTATGTCTTCCAAAATTTGACAAAAATGTCAAACTATACTATGTCTTCCAAAATTTGACAAAAACATTTTGGTCCAAAATTTGACAAAAACATTTTGGTCCAAAATTTCACAAAAACGTCATACTATACTATGTCTTCCAAAATTTGACAAAAACATTTTGGTCCAAAATTTGACAAAAACGTCATACTATACTATGTCTTCCAAAATTTGACAAAAACGTCATACTATACTATGTCTTCCAAAATTTGACAAAAACATTTTGGTCCAAAATTTGACAAAAACGTCATACTAAACTATGTCTTCCAAAATTTGACAAAAACATTTTGGTCCAAAATTTGACAAAAACGTCATACTATACTATGTCGTCCAAAATTTGACAAAAACATTTTGGTCCAAAATTTGACAAAAACGTCATACTATACTATGTCTTCCAAAATTTGACAAAAACGTCATACTATACTATGTCTTCCAAAATTTGACAAAAACATTTTGGTCCAAAATTTGACAAAAACGTCATAATATACTATGTCGTCCAAAATTTGACAAAAAATGTTTGGTCCAAAATTTGTCAAAAATGTCATACTATACTATGTCTTCCAAAATTTGACAAAAATGTCAAACTATACTGTCTTCCAAAATTTGACAAAAAATGTTTGGTCCAAAATTTGACAAAAACATTTTAGTCCAAAATTTGACAAAAACGTCATACTATACTATGTCTTCCAAAATTTGACAAAAACGTCATACTATACTATGTCTTCCAAAATTTGACAAAAACATTTTGGTCCAAAATTTGACAAAAAGTCATACTATACTATGTTGTCCAAAATTTGACCAAAAATTTTTGGTCCAAAATTTGACAAAAACGTCATACTATACTATGTCTTCCAAAATTTGACAAAAATGTCAAACTATACTATGTCTTGCAAAATTTGACAAAAACATTTTGGTCCAAAATTTGACAAAAACGTCATAATATACTATGTCGTCCAAAATTTGACAAAAAATGTTTGGTCCAAAATTTGACAAAAATGTCATACTATACTATGTCTTCCAAAATTTGACAAAAATGTCATACTATACTATGTCTTCCAAAATTTGACAAAAACATTTTGGTCCAAAATTTGACAAAAACATTTTGGTCCAAAATTTGACAAAAACGTCATACTATACTATGTCTTCCAAAATTTGACAAAAACGTCATACTATACTATGTCTTCCAAAATTTGACAAAAACGACATACTATACTATGTCGTCCAAAATTTGACAAAAACATTTTGGTCCAAAATTTGACAAAAACGTCATACTATACTATGTCTTCCAAAATTTGACAAAAACGTCATACTATACTATGTCTTCCAAAATTTGACAAAAACATTTTGGTCCAAAATTTGACAAAAACGTCATACTATACTATGTCTTCCAAAATTTGACAAAAACGTCATACTATACTATGTCTTCCAAAATTTGACAAAAACATTTTGGTCCAAAATTTGACAAAAACGTCATACTATACTATGTCGTCCAAAATTTGACAAAAACATTTTGGTCCAAAATTTGACAAAAACGTCATACTATACTATGTCTTCCAAAATTTGACAAAAACGTCATACTATACTATGTCGTCCAAAATTTGACAAAAACATTTTGGTCCAAAATTTGACAAAAACGTCATACTATACTATGTCTTCCAAAATTTGACAAAAACGTCATACTATACTATGTCTTCCAAAATTTGACAAAAACATTTTGGTCCAAAATTTGACAAAAACGTCATAATATACTATGTCGTCCAAAATTTGACAAAAAATGTTTGGTCCAAAATTTGACAAAAATGTCATACTATACTATGTCTTCCAAAATTTGACAAAAATGTCAAACTATACTGTCTTCCAAAATTTGACAAAAAATGTTTGGTCCAAAATTTGACAAAAACATTTTAGTCCAAAATTTGACAAAAACGTCATACTATACTATGTCTTCCAAAATTTGACAAAAACGTCATACTATACTATGTCTTCCAAAATTTGACAAAAACGTCATACTATACTATGTCTTCCAAAATTTGACAAAAACATTTTGGTCCAAAATTTGACAAAAAGTCATACTATACTATGGTGTCCAAAATTTGACCAAAAATTTTTGGTCCAAAATTTGACAAAAACGTCATACTATACTATGTCTTCCAAAATTTGACAAAAATGTCAAACTATACTATGTCTTCCAAAATTTGACAAAAACACTTTGGTCCAAAATTTGACAAAAACGTCATAATATACTATGTCGTCCAAAATTTGACAAAAAATGTTTGGTCCAAAATTTGACAAAAATGTCATACTATACTATGTCTTCCAAAATTTGACAAAAATGTCATACTATACTATGTCTTCCAAAATTTGACAAAAACATTTTGGTCCAAAATTTGACAAAAACATTTTGGTCCAAAATTTGACAAAAACGTCATACTATACTATGTCTTCCAAAATTTGACAAAAACGTCATACTATACTATGTCTTCCAAAATTTGACAAAAACGTCATACTATACTATGTCGTCCAAAATTTGACAAAAACATTTTGGTCCAAAATTTGACAAAAACGTCATACTATACTATGTCTTCCAAAATTTGACAAAAACGTCATACTATACTATGTCTTCCAAAATTTGACAAAAACATTTTGGTCCAAAATTTGACAAAAACGTCATACTATACTATGTTGTCCAAAATTTGACAAAAACATTTTGGTCCAAAATTTGACAAAAACGTCATAATATACTATGTCGTCCAAAATTTGACAAAAAATGTTTGGTCCAAAATTTGACAAAAACGTCATACTATACTATGTCTTCCAAAATTTTACAAAAACATTTTGGTCCAAAATTTGACAAAAACATTTTAGTCCAAAATTTGACAAAAACGTCATACTATACTATGTCTTCCAAAATTTGACAAAAACGTCATACTATACTATTTCTTCCAAAATTTGACAAAAACATTTTGGTCCAAAATTTGACAAAAACATTTTAGTCCAAAATTTGACAAAAACGTCATACTATACTATGTCTTCCAAAATTTGACAAAAATGTCAAACTATACTATGTCTTCCAAAATTTGACAAAAACATTTTGGTCCAAAATTTGACAAAAACATTTTAGTCCAAAATTTGACAAAAACGTCATACTATACTATGTCTTCCAAAATTTGACAAAAACGTCATACTATACTATGTCTTCCAAAATTTGACAAAAACGTCATACTATACTATGTCTTCCAAAATTTGACAAAAACATTTTGGTCCAAAATTTGACAAAAAGTCATACTATACTATGTCTTCCAAAATTTGACAAAAACATTTTGGTCCAAAATTTGACAAAAACGTCATAATATACTATGTCGTCCAAAATTTGACAAAAAATGTTTGGTCCAAAATTTGACAAAAATGTCATACTATACTATGTCTTCCAAAATTTGACAAAAATGTCAAACTATACTATGTCTTCCAAAATTTGACAAAAACATTTTGGTCCAAAATTTGACAAAAACGTCATACTATACTATGTCTTCCAAAATTTGACAAAAATGTCAAACTATACTATGTCTTCCAAAATTTGACAAAAACATTTTGGTCCAAAATTTGACAAAAACGTCATAATATACTATGTCGTCCAAAATTTGACAAAAAATGTTTGGTCCAAAATTTGACAAAAATGTCATACTATACTATGTCTTCCAAAATTTGACAAAAATGTCAAACTATACTATGTCGTCCAAAATTTGACAAAAAAGTGTTTGCTCCAAAATTTGACAAAAACGTCATACTATACTATGTCGTCCAAAATTTGTCAAAAAATGTTTGGTCCAAAATTTGACAAAAATGTCATACTATACTATGTCTTCCAAAATTTGACAAAAATGTTAAACTATACTATGTCTTCCAAAAGTTGACAAAAACGTCATACTATACTATGTCTTCCAAAATTTGACAAGAACATTTTGGTCCAAAATTTGACAAAAAGTCATACTATACTATGTCGTCCAAAATTTGACAAAAACATTTTGGTCCAAAATTTGACAAAAAGTCATACTATACTATGTCTTCCAAAAATTGACAAAAAATGTTTGGTCCAAAATTTGACAAAAATGTCATACTATACGATGTCTTCCAAAATTTGACAAAAATGTCAAACTATACTATGTCTTCCAAAATTTGACAAAAACATTTTGGTCCAAAATTTGACAAAAACGTCATACTATACTATGTCTTCCAAAATTTGACCAAAAATGTTTGGTCCAAAATTTGACAAAAACGTCATACTATACTATGTCTTCCAAAATTTGACAAAAACGTCATACTATACTATGTCTTCCAAAATTTGACCAAAAATTTTTGGTCCAAAATTTGACAAAAACATTTTGGTCCAAAATTTGACAAAGTCGTCATACTAAACTATGTTGTCCAAAATTTGACCAAAAATGTTTGGTCCAAAATTTGACAAAAACGTCATACTATACTATGTCTTTCAAAATTTGACAAAAACATTTTGGTCCAAAATTTGACAAAAACGTCATACTATACTATGTCGTCCAAAATTTGACAAAAACATTTTGGTCCAAAATTTGACAAAAACGTCATACTATACTATGTCTTCCAAAATTTGAACAAAAACATTTTGGTCCAAAATTTGACAAAAACGTCATACTATACTATGTCTTCCAAAATTTGACCAAAAATGTTTGGTCCAAAATTTGACAAAAACGTCATACTATACTATGTCTTCCAAAATTTGACAAAAACATTTTGGTCCAAAATTTGACAAAAACATTTTGGTCCAAAATTTGACAAAAACGTCATACTATACTATGTCTTCCAAAATTTGACCAAAAATGTTTGGTCCAAAATTTGACAAAAACGTCATACTATACTATGTCTTCCAAAATTTGACAAAAACGTCATACTATACTATGTCTTCCAAAATTTGACCAAAAATTTTTGGTCCAAAATTTGACAAAAACATTTTGGTCCAAAATTTGACAAAGTCGTCATACTAAACTATGTTGTCCAAAATTTGACCAAAAATGTTTGGTCCAAAATTTGACAAAAACGTCATACTATACTATGTCTTTCAAAATTTGACAAAAACATTTTGGTCCAAAATTTGACAAAAACGTCATACTATACTATGTCGTCCAAAATTTGACAAAAACATTTTGGTCCAAAATTTGACAAAAACGTCATACTATACTATGTCTTCCAAAATTTGAACAAAAACATTTTGGTCCAAAATTTGACAAAAACGTCATACTATACTATGTCTTCCAAAATTTGACCAAAAATGTTTGGTCCAAAATTTGACAAAAACGTCATACTATACTATGTCTTCCAAAATTTGACAAAAACATTTTGGTCCAAAATTTGACAAAAACATTTTGGTCCAAAATTTGAAAAAAACATTTTGGTCCAAAATTTGACAAAAACGTCATACTATACTATGTCTTCCAAAATTTGACAAAAAATGTTTGGTCCAAAATTTGACAAAAATGTCATACTATACTATGTCTTCCAAAATCTGACAAAAACGTCATACTATACTATGTCTTCCAAAATTTGACAAAAACATTTTGGTTCAAAATTTGACAAAAAGTCATACTATACTATGTTGTCCAAAATTTGACCAAAAATTTTTGGTCCAAAATTTGACAAAAACGTCATACTATACTATGTCTTCCAAAATTTGACAAAAACATTTTGGTCCAAAATTTGACAAAAATGTCAAACTATACTATGTCTTCCAAAATTTGACAAAAAATGTTTGGTCCAAAATTTGACAAAAACGTCATAATATACTATGTCGTCCAAAATTTGACAAAAAATGTTTGGTCCAAAATTTGACAAAAAGTCATACTATACTATGTCGTCCAAAAATTGACAAAAAATGTTTGGTCCAAAATTTGACAAAAATGTCATACTATACGATGTCTTCCAAAAATTGACAAAAAATGTTTGGTCCAAAATTTGACAAAAATGTCATACTATACGATGTCTTCCAAAATTTGACAAAAATGTCAAACTATACTATGTCTTCCAAAATTTGACAAAAACATTTTGGTCCAAAATTTGACAAAAACGTCATACTATACTATGTCTTCCAAAATTTGACAAAAACGACATATTATACTATGTCTTCCAAAAATTGACAAAAAATGTTTGGTCCAAAATTTGACAAAAACGTCATAATATACTATGTCGTCCAAAATTTGACAAAAAATGTTTGGTCCAAAATTTGACAAAAACGTCATAATATACTATGTCGTCCAAAATTTGACAAAAAATGTTTGGTCCAAAATTTGACAAAAACGTCATACTATACTATGTCTTCCAAAATTTGACAAAAATGTCAAACTATACTATGTCTTCCAAAATTTGACAAAAACATTTTGGTCCAAAATTTGACAAAAACGTCATAATATACTATGTCGTCCAAAATTTGACAAAAAATGTTTGGTCCAAAATTTGACAAAAATGTCATACTTTACTATGTCTTCCAAAATTTGACAAAAATGTCAAACTATACTATGTCTTCCAAAATTTGACAAAAACATTTTGGTCCAAAATTTGACAAAAACATTTTGGTCCAAAATTTCACAAAAACGTCATACTATACTATGTCTTCCAAAATTTGACAAAAACATTTTGGTCCAAAATTTGACAAAAACGTCATACTATACTATGTCTTCCAAAATTTGACAAAAACGTCATACTATACTATGTCTTCCAAAATTTGACAAAAACATTTTGGTCCAAAATTTGACAAAAACGTCATACTAAACTATGTCTTCCAAAATTTGACAAAAACATTTTGGTCCAAAATTTGACAAAAACGTCATACTATACTATGTCGTCCAAAATTTGACAAAAACATTTTGGTCCAAAATTTGACAAAAACGTCATACTATACTATGTCTTCCAAAATTTGACAAAAACGTCATACTATACTATGTCTTCCAAAATTTGACAAAAACATTTTGGTCCAAAATTTGACAAAAACGTCATAATATACTATGTCGTCCAAAATTTGACAAAAAATGTTTGGTCCAAAATTTGACAAAAATGTCATACTATACTATGTCTTCCAAAATTTGACAAAAATGTCAAACTATACTGTCTTCCAAAATTTGACAAAAAATGTTTGGTCCAAAATTTGACAAAAACATTTTAGTCCAAAATTTGACAAAAACGTCATACTATACTATGTCTTCCAAAATTTGACAAAAACGTCATACTATACTATGTCTTCCAAAATTTGACAAAAACATTTTGGTCCAAAATTTGACAAAAAGTCATACTATACTATGTTGTCCAAAATTTGACCAAAAATTTTTGGTCCAAAATTTGACAAAAACGTCATACTATACTATGTCTTCCAAAATTTGACAAAAATGTCAAACTATACTATGTCTTGCAAAATTTGACAAAAACATTTTGGTCCAAAATTTGACAAAAACGTCATAATATACTATGTCGTCCAAAATTTGACAAAAAATGTTTGGTCCAAAATTTGACAAAAATGTCATACTATACTATGTCTTCCAAAATTTGACAAAAATGTCATACTATACTATGTCTTCCAAAATTTGACAAAAACATTTTGGTCCAAAATTTGACAAAAACATTTTGGTCCAAAATTTGACAAAAACGTCATACTATACTATGTCTTCCAAAATTTGACAAAAACGTCATACTATACTATGTCTTCCAAAATTTGACAAAAACGACATACTATACTATGTCGTCCAAAATTTGACAAAAACATTTTGGTCCAAAATTTGACAAAAACGTCATACTATACTATGTCTTCCAAAATTTGACAAAAACGTCATACTATACTATGTCTTCCAAAATTTGACAAAAACATTTTGGTCCAAAATTTGACAAAAACGTCATACTATACTATGTCTTCCAAAATTTGACAAAAACGTCATACTATACTATGTCTTCCAAAATTTGACAAAAACATTTTGGTCCAAAATTTGACAAAAACGTCATACTATACTATGTCGTCCAAAATTTGACAAAAACATTTTGGTCCAAAATTTGACAAAAACGTCATACTATACTATGTCTTCCAAAATTTGACAAAAACGTCATACTATACTATGTCGTCCAAAATTTGACAAAAACATTTTGGTCCAAAATTTGACAAAAACGTCATACTATACTATGTCTTCCAAAATTTGACAAAAACGTCATACTATACTATGTCTTCCAAAATTTGACAAAAACATTTTGGTCCAAAATTTGACAAAAACGTCATAATATACTATGTCGTCCAAAATTTGACAAAAAATGTTTGGTCCAAAATTTGACAAAAATGTCATACTATACTATGTCTTCCAAAATTTGACAAAAATGTCAAACTATACTGTCTTCCAAAATTTGACAAAAAATGTTTGGTCCAAAATTTGACAAAAACATTTTAGTCCAAAATTTGACAAAAACGTCATACTATACTATGTCTTCCAAAATTTGACAAAAACGTCATACTATACTATGTCTTCCAAAATTTGACAAAAACGTCATACTATACTATGTCTTCCAAAATTTGACAAAAACATTTTGGTCCAAAATTTGACAAAAAGTCATACTATACTATGGTGTCCAAAATTTGACCAAAAATTTTTGGTCCAAAATTTGACAAAAACGTCATACTATACTATGTCTTCCAAAATTTGACAAAAATGTCAAACTATACTATGTCTTCCAAAATTTGACAAAAACACTTTGGTCCAAAATTTGACAAAAACGTCATAATATACTATGTCGTCCAAAATTTGACAAAAAATGTTTGGTCCAAAATTTGACAAAAATGTCATACTATACTATGTCTTCCAAAATTTGACAAAAATGTCATACTATACTATGTCTTCCAAAATTTGACAAAAACATTTTGGTCCAAAATTTGACAAAAACATTTTGGTCCAAAATTTGACAAAAACGTCATACTATACTATGTCTTCCAAAATTTGACAAAAACGTCATACTATACTATGTCTTCCAAAATTTGACAAAAACGTCATACTATACTATGTCGTCCAAAATTTGACAAAAACATTTTGGTCCAAAATTTGACAAAAACGTCATACTATACTATGTCTTCCAAAATTTGACAAAAACGTCATACTATACTATGTCTTCCAAAATTTGACAAAAACATTTTGGTCCAAAATTTGACAAAAACGTCATACTATACTATGTTGTCCAAAATTTGACAAAAACATTTTGGTCCAAAATTTGACAAAAACGTCATAATATACTATGTCGTCCAAAATTTGACAAAAAATGTTTGGTCCAAAATTTGACAAAAACGTCATACTATACTATGTCTTCCAAAATTTTACAAAAACATTTTGGTCCAAAATTTGACAAAAACATTTTAGTCCAAAATTTGACAAAAACGTCATACTATACTATGTCTTCCAAAATTTGACAAAAACGTCATACTATACTATTTCTTCCAAAATTTGACAAAAACATTTTGGTCCAAAATTTGACAAAAACATTTTAGTCCAAAATTTGACAAAAACGTCATACTATACTATGTCTTCCAAAATTTGACAAAAATGTCAAACTATACTATGTCTTCCAAAATTTGACAAAAACATTTTGGTCCAAAATTTGACAAAAACATTTTAGTCCAAAATTTGACAAAAACGTCATACTATACTATGTCTTCCAAAATTTGACAAAAACGTCATACTATACTATGTCTTCCAAAATTTGACAAAAACGTCATACTATACTATGTCTTCCAAAATTTGACAAAAACATTTTGGTCCAAAATTTGACAAAAAGTCATACTATACTATGTCTTCCAAAATTTGACAAAAACATTTTGGTCCAAAATTTGACAAAAACGTCATAATATACTATGTCGTCCAAAATTTGACAAAAAATGTTTGGTCCAAAATTTGACAAAAATGTCATACTATACTATGTCTTCCAAAATTTGACAAAAATGTCAAACTATACTATGTCTTCCAAAATTTGACAAAAACATTTTGGTCCAAAATTTGACAAAAACGTCATACTATACTATGTCTTCCAAAATTTGACAAAAATGTCAAACTATACTATGTCTTCCAAAATTTGACAAAAACATTTTGGTCCAAAATTTGACAAAAACGTCATAATATACTATGTCGTCCAAAATTTGACAAAAAATGTTTGGTCCAAAATTTGACAAAAATGTCATACTATACTATGTCTTCCAAAATTTGACAAAAATGTCAAACTATACTATGTCGTCCAAAATTTGACAAAAAAGTGTTTGCTCCAAAATTTGACAAAAACGTCATACTATACTATGTCGTCCAAAATTTGTCAAAAAATGTTTGGTCCAAAATTTGACAAAAATGTCATACTATACTATGTCTTCCAAAATTTGACAAAAATGTTAAACTATACTATGTCTTCCAAAAGTTGACAAAAACATTTTGGTCCAAAATTTGACAAAAACGTCATAATATACTATGTCGTCCAAAATTTGACAAAAACGTCATACTATACTATGTCTTCCAAAATTTGACAAGAACATTTTGGTCCAAAATTTGACAAAAACGTCATACTATACTATGTCTTCCAAAATTTGACAAAAACGTCATAATATACTATGTCTTCCAAAATCTGACAAAAACATTTTGGTCCAAAATTTGACAAAAACGTCATAATATACTATGTCGTCCAAACTTTGACAAAAAATGTTTGCTCCAAAATTTGACAAAAACGTCATAATATACCATGTCGTCCAAAATTTGACAAAACATTTTGGTCCAAAATTTGACAAAAACGTCATACTATACTATGTCTTCCAAAATTTTACAAAAACGTCATACTATACTATGTCTTCCAAAATTTGACAAAAACATTTTGGTCCAAAATTTGACAAAAACGTCATAATATACCATGTCGTCCAAAATTTGACAAAACATTTTGGTCCAAAATTTGACAAAAACGTCATACTATACTATGTCTTCCAAAATTTTACAAAAACGTCATACTATACTATGTCTTCCAAAATTTGACAAAAACATTTTGGTCCAAAATTTGACAAAAACGTCATAATATACCATGTCGTCCAAAATTTGACAAAACATTTTGGTCCAAAATTTGACAAAAATGTCAAACTATACTATGTCTTCCAAAAGTTGACAAAAACATTTTGGTCCAAAATTTGACAAAAACGACTTAGTATAGTATGAAGTTTTTGTCAATTCTTTTTTTTTCATATTTTGGACGATGTAGTATAGTATGACTTTTTGTCAAATTTTGGACGACATAGTATAGTATGACATTTTTGTCAAATTTTGGACCAAACATTTTTTGTCAAATTTTGGAAGACAGTATAGTATGACGTTTTTGTCAAATTTTGGAAGACATAGTATAGTATGACATTTTTGTCAAATTTTGGACCAAAATGTTTTGTCAAATTTTGGAAGACATAGTATAGTATTACATTTTTGTCAAATTTTGGACCAAACATTTTTTGTCAAATTTTGGACGACATGGTATATTATGACGTTTTTGTCAAATTTTGGACCAAAATGTTTTTGTCAAATTTTGGAAGACATAGTATAGTATGACGTTTTTGTCAAATTTTGGAAGACATAGTATAGTATGACATTTTTGTCAAATTTTTGACCAAACATTTTTTGTCAAATTTTGGACCAAAATGTTTTTGTCAAATTTTGGAAGACATAGTATAGTATGACGTTTTTGTCAAATTTTGGACGACATAGTATAGTATGACGTTTTTGTCAAATTTTGGAAGACATAGTATAGTATGACGTTTTTGTCAAATTTTGGAAGACATAGTATAGTATGACGTTTTTGTCAAATTTTGGACCAAACATTTTTGTCAAATTTTGGACGACATAGTATAGTATGACGTTTTTGTCAAATTTTGGACCAAAAATCTTTGGTAAAATTTTGGAAGACATAGTATGGTATGACATTTTTGTCAAATTTTGGACCAAACATTTTTTGTCAAATTTTGGACGACATAGTATATTATGACGTTTTTGTCAAATTTTGGACCAAAATGTTTTTGTCAAATTTTGGAAGACATAGTATAGTATGTCGTTTTTGTCAAATTTTGGAAGACATAGTATAGTATGACATTTTTGTCAAATTTTGGACCAAACATTTTTTGTCAAATTTTGGACGACATAGTATAGTATGACGTTTTTGTCAAATTTTGGACCAAAATGTTTTTGTCAAATTTTGGACGACATAGTATAGTATGATGTTTTTGTCAAATTTTGGAAGACATAGTATAGTATGACATTTTTGTCAAATTTTGGACCAAACATTTTTTGTCAAATTTTGGACGACATAGTATAGTATGACGTTTTTGTCAAATTTTGGACCAAAATGTTTTTGTCAAATTTTGGAAGACATAGTATAGTATGACATTTTTGTCAAATTTTGGAAGACATAGTATAGTATGACATTTTTGTCAAATTTTGGACCAAACATTTTTTGTCAAATTTTGGACGACATAGTATAGTATGACGTTTTTGTCAAATTTTGGAATACATAGTATAGTATGACATTTTTGTCAAATTTTGGAAGACATAGTATAGTATGACGTTTTTGTCAAATTTTGGACCAAAAATTTTTGGTCAAATTTTGGAAGACATAGTATAGTATGACGTTTTTGTCAAATTTTGGACCAAAATGTTTTTGTCAAATTTTGGATGACATAGTATAGTATGACATTTTTGTCAAATTTTGGACCAAACATTTTTTGTCAAATTTTGGACGACATAGTATATCATGACGTTTTTGTCAAATTTTGGACCAAAATGTTTTTGTCAAATTTTGGAAGACATAGTATAGTATGACGTTTTTGTCAAATTTTGGAAGACATAGTATAGTATGACATTTTTGTCAAATTTTGGACCAAAACGTTTTTGTCAAATTTTGGACGACATAGTATAGTATGACGTTTTTGTCAAATTTTGGAAGACATAGTATAGTATGACGTTTTTGTCAAATTTTGGACCAAAATGTTTTTGTAAAATTTTGGAAGACATAGTATAGTATGACGTTTTTGTCAAATTTTGGACCAAACATTTTTTGTCAAATTTTGGACGACATAGTATAGTATGACGTTTTTGTCAAATTTTGGACCAAACATTTTTTGTCAAATTTTGGACGACATAGTATAGTATGACGTTTTTGTCAAATTTTGGACCAAACATTTTTTGTCAAATTTTGGACGACATAGTATAGTATGACGTTTTTGTCAAATTTTGGAAGACATAATATAGTATGACGTTTTTGTCAAATTTTGGACCAAAATGTTTTTGTCAAATTTTGGAAGACATAGTATAGTATGACGTTTTTGTCAAATTTTGGACCAAAATGTTTTTGTCAAATTTTGGAAGACATAGTATAGTATGACATTTTTGTCAGATTTTGGAAGACATAGTATAGTATGACGTTTTTGTCAAATTTTGGAAGACATAGTATAGTATGACATTTTTGTCAAATTTTGGACCAAAATTTTTTTTTTTTGGACCAAATGTTTTTGTCAAATTTTGGAAGACATAGTATAGTATGACATTTTTGTCAAATTTTGGAACACATAGTATAGTATGACATTTTTGTCAAATTTTGGAAGACATAGTATAGTATGACGTTTTTGTCAAATTTTGGAAGACATAGTATAGTATGACGTTTTTGTCAAATTTTGGACCAAAATGTTTCTGTTCAAATTTTGGAAGACATAGTATAGTATAACGTTTTTGTCAAATTTTGGAAGACATAGTATAGTATGACGTTTTTGTCAAATTTTGGACCAAAATGTTTTTGTTCAAATTTTGGAAGACATAGTATAGTATGACGTTTTTGTCAAATTTTGGACCAAAATGTTTTTGTTCAAATTTTGGAAGACATAGTATAGTATGACGTTTTTGTCAAATTTTGGACCAAAATGTTTTTGTCAAATTTTGGAAGACATAGTATAGTATGACATTTTTGTCAAATTTTGGACCAAAATTTTTTTGTCAAATTTTGGAAGACATAGTATAGTATAACATTTTTGTCAAATTTTGGAAGACATAGTATAGTATAACGTTTTTGTCAAATTTTGGAAGACATAGTATAGTATGACGTTTTTGTCAAATTTTGGACCAAAATGTTTTCGGTCAAATTTTGGAAGACATAGTATAGTATGACGTTTTTGTCAAATTTTGGACCAAAATGTTTTTGTCAAATTTTGGAAGACATAGTATAGTATGACGTTTTTGTCAAATTTTGGACCAAAATGTTTTTGTCAAATTTTGGAAGACATAGTATAGTATGACGTTTTTGTCAAATTTTGGACCAAAATGTTTTTGTCAAATTTTGGAAGACATAGTATAGTATGACGTTTTTGTCAAATTTTGGAAGACATAGTATAGTATGACGTTTTTGTCAAATTTTGGACCAAAATGTTTTTGGTCAAATTTTGGAAGACATAGTATAGTATGACGTTTTTGTCAAATTTTGGACCAAAATGTTTTTGTCAAATTTTGGAAGACATAGTATAGTATGACATTTTTGTCAAATTTTGGAAGACATAGTATAGTATGACGTTTTTGTCAAATTTTGGAAGACATAGTATAGTATGACATTTTTGTCAAATTTTGGACCAAAATTTTTTTTTTTTGGACCAAATGTTTTTGTCAAATTTTGGAAGACATAGTATAGTATGACATTTTTGTCAAATTTTGGAACACATAGTATAGTATGACATTTTTGTCAAATTTTGGAAGACATAGTATAGTATGACGTTTTTGTCAAATTTTGGAAGACATAGTATAGTATGACGTTTTTGTCAAATTTTGGAAGACATAGTATAGTATGACGTTTTTGTCAAATTTTGGACCAAAATGTTTCTGTTCAAATTTTGGAAGACATAGTATAGTATAACGTTTTTGTCAAATTTTGGAAGACATAGTATAGTATGACGTTTTTGTCAAATTTTGGACCAAAATGTTTTTGTTCAAATTTTGGAAGACATAGTATAGTATGACGTTTTTGTCAAATTTTGGACCAAAATGTTTTTGTCAAATTTTGGAAGACATAGTATAGTATGACGTTTTTGTCAAATTTTGGACCAAAATGTTTTTGTTCAAATTTTGGAAGACATAGTATAGTATGACGTTTTTGTCAAATTTTGGACCAAAATGTTTTTGTCAAATTTTGGAAGACATAGTATAGTATGACGTTTTTGTCAAATTTTGGAAGACATAGTATAGTATGACGTTTTTGTCAAATTTTGGACCAAAATGTTTTTGGTCAAATTTTGGAAGACATAGTATAGTATGACGTTTTTGTCAAATTTTGGACCAAAATGTTTTTGTCAAATTTTGGAAGACATAGTATAGTATGACATTTTTGTCAAATTTTGGAAGACATAGTATAGTATGACGTTTTTGTCAAATTTTGGAAGACATAGTATAGTATGACATTTTTGTCAAATTTTGGACCAAAATTTTTTTTTTTTGGACCAAATGTTTTTGTCAAATTTTGGAAGACATAGTATAGTATGACATTTTTGTCAAATTTTGGAACACATAGTATAGTATGACATTTTTGTCAAATTTTGGAAGACATAGTATAGTATGACGTTTTTGTCAAATTTTGGAAGACATAGTATAGTATGACGTTTTTGTCAAATTTTGGAAGACATAGTATAGTATGACGTTTTTGTCAAATTTTGGACCAAAATGTTTCTGTTCAAATTTTGGAAGACATAGTATAGTATAACGTTTTTGTCAAATTTTGGAAGACATAGTATAGTATGACGTTTTTGTCAAATTTTGGACCAAAATGTTTTTGTTCAAATTTTGGAAGACATAGTATAGTATGACGTTTTTGTCAAATTTTGGACCAAAATGTTTTTGTCAAATTTTGGAAGACATAGTATAGTATGACGTTTTTGTCAAATTTTGGACCAAAATGTTTTTGTTCAAATTTTGGAAGACATAGTATAGTATGACGTTTTTGTCAAATTTTGGACCAAAATGTTTTTGTCAAATTTTGGAAGACATAGTATAGTATGACATTTTTGTCAAATTTTGGACCAAAATTTTTTTGTCAAATTTTGGAAGACATAGTATAGTATAACATTTTTGTCAAATTTTGGAAGACATAGTATAGTATAACGTTTTTGTCAAATTTTGGAAGACATAGTATAGTATGACGTTTTTGTCAAATTTTGGACCAAAATGTTTTCGGTCAAATTTTGGAAGACATAGTATAGTATGACGTTTTTGTCAAATTTTGGACCAAAATGTTTTTGTCAAATTTTGGAAGACATAGTATAGTATGACGTTTTTGTCAAATTTTGGAAGACATAGTATAGTATAACATTTTTGTCAAATTTTGGAAGACATAGTATAGTATAACGTTTTTGTCAAATTTTGGAAGACATAGTATAGTATGACGTTTTTGTCAAATTTTGGACCAAAATGTTTTCGGTCAAATTTTGGAAGACATAGTATAGTATGACGTTTTTGTCAAATTTTGGACCAAAATGTTTTCGGTCAAATTTTGGAAGACATAGTATAGTATGACGTTTTTGTCAAATTTTGGACCAAAATGTTTTTGTCAAATTTTGGAAGACATAGTATAGTATGACGTTTTTGTCAAATTTTGGACCAAAATGTTTTTGTCAAATTTTGGAAGACATAGTATAGTATGACGTTTTTGTCAAATTTTGGACCAAAATGTTTTTGTCAAATTTTGGAAGACATAGTATAGTATGACGTTTTTGTCAAATTTTGGACCAAATGTTTTTGTCAAATTTTGGACGACATAGTATAGTATGACGTTTTTGTCAAATTTTGGAAGACATAGTATAGTATGACATTTTTTTTTGTCGTCCAAAATTTGACAAAACATTTTTGGTCCAAAATTTGACAAAAACGTCATACTATACTATGTCGTCCAAAATTTGGGATGCAAATGCAGCTGTGGGATTCCCTGTTGAGGATTAGTCCATCTGGAGCTGAGGCCGTCTACTTCCTGGTTCCTGTGTACAGGCATCTGATTGGTGTGGCTGAGTTTCGACCGAACCTACCAATGAGAACTCTTCAATCAACACCAGCTGCTCTACAAATAACCTGTCTGCCCAGAGTTCTGCGCGGCTGTAAATCTGTGATCAGTTCGCCTGTTGTGTATCTCTGTGTGTCTTGTTAGAGTATTCAAAGTTGTCAGTATTTGTGACTGTTGCCTGTCTGAGTGGTTTTAGACAGTAATTCTGGGGAACTTTAGCTAATTGTTTGGTACCAAGAGTTGGTCACTCTTTCGTTTTGAGACCTTTAAGTTGAAGTATAACTGTTAGTTTGATTTTGTGTCTTTGTAAGATAACAGGTGCTGACCTCCTTTTGTTCTTTAATGTTATTTTGTTAGCATGAGCTAAATACCTGTCGTTTATCTGTTTTCATTCTGTGTATTATTTATTTGTCAGCCCCTGTACAGCCTCCTTTTGTTATATTTTCTTGTGCAAGTGCACTCTCATTGTTAATCAAAAATCTGACTTTACCCTAAGCTGGTCCAGTTGTCAGATTCCACCTCATTTCTTGTCCCAATTACATGTTACTGACCTCTAGAACTAGCCGGGTCGTTACAAACGTCATACTATACTATAACGTCCAAAATTTTAAAAAAAAAATTTGACCGAAAATTTGACAAAAACGTCATACTATACTATGCAATCCAATCTATGCAATCTATACTATCCAAAATTAGATTTTTTTTTTTTTTTTTTTACTAATTGAGTATAGCATGTTATAGCAAACTAAGGAAGTGATTTCAATAAAAACAAAATGAGGACCGGCCAAAATTGGACGGAGGAAGGAAGAGGAGGAAGAGGAGGAAGAGGAGGAAGAGGAGTGAACAGCTGGGTCAGAAGCTGCTCTGTGAACAGTTATTAATCCTCCTGTGACTGACTGAGTGAGTGAGTGACCCTGAACCCCTGAGGTCACATGACAACACTTCCTGCTCTCAACTCTCACTTCCTCACAAACTTAAACTTAATCTTTTTTTTTTATCTTTTAAAAAGGTCAAAGGTTTTCAGATCACGTTTACCTGGAAACCCTAAGGTCACAGATTTGGAGCTCAATCTGGGTCAAAGTTGACTCCTTCAGAGGTGAAACACTGCCCCCTAGTGGACGACAGGAGGAGGAGGACAATGACATTTGCCCAGATGCACTTTGACAGTGAGCTGAGTTTCTTCTCAAAAACAAAAAGTATCTCGGAATGACTTGAAATTCACCATCATAATAGTCGTCATCGCCCTGAACAAAGATGTGTTGAAAATATTTGCAAACCTCTTAAGGAATAATTTTAATGAATTTTTGAAATTCACGAAATGATCCATTAGCTCTGATGCACTTTGACAGAGCTGACTTTCTTCAACAAAACAATGGGCACATTTGCGTTGTGTCTAAAGAGGCTCCACAGTGTTTGTCGTCCAATATTTTACATTTTAAAAAAAAAACATGTTTTAGTCCAAAATTTGACAAAAACGTCATATAATACTATATCGTCCAAAATGGTAAAAATAATTTTTTTTTGTGTTGATTTGTTATATAAGCGACACATATTTGACACATATTGCAACTGTGATTTGACCTGTGACGTATTTTATTGAAGTTAAACTTCCTTTAATATTTACTGCTTTGAGATGGAGTTTTGTGAAATGTCACCTGCAAAAATGAAAACTAAATTATCAATAATTTCAGGCATGTACGACTTTGCTTTACGGTTAATTGTGTTGTTTCATTTTGTGACTTTGATTTGAAAAGAGTTTCTCTCAAATTTAAAATCTAAACTTGTTTGCGATGTAAAAAATAATTAGTATGTAAATAAAGAAGTGGATCATCTGCATAGAAAAGAACCAAAAATGATCAAAGAGGCTGGAAAATGACAGTAAATCATAATTTCTTGGAACATAGAGGGCGCTGTAGAGCATTTAACTACAAAAGCTTCATGATCACATTCAGGAAAACATACATTTGCAAACAAAGAATCTTAAATGAACAGTTCAAACAGGACTAACAGTTAAAACGTTGCCGTGACGACGTGCAGCGCAGCTCCAGTTTGCGTCGTAGTTTCTCTCAAAAGAAAATAATTCAGGCGTTTCTCGCGTGTTTTGTCCCAGAGTTCAGTGAAAAGTGCGTAAAATCTCAAACAGATGCAGAGTTTTTTTTTCCTGGTTTTTCAGCAGCAGCGGAAAAAAAGAAAAATGGCGAACAGAGAGAAAGACGAGGAGGAGGAGGAGGAGGAGGAGGAGGAGGAGGAGGAGGAGGACGAGGACGCAGTCAGTGGTGATTTTGATGAATTTGGTCGTCTGATTTCAGCAGCGACGAGGAAGACGAGCGACGCTTTCTCTTCCTCTTCAGTCTTTGTCTTTTTGTCCCGACGTCTCTCGTCCGTTCTTTCTTTACGTCGTCTTGATTTGAGCGTAACGGACTTTAGATCTGTACGAAGAAAAGATATAAAGATATTTACTAAATATTTAGGAAATAATAACATCAATAAATACATTTAGATTGACTGTTTTCTTAAAGTGTAGAGAGTGGCCTCCTGGTGGACATGAGAGGTACTACATGTGGGCCTGAGACATTTTTATTATTATTATGTCATAATGTTCTGCCCTCTAGTGGATGAGATGACATGCTTTGACTGATTGTCCTTAAGAGAAATAAAAATAACAGAACTGTAAATTAAAGATGAATATGAATAGAAATGTAAAAAGAAAACAATGTAGGGACGTAAGAAAATAAACAGTATAAAATATACTGTCATGCAAAATGTGAAATTTTTAAAGAGATTTTTGGTCCAAAATTTGACAAAAACATCATACTATACTATGTTGATTAAAATGTGTCAATATTTGAGAAAAAAAAAATTTTGGTCCAAAATTTGACAAATTTTGACAATTTCTTCAAAAAAAAAATTTTGGTTAAAAATTTGACAAAAACATACTATACTATGTTGATTAAAATTTGTCAATTTTTCTAAAATAAAACAATTTTGGTCCAAAATTTGACAATTTTTTTTGTTTGATAAAAACGTGATACTATACTATGTTGTCCAACATTTGACAATTTTTTTGAGAAAATGGTTTTTGGTCCAAAATTTGACAAAAACGTGATACTATACTATTTCGTGCAAAATCTGACAATTTCTTTGAAAAAATAGATTTTTGGTCCAAAATATGACAAAAACATCATACTATACTATGTTGATTAAAATTTGTCAATTTTTTCGAAAAATAAATTTTCTGGTCCAAAATTTTCAAAAAAAAATCAAAAAAGAAATTTTGGTCCAAAATTTGACAAAAACATTCTATACTATGTTAATTAAAATGTGTCAATTTTTTCTAAAAGAAAAAATTTTGGTCCAAAATTTGACCATTTTTTTAAATATAAAAATGTGATACTATTCTTTGTCGTCCAACATTTTACATAAAAAAAAAAGAAAAAAAAGAAAAAGGTTTTTGGTCCAAATTTTGACGACGAAAGAAGAGAAAGAAGATGACGAAGTTGACAGAAGTGTTTCTTTTTAAAACTATATTATTGTTATTATGACGTATAAGAACCACATGGTGTCAGTAAAACTGTTAAAACACATGAATGACATGTTATTATAATTAAACAGAGAGAGAGAACCTGGGTGTTTTCTCTGATGCTTGTTTGGCTTGAGAAGAACTTTTGAACTGAACTTCAAGTCTGGAGAAGAGTCCTCCTGCAGGCTACACACACACACACACACACACACACACACACACACACAGCTGTGAAAACTAGAACAAGATGGTTGACATTTAAAAAAACCCATCCATCACCACACACTGAGAATCCAGACCATGAATCCTGTCCATGTTTTCACACACACACACACACACACGCACACACGCGCACACACACGCGCGCACACACACACACACACACACACCTCTTTGACGTCCTTGGACTTGCTGTGTTCGTCGTCTCCAAACCTCATCTTGGTCAGATAACCCACGATCTCCACCATGCGACGCTGGTCTGATTCAGAAAGACGAGATTATGGAGAAAATCCAGATTATTATTTAACACGCGGGTCATATATGAAGATGCTTTTAATAATTTAACTTAGAAGTTTGTGAATTTAAGCACTTTTAACTCTCCCACACCAAAGTCCATAGAGAAAACCAGTGATTTTAGCTCACAGGGACACAGGAGCTGCTGGTCCTCTGCTGCCTCGTGTGGTCACTTTGTGTCACTGAGGTCAATCTGAATGAAGAATTACAAAAGCTGAATTGATAAAATCAGTCATTGTAAGTTAGTGATGGAGGCAGCAGTGACACAGAGTGACCACACGAGGCAGCAGTGGATCAACAACTCCTGTGAACTCCTGTGTGCTGTGATGTTAAAATCACTGGTTTACTCTATAGGCTTTGGTGTGGGAGAGTGAGTGACTTTGGTGTGAGAGAGTGAGTGACTTTGGTGTGAGAGAGTGAGTGACTTTGGTGTGAGAGAGTGAGTGACTTTGGTGTGAGAGAGTGAGTGGTTTATCTGGTTAATCCCATATAACTTTACCTTCCTCTCTCTGAGCGTCCTGGTTGTAGCGCATGGAGCGAGAGCTGTCCCACTTACTCTTCTGGACGCTCACACTACACACACACACACACACACACACACACACACACACACACACACACACACACACAGTGTCACATGACACACACTGAGGATATAGTGGATGATGGTGTTTTGCAGGTGAACTCACGTGAAAGGTGTGTTGTCTCTGGACTGTGACTGAAGACGGAAAAATAGAAACATTCATCGTTTCAAACAATGTTTTAAGGTTGAAATTTAATGAAATAAAAGTGTGGACGGACCCAACAATGAGTTACAGTCGTCGTAAACACATTATTAAGTTATTTTAGATCTAATTTCACGTCAAATACAGGGCTGTACAACAAATAAAGGTCATTATATTTTACATCGGGGTAACCCTGACCTTTAATACATGTTATTAAAAAACAACACATTTGATTATATTGACTCACTTTCTCTGTTTTGTCTTTGCGGTGGAAGTTTGGAGAAGACATTTGTTTTTTCAAAGGTCTGTTTGCTCTCTTGGCTTTTTTTGCAGCTGCAGAGAAGAAGCAACACACACACACATTATAGAGGAGAAGGATTCTGACGCCACCTGCTGGACAAACACTGCAGCGGAGTTTATTTTCTCGTCTGTCTTAAATGTGAATATTTTCACGTTTCTGTCATTTTTCAGCTTCTTAAATGTGAATATTTTCTCGTTTCTGTCATTTTTCAGCTTCTTAAATGTGAATATTTTCATGTTTCTGTCATTTTTCAGCTTCTTAAATGTGAATATTTTCACGTTTCTGTCATTTTTCAGCTTCTTAAATGTGAATATTTTCATGTTTCTGTCATTTTTCAGCTTCTTCAATGTGAATATTTTCATGTTTCTGTCATTTTTCAGCTTCTTAAATGTGAATATTTTCACGTTTCTGTCATTTTTCAGCTTCTTCAATGTGAATATTTTCATGTTTCTGTCATTTTTCAGCTTCTTAAATGTGAATATTTTCACGTTTCTGTCATTTTTCAGCTTCTTAAATGTGAATATTTTCATGTTTCTGTCATTTTTCAGCTTCTTCAATGTGAATATTTTCATGTTTCTGTCATTTTTCAGCTTCTTAAATGTGAATATTTTCACGTTTCTGTCATTTTTCAGCTTCTTCAATGTGAATATTTTCATGTTTCTGTCATTTTTCAGTTCTTAAATGTGAATATTTTCTCGTTTCTGTCATTTTTCAGCTTCTTAAATGTGAATATTTTCACGTTTCTGTCATTTTTCAGCTTCTTAAATGTGAATATTTTCACGTTTCTGTCATTTTTCAGCTTCTTAAATGTGAATATTTTCACGTTTCTGTCATTTTTCAGCTTCTTAAATGTGAATATTTTCACGTTTCTGTCATTTTTCAGCTTCTTAAATGTGAATATTTTCACGTTTCTGTCATTTTTCAGCTTCTTAAATGTGAATATTTTGCACCTTGTTTCTTCGTCAGCTCCTCTTCATCGCCGACCTCGTCCTCGGTGACCTCTGACCCCGTGGTGTAGTCTTCGTCCTCAGAGAGAAGAGCCTGTTGTCTCTGAAAGCAGACCATCATCATCATCTTCATCATCTTCATCATCAGTGTCAGTAAAGTAAGAAAAGAAGAAATAAAGACGTTGTTGTTTCACTGTGTTTGTGCAGCAGAAATAAAGTAAAAACTTTAGTTTAGTTCCTTTTTGTAATCCACTCACTCTCCCACACCAAAGTCCATAGATAGAGTAAACCAGTGATTTTAACATCACAGAGACACAGGAGTTCACAGGAGTTGTTGATCCACTGCTGCCTCCATCACTAACTTATAATGTGGGAGAGAAACTTGAGTTTCCTGTAATAAAAGTGTGTCTAACAGTGAAATAAAGACGTCAACATGTTCTTAACTGAACTCTGTGTCTGAATGAAGACGTTTTAAGACACTTTTAACTGATGTTTTGGCCCAAAATATTCAATAGTTTACAAAGAAATTGTCCCTCGATTGTGATTCTCAGCTCTGTTGGACGTTAACAGCAGGTCTGAACGAAGCAGAAGCAGAATCTGTGTTTGTGAAACATGAAGGAGAAAAGAATGAAACGTCGTACCAGCTGCAGACTCCAGTTCTTCAGCAGAGAAAACTGCTCAGAGAGAGAGAAAAGAAAGAGGTCAGAGGTCAGAGGTCAGAGGTCAGACACAGAAAAGACAGAAACAGGACAGTGCAGCACAGAGTTTCTTCTTTACCGAGCTGCCGTCTCCTCTCACAGGGCCGAGCAGCGTGGGCTCCAGGAGGACGTCGCAGTCCTGAACCTTCTCTGCGCTGACTGGACTGTCCTCGGCAGCAGCAGCAGCAGAATCAGCAGCAGCAGCAGCAGAATCAGCAGCAGCAGCAGCAGCAGAATCAACAGCAGCAGCTGAAGCTGAGGACACACACACGGCGTCTCTGTGCAGCAGCAGGTCATTGAGGACTCGGGTGTGAACCGAGGACACCTCGTCACACGAGTCCTCGTCGGGTAGGTTCACGATGTGGTCTCGCGTCTTACAGCCCTGCACACACACACACA